>NW_025336087.1:40226175-40581692 GCF_004798865.1 Varanus komodoensis | reverse complement strand
AGGCCTTCCTGTCCTCCACCATCCCCCAGAGTCCACCCAAGCTCACACCAACTGCTTCAGTGACTCCATCCAGCCACCTCATCCTCTGCCGTCCCTTCTTCTTTTGCCATCTATTGTTCCCAGCATTAGGTTCTTCTCCAGGGAGTCCCTCCTTCTCATTAGGTGGCCAAAGTATTTGAGTTTCATCTTCAGGATCTGGCCTTCTAAAGAGCAGTCAGGGTTGATCTCCTCTAGGACTGACCGGTTTGATCGCCTTGTGGTCCAAGGGACTCACAGGAGTCTCCTCCAGCACCACAATTCAAAGGCCTCAATCCTTCGGCGCTCAGCCTTCCTCATGCTCCAGCTTTCACAGCCATACATTGCAACTGGGAAAACCATAGCCTTAACTATACGCACTTTTGTCAGCAGGATGATGTCTCTGCTTTATTGCATGCTGTCTAGAATGCCAGAGAAGATAGATCATTACAACTATAAACTTCACTGGGAGGAATAGGCCTGCTACTCAGTACAGACAATTGCCCCCCTAGGCCAGGCCGGAGTGCAGCACAGAGGAGTAGGGATGTAGGTGAGCACAGAGGTGATTGCTTAGCCATCATGGGTACTGCTGCTCACCATGGGCAGCCCGAGGGGCAGAGCCTTCCTTGGCTGCTTGCTGGGTGGTCCCGCTGATGTACTTGCCTCTGATAGTTGTCCCCTCTCTGCAACCTCTCCTTCCTTGCCCTGCGGCACTTCTGATGCTGCCTCTGTACTTTCCATAGGGCACTTTGGGGAAACCTATAGTCCAGGATGGGCGTCTGGGCGGAGAAGGATGGAGGAGGAGGCACATATGGAATGGGTGCTGATGGGTAGGGTGGTGATGGTGGGCAGGGGCAGTGGGGGGAAACTAGAGGAGTAGTGGGGTGGGGGTGCCAGGAAGGGTTGCCATGGCAGCCTGTAGTGGAAAGACTGAATGAGGCTTTTGGGGGGCACAGAAGCACTGTAACCTGCAATGCTTCCATGATCATTTGGATGGCCTTGGTCTGCCAGTCGATAGTCATGACATGCTCAGCCATGGCATCAGAAGCTGCCCTGCCTGGAGGTATCTGCAGAGGTGCACATGCTGCTGGCAATAGTGTTACATGCCCAGACTGTGGCTAGGGATTTGGCCTTTGATTGTCCTGCTGATTCATGAGTCGGAACTGTCTACACATCTGCTCTCTGTTCTGTGGCTGAGGCAAAATCTCTAGGCAGCTTCACTTTACCCATTGTGCTTGTTCCATAGGCATGCAGCATGCTAAGAATTAGTGCACGGGGGCTGCCCCAGGTTGCGGTGCCACTGGACTGGGCATCTCTGGCTGACCTACCTGTGGACCTGGCTTGCCCACTTCCAACTGTGCACACACCTGGTACTTTGCTTCCTCCCATTCATGGAACCCTGAGATGCCTTCCCATTCTGGGAAGACACCAGAGGGAGGCGTTGCCCACTTGGTGTCCAGTCCCAGTTCTGCTGAGGCACCACCATAGTCTTCCCAAATATAGATTGCTGACAAATCTGCAGGTGTGTTCAGATTCTGATTCATTCCACTGTTGATTTGGGGCTCTCCTAAATATGTTTAGATCATACTGACTTGGTTCAGCATTTGCCTGCATCTAAAGCACACCTTTAATGTATAGATTGATACATTCATTATTCCAAAATATCTACTGAGCAAGGTGCTGACTCCACAAAATCATTATGCACACTCTTTCTGAAGTGCTAAATGTTTGTAATACCATGTGTTCCTTTTTCTATCTAGAAATGATGCATACTGTTCACTGGTTATGGGTCTGTGTATGGGATCTATCTGAGCAATAAACAAAATAAAAGGAGACAGGGCAGTCCATTATATTTAAGTTGCATTTACATATAGATTAAACACACATTTCCTTTTCAAAATATCAAAAAGATGAATTTATTCATACATAAATGCACTATCCCAGAAAAAATCCAAGAAGAACATAAAGTTAAACTGCAGAAATGTCCTATGAAGTATTACAAGAACTTTTTTCTGTTCATTACCAAATCTCTCTAAAAGCTATTAGCTTCAGGAAATAAGTCAAGGCATTTATTTTATTCCTTTTGCTAACAGTGAAATGTAACCTCCTATGAAAGTGATGATAATAGTAAAAAATATTTAGCATTTATTGGCCTGCTCAATTATATTTATGAAGTTGTTAATATTTACATGTATTGACACAACAGAAACTTAGAAGGATGTTTGTTTAAATTTGTGACATTTTATCTCCAAACAAGAGAAATGTACAGGTTATCTATCAAAAGTGTATTCTGTTGCATCATGTGTCTCCAGTGAATGGCACTTCCTTCTGCAGATTTCTAAACAAGCCACAAAAATATCAGTGCATTTGCAATATTGTCATTTAAAGCAGTTTGTGCCCTTTGGAAGTTCATCTTGGACTTCTCTGCGAAAAAAGCAATGACACTAACAAGCAGAGCATATATAGCCGCTCGTTAAGGATATATGAATCTGTCAGTTACATTTTCTTCCTTGTTCATATTTTTTAATCTCAATTTCTTTCCATCCTGTATATGAAGAAATGTGAGAATTGGGTTAAGTTCTTATTAAATAACAAACCAAATAAAACCTCTCATCCCCAGCTTATTGCTAGTGCACCTCTCCAAGAACAGCAGAAAAATTCAAGTGTGTGTGTGTGTCTGCATGCAAGTCTGTCCACAGCCCTTTTGATACCCCAAAGCTGTTGGAGTTACTTCCTTGCAGCCATTCCCTTTCAACTACCCCATTATAGCAGGAAAGGTAGCGGTGCTTTCTCCCCCTCAGCGCTGATTCATACACGGAGATCTTTAGATCAAACCGCAATTTCCAGTTTGCATTTTGCTATTCTCATTCCATACTTCTGAGATGTGCTATACAGATGAAAAACAGGAAAGACAATCCCTACATTCTGAAGTCTAGATTTAATTAATTGAATTTTAATACAGTTTCTGCAAACAGGGTGATAAGCATATTTGCCTTTTTTCCTGGACACTCCTTTGAATAATCTTTCTGTTTCAGCCTATTTATAAAGCCAGTGTTGAAGCATTAATATTGGAATATAGATGAACTCAAAAGAAAACTGTTGAAGTGGGGAGTTAAAGTGTAGTGATAAAAGAAGTACTATGTCCCGCTTCCCAAGTCATTTTCCTTTAATATGTCTCTGTTGAAGTGACAGGATCAATCTTATGTTTCAGTCATTAATGGTTTACTTTAAAAATGCACGAAGAAAGCTGTGAACTTTCTTTGCCAAACAAATAAAAATTTGTCCTCATTACTGGCAAATACAATGCTTCACACACTAACTTTGATCTTGGCAAAGCGATCTTGTCATGTCATCAGCATTACAACCACATTCACACATGATAACCCACATGAGGGCCTGAGTATGGCTTGAGTGTGGATTGATGAATTACGGGTAGTTGTTGAAATGTGGGTTATCATGTTGTTTGAACTCAATTGTGTTAACAAGCCATGATTTGTTGAACGTGAACAACCAATGAAAAGAACCCATGGTTCTTTGTTGGGTTGTAAACTGTGGGTTGATATCACAGCTGGGTTCAGGCAACCAAATGACCCATGTTTCAGCACCACCCTACAGTTTAACAGCAACCCACACACAACCCATATTCTACTGCTCAACCTCTACTGCATTAATTAATGTAATTGTTCATTCGCAGTGCTATGCCTTTTAAGGACAGGAAATGAGACTGGCAAATCTGCCAGTTTTGTTTTCTCCCACATTAGAATCCTTTTAATCTCCCCCTTACTTTTTCTCATCTGAGTATGAAGAACTTCTTGAATGTTGGAAAATGCTTCTGAAATGCAAATTATAACAAATGCTCATCTGTCTGCACTGGCCAACTTTGACTGGTATAAATCCCAAACATGAAGAAGATAAAGGTATTCTTGTCTGCCATGCAGCTAACAGAGAAGAGCAATGGTCAGAAAAAAGTGGTGGCAACTCTATTACACTTATATCACACTTTTGCCTTCAAGGATCCCAAGGCTGGGCACATGAGCCTCCATTTAACCCTTGCAAATCTCTGTGAAGTTGTGAGGCAGAGCATCAAAGTTACCCAGTGAATTTTATGACCCAGTTGCAGCATGGACTGTTTGAATATATCAATGTTCAAGTCCAAACATGTAAGGACTAAGAGTACAAAGCCTTGGTCTGAACAGACAAATCCAGCCATTTTGGTTTCTCTTCCAATATTTGCTTACAATCTTAAGTACATTTTTCTGGAAATTTAGCAAATTTTGGTTAATTATTACCCAAACTGAACTGAAAAGAAATTTCTCAGCCTTCCTTAAAAATAATGATTCATTGTTGGCTTTTTATTTTACAGCCAGCAAATCATTCTTATCAGCAACATTAAACACAACAGAGTTTTAATTAGTTTACTGATTTACTGTTGGTTGTTCATTAGCAGTGCAATTGGGGTGGGTGAAGGAACTCAAAAGATGGAAAGTTTACCTCCTCTTTTTTCCAGTTTTTAATTGAATATCTGGTGAAGGGGAAGGAGAAGGAGAAGGAGAAGGGGAAGGGGAAGGGGAAGGAGAAGGAGAAGGAGAAGAAATGTGTTGTATCCAACCATGTCCTTTCAGTTGCCCAATAGGCTTGGATCCAGTGAAGGCCCTGCTCATGGAAGGCAACAGTGTAGACTACTCTAGTTTCTAAGGTCTCCTACAGCCCTGAAGATCTCTTCTGGGAGCCTGGGGAACCCTCTGGAGCAGTGTGAGTGGTGGGGCAGGAGGCAGCAGAGGTGAGGAAGATCAGTAACTATCCACAGGATATCCACATAAGTCTCTACAGGAACCAAGATGAACATAATGACTTCTTTTCACAGAAGGCACATTTGCATCCAATCTTATTTTATATGTTAGATAATTTCATGTATTAGTTGGTCAGAGTATTTCAAAAAATTTTGCAGGGATGCTGAACCCCATTTTGGAGATTCTTGCAGGGGCTACATTCCAGTAGTAAAGATGGTGAAAGACAAAAGGGAAGGGTCAATAATACAACCCTCCACCAGCATATTTTAGTTTAAATCCTTTACTGCCAGTAACTAATCCATAGGACAAACATATCATCCTTTCAGAATGTGGGAAAACAGCACACTAGCCAAGACACTACCAACCAATCAATGGTCAGGGAAAGGAGGTGAAGTAAGGGAAACTGTGTGCAGCCGTTGGAGGAAGCCAGATGTCAGGATTGGGATCCCAGGCCTGAGAATTTGCATCCATTTCATTATAAGTCACCCTGAAAATGTATTCACGGAAAGCTATAAATCTAAACCAACAATTGGCAAGTGCATTTCAGCACTGAGAGCACCCCAAAGCACAGTTTGTAGCAACTAGTTATAGTACTATTACCATTTCTTGAGTGATATATTGAAATGAAAATTCTCCAGTGAATAAGCTTGGTTAGGATGAGCTTTGTAGGGATTCTAGTTTTTCTGAAAATATTCAAAGATGACTCTGTTTGGTTAAGAGTGACTACAGTAGACACTGTTAATTAAAAGGTTCTGTACCTCTCCACAGTCTCATTATTTCAAGGATTTAACACTATGACCAACTGTGGCCACACTCAGTCTATGCAAAAAAACAAACAAAGCCAACTGAGAAAACAAGCAAAAGAGATGCATAAGGAAAACCCTGAGCTAAGCCAAGGCTTTATATTTAGGCAAGCCAGGGCACCACATAATACCAGGAACAGAAAGAATTCCAAGCTTGCTCTGTAAGTCTGTGATCATAAAGTTTCTGAGAATCCAGCTGCTTTGTCCATTTATTTGCCTCTATATCTCAGGAAAATGCTTTAAAAGCACATATGCATCTGCAAATATTAAAGACTTTTCTAAAAACAAAATTAATGCAAGTGATAACTATGGATGTGTGATGAATTCATTTTGGGGTGAGCATTCATTGGATTTCCTGTATATGACTCCCCAGACTTGAGCCTGCTTTCTTGTGGTTGTGAGTCTCACCTCATACAATACACAACAGAAAACTGTTAGCTGTGAAGCTTCTCAGAGAAAAGGAAAGAAGGAGGGCTTGTGGAGTGCTCTGGTTACATGGTTGTGCAGTATTTTATTTTTTTTTAATACTGCCCAATAGCCAAAGCACTGCTGGCAACATACAGCGGATAAGAAATACAGTAGAATATGATCTCAGATAAAAGCACAATAAAACACATCAAAATTTAAGGTTAACACTAAGGCCAGTCCATACTGGCAGGCCTGCTAAAAAGCTTCGCACCCCACCTCCATGCGTTATTGGAAGCTCTTGAAAGCTGTCTTAACCTGTCTTCCCAGACATAGAAGAGGAAAGAAAGACATTTGTGGAACAATCTGGTGACATGGCAGTATTGCATGATCTGGCCTCGGGCAAACTCTGGGGCCCCCTGAACCTAATCAAGGTCTCTTCACTTCTAGGCATCTACAGCTGCCTGGGCTGATAACCTTCCTCCTGCTTTCTGATCACGCATTTGAACTGCAAGCATCGTGGGAGTGGGATGAGGGCCACAATGTCCAACACTGGTTGGGATGTGGCTAGTATAAAAAGATCCGTCGCTCCCTCACACACTGGGCAAATGCACATGTCATGACCAGCAAACCTGCATGCATGGCTACCACTTTTCATGGGTTTACCAGGATCTACCTGACAGAGGTGATGGCGGGTGGCACAGTGGTTTAAACTGCTGAGCTGCTGGGCTGGTTGATCGAAAGATCGACAGTTCGAATTCGCAGATGGGGTGTGCTCCCGTGCTTTGTCCCAGCTCCTGCCAACCTTGCAGTTTGAAAGCATATAAATACAAGTAGATAAATAGGTACCACTTGTCAGTCTGTCTGCCTTTTTTTCTTCTTGTGAGAAAACCAAGGTAGCTTGCATAATTTTTCTCCACTCCCTTTGTTTATCCTTACAACAACAAGGTAAATGAGGCTAGGAGTGAACAACTGGCTCAAAGTCACCAAGTGAGCTTGATGCCAACTGGAATGAAATACCCAGATCTCCCAGTTTCCCAGTCCAGCACATCACTCTGACTCTCACCTTCCCCCCATGTCTCTGTGCTAGGTGTTGGAGAAGCAACACAGAATGGTGAGGAAGGAGATACTTGGCAATACTGGGGCATTCTGCAATTTGATTAATTGAGAAAACTAGGTTGTCTGTTGCACAGAGTCCCGGAGTTCAGTGTCTTGATCTGCCCTTGAATCTCTTTTTTCATGGTGGTGTCTGTGGACTTTCCCGCTTACACTGGCTGAACTCTAACCAATGACAGATTCTGCTGAGTCAATAGTTGGGATAGGTAAGGACGACACAAGGAAAAATGATACTTTGGTGCTTGTTCATACGTTCCTATCACAGCAGCTAGAATTAACAAAACTAAGGATGACACAGTTTGCTGAGCTTTTTATACAGCATTATAAAAATCAGTCCTTGGGGAGAGATCCTGATTGCAATTCTGTAAGCTGAAGAGGGTAAGAAAATGTAGAAATGATGGCTATATTAAAGTGATAAAGCAAGATCCCTGAGGGAAAAGACCCCACAGAAACAGCTTTGGAGCCAGAGAAACAACCTCAGACTGAGTTCACTGCATTATGGGAACAATAGTTCTATCCTGCATTGGCTGACACCTATGCGTCAAGTACCCCAGCTACATAAACACATTCAGAACATGAATAAGTATCCCTAGTTATATGTAGGTGTCTGAAATAAAATGAACATGTCCCTTGCATTTTCAGCTTCCAATGGTTTCTGGTTCCACAATGGCCAGAATCCACACACTTTGAGCCTGCTCCATCAGGTTAAGATCTGAGTGAACCAGTCCCATCTCCATCTTTTTCTCAGCAGTACCTCTCCCACTTTGCTGAAACCTGATGCTGTTGCTATCTGCTGACCTTCCAAGGAGTGCACAAACCCAAACAGAGTTGCTGCGATTTCATGTTATCTTGGTAAAGTGATGGTTGGGCTTGAGGACATCATGGCTGAGATTTCTCATTTATGCACAAGCACAAATCATAATACACATACAAACCCATCTCCAGCTTGTAACTGGAACCTTTTTTAGGCCACATCTCATTATAACTGATGAGAAAAGAGAGCTGCTGGTTACAAAATAAGCTTTCATGTGATGCTTTCAATAATACCTGAACTTAGTTTCAGGGCAAATCTGACACCTGAAGTATGTCTGAGGGTTCATATATTTAATATGTATCCTTCATAAATTCATCTAGGCTATGAATATGGAATTTTACTCAGAACATATATATACTTTCAATCATGCAACACTCAATTGAAAATGGATTTCACGTGGAGGGAACATTACACAGTTGCTCTATAAGAGCCACTTTCCTATTATGATCTATTTTTTGCTGCTTCAGACTTTTCTAGGAGACCAAACAATGCTGGATACTACCACAATGGTGGCACAATACTTATGAAGTGATTATTATAACAGAGAATCTCTCTGAAAACAAAAGCAAACAAATCATTCAAATATTTCTGCAGGATGCAAAATTAAAGGCAGGCTGTTCTACTTGCTTTGCTTCGCTTCGCTAGTGTCCCATAAAACTTTCTGCCAAACTCTACATCTAAGGTATAGTAGTTCCCATACATGAAGCCCATTTTATGGAATGGATGCAAAAGATTAATTTAAGATGGTTCTAATTTATGACCTGAACATTGGACAGCAAGCAGAAAGCATTCCTATGTTTCCTAGGAGTAAGTGCCACTGAATTCAGTAAGGCTTACTTGTTACTAGTCATGCATCATATTGGGAGTCAGTGTTACAATAGAATATCAGACACTTCCCATATAATTATAATGTACCTCTATATAGCTCATTATTAGTGCATATGGGTGACAAGCCTAAACCCCCACTCACATATATAAAAGTGCTTTTTAGACATATTTAACCAAAGCTGAATTGTCCCTTATTCTTAATTATCGCTTTAAGGCTTAATCTTGGTACATTTTATTACTCAACATAAAAGTTATTATCATGAGCAGCCCTATGAATCTGGATAGGGCATAATACTGTCAACCATTTCTATGGAATCAATCAAATAACAGTTAAGCATCTTACATGAAAGTTTGCAGAAGGGTTGCCTTAGTTATGATAAGCAGAATGAACATGTGCTGGATCAGACCAGATATCCAGATATTAGACCTCTTCCAATCCACACAGAATACCGCAGATGTGAACCATGTCAGTTTGCCTTAAAATTTGAACCAAACAAAACCCTACAGCATCTCGATAGTCAAGTTATGATGATGGAAGCTTTCCTGTAGTGCTGTCTCCCACAATGTGTTTTTCAGTAGCTTAATGTTTGTTACATGTTAATTCCATATTAACAGCTTCATTAGGCTCTGTTGCACTTCCAGAAACATGGTTGGTTGGTCAGTCGGTCAGCAGGGAGGCAAAACAGGGTCATCTCAATTGGAGCACCAAGATTACAGAATTCCCTACCTAGAAAGATGCAGCAGGTCACTTATCTTCCAAGATTCATGCACGCAGCTAAGATCTTTTTATTCTGCTGAGCTATTAATGTGGATAAGGCTCCAATCATATGCATACTTGCTTGAGATTGGGATTGACTTTATAATTGACAGTACAGGATTGCACCTTTAGTATTTTACCTTTCTATTTCTAAACTTGATTTAACCTGTTCTCATTATATGCATTTTATTATTGCATTTATTTTAATGCTCTTTTTCTAATTTTGCAAGCTGCTTTGATTCTGTTTATATATAGAAAAATGAGTGGGCAGTTCTAATTAAGAGGCAAGCAAAATGACTAATAGACTTTAGACATACCAATCAGGAACTTAATTAATTCTTCCTGTATACCATGTTAAAATATCTTAAACACTCCTAAACCAGAGGTTTGGCATAGGTGAAATAAAATAGAAAGAGTGGATGAGCAAAACAAGAAGTACAGATGCCTTCCATTTCATGTATCATTGATGAAGAACTCACATTTCCCTTGCACTAGAAGCATGAGCTGTAGAAGTGGAGGCAACTCACTTGCATCTCCATAGGGAAATGCATACATTCCTCTTCAGACACTGGGAGGGAAGCATGAGGACCGGGGAGCGGGGTATTCTTTAGAATTACTTGCCCTTTTAAGCCAATCTACATTAAATACAGAACAAAATAATATGCTATTACCACATTATTAACTTTGCAATCTTTCCAGAGTTGTTGTCTAGATTAGAAATTGGTGATAAACAAAGAAACAGTAAAGTAATTCAAAGTGGGGCTGGGGAAGAGCAGAGTGGCAGATTCATTACTGCATCCTGCAGGGTCACCCCACTTAGGACAGAAATTGGAGGGTTTCCAGTTTGGTAACAAACTGACTACAAGTGAGCATTATTGAGGGGTCTAATAATCAGGACTTTGAAGGGAGGGGACTGTTATGTTACAGCAACATATAATTAGATGGTCCCTATAGTTGCACTCAGATGTCTTAATGTTTGCAAATAACAAACGCTATCAAAAGAAGGAACTTTGATTATGATACACCTGCTTGAGAGAAAAATAGATAACAAGGAAATATTTATTTTAAAAAATAAGAACCACATAGCAGTGCACTTGTGTGATTAATTTATCAGATTTTATTCCACCCAGGTCCTCTGTACTGCTGTTTCTTCTTTTGGCATTAGATCAAAATGTAGGTCTCAGGGCTCAAGCAACTGTGCAGACAACCAAAGCAATAAGCTACAAAGCAAGAGTTGTGCCCCAGGATCCCCTGTAATGTTGCAGTGATGATAGGGGATGAATCTAAATTTAAACACAATTGTCACATGCAGAGAGAGAGAGAGAGAGAGAGAGAGAGAGAGAGAGAGAGAGACAGAATTCCTATTAAAGGATTCAGACAAAATATCTTAATAAAATAGTTTTTTTGCTTTAATGGCCAGGAAAAAAAGACAGTGCAGTAAAAACCAATAGGATAATTACTATTTGGAGACATTGCCTTGAAAATAAACATTATTACAGAAAATATTATATTGTACCCTATAATAATGCATATTATTATAGGGTACAATAATACCCTATTAGGGTACAAGCCAATGGATTGTACTCCTCTGAAAGTGGAAGATGCAAGCTTTCTATGCAGAATGAATGGAGCACAGAAGCAAATACTACCTCCGCACCCGTCTCACTGCAAGGCAGCTGGATGGCTGATTTTGGCTAACTGTAATATTTTGGAGGGAGAAGGAAGGAGGCTAATATGCCACCAGATTACATCATATCTTGGTCATATTCATCTCCTCCCTTTCCTCTTGAATGCCCTTTAAACTTGTTCACCTCAAAGAAGCAGTCTGTGAAGTTCTTTCTATGCTGCCTTTAAGAGAGGGAGAGGGGGATCAGTGTGGATCCCCGTACCTGATTCTGGAACTCTGTTCAGACCCTGGCGCTGCCTAAGGGCTATGCTATGGGATCACTCTGCGACTGTGTCAGGACCTGAGGCAGCTTCAGGGCTCCATCTGCTGGCCAAGCACTGGAAGAGTAGCCCTGGTAGCAGAAGGATTGGTCTTAGATTCTACTGCAGTGGCCCTGGGGGAATGAGCTATGTAAGAACTGGTTCTTCCCTCCAGAATCTGCCTTGGTAGTGAAGGTTTCTTGATTTGCTGTTTGCTTCCTGTTTGTTGGTACCTGACTTCCTGGCTCAGTCCCCAGGTACCACCTCCTATTATCTTGCTTCACTGGCTTCTGACTTCTGGCCTGCCCAGATTATGTTATCATTTACTAGACTGCACTTGCTTTGTGTCACTACTCTTCCTGACTGTGTCTTTGGATTGTTGGACTTGAGTAGGTTCCATGTTTGACATTGGTTTGGTTGCCTGGGTCCTGGTGCTGGTGTCTGTTGGTCCACTGCCCACATCCTGTACAATATTATATCCATCCTGTACAATATTATATCCATAATATTGTTATTGTCTTTGTGTGTGTGTTTTAATTAATGATTTGACTTGGATCCTAACGCACCTTCCATATATATAACAGAGATCAGATTCATGGAATGCAGATCTATTGCCAGCCCATTCTGTCTGCAATCTGTTGCATCACTGAAAATTCAGCCCTGGTAGTTGGGATGGATATGGTGGTGGATGAAGAAGGGAGAAAATGGAGGAACAACTTGAGGTTCAAATTATCATCTACCACTAATGAAAGTAGTTGGTATAAATTACTACACCAATTACTATACTAATTATTACTATACTATACCTGAAATTAATATGCAACATTAAATGTACAATATTGAACATGTGTTAATCGATTGCTTTATAGTTAACTGGTTAGTTCATTTTTTGAGAAGTACTGTTGGGTTGCTAATGTAATAGTTGGAATTGCTCTTTGAAATAATTTGTAGTAGCTTGCAAGATTGCCAGAAGGCACTTCTAACCACAGTAATATGGATCAATCCATTTAGTTTTCTTAGAGTTGAGAGCATGTAAGGCTTTCAATATTTCAAAGTCTACTTTCTTAACCTTGATAATGGTGCATAAAGGATGTGCTCCCATTACTTTAATGCTGCTCATTGTATATGACTGCAGTTATTCTAATATTGCAAATGGACCAGCAGGAGATAGTGACACAGACATAATGGTCTTAACTAGCATATGCTTTTATTTCCATTCCTGTGAAAATAGCAGAGTTGGTAAGACCAATTAAAGTCATGAGCAGTGGAAGCTAACATCTTGCCCCCTACCCCTTCCTGAATCAGGTAATGGACATCCTATTAGAAAATATCCAAGATATTGACATCCGACACAACAACACCTATTTTGAGGATAAAAGCAGATATTCCCAATATTGCCGAAAAGGACCTAGCTTCAATCCTTATCACTGAGAGCTGAAATGGAAAAGCATTAACAAATCTAGGCACGTATGCATTATAAAGAGCTTCTGTTTAAAGTAGCAGTGAATTCCTCGGCCTATTTGGATCTACAACCTGGATGGCAAGTATCTGGTAAACACAAACAATAGTTTTGTCAATCTTCACAGTTTTTACACACACACATCAACAGAAACTGTGAATGTATATGTGTGTGTGTGTTCAAAAGTAGTTTTAGGTTTAGAAGTGAGCAAAGCTTTAAACATCTATGTCACATGAGCAACCCACATCCATACCAGGCTATAGAGATATCTAACAACTCCAGCAATCTAGTGATGTTTTTCTTATGCCCTGGTGAACACCTCCATTTCATGATTTCAGTTCTAGTTTAAACAAGTTTGTTATCCTTTGTTGTCCCAAAGAAGCTACCACAATTCAGCCTGACTGAACAGATGCTATGAATGTTTTTTGCAAGCCAAATTTTACTGAGTTCCTAGTTAAGGTGTTGCAACATAAGCATTGCCTGCCAATGGAGAGAAGTGAAGGAGAACAGGTGCAATCTCATGATTAAAGAAGAAAGCACCCGTTTTTACCTTGCATCCTTTCCTTTCTCCTAGAACTACCTGAGACATTTGTTGTGGAGCGTTCTGCATTTGGCTGCTTGAACACAAATGTATTTTTCAAGCTAGGCTTACATACTTTATAAAATGAACTCATCAGAAAAATCTGCCCATTAAAAATGTACATTTTGAAAAGAATGCATTTGCATGTTTTATGCAATAGGTGGATATGCATGCACTTTAAAAAAAAAAAAAGCACCTGAATGGTGACTTTTCCTGTTTGAATGTACACAGTATAAACTTGCCTTCAGGAATAGAAACAAGGCAGTTTTGAGGCAGAATTTGGGGAACCTTGCTCAGCTTGAGCCTCATTGATCTCCTGTCCCTTCTTGCTCCTTCTGTTATTTTTCTACCCCCCCCCCCTCCACAATGCATCCTTCTTGCTATTTGCCTCTCTTTCCAGGGTGGCATCTTAGGGGTGCCTAATGCAACCAAGCCCAGAAAGATGAGGGAACTCCAGAAAAGCATCCAATGCACAAAGAGGAGCTGAGATAAAATTGTGAAAGCCCACTGCCATGACTATAGGATGGACTTGCAAACTTCTGTTGGAAAGCTCTGAGTCACATCTACTTCAAATAAAATTTATAAAACATTTTGTTGATATTTATTAGATTAAAAAACATGAAGCAATGCATGTATGCTTTAGTGGGAATGTGCAAATTAATTTTGAAACATTAAGATTAGTGTTATTAGGCAATATCAATTTCCTGGGACATATTCCAGAAAAGAGCCATTTAGGTTGTACAGGTTTCAATTAAGCCAACAGACTGTAATAATATTTATGTACAATCATGCAGTGCCTTTCATTCTATGTTTAAATATTATATGAAAACATCCAGTGAGAACAAAGATTCTCTCGAGCAGGACTACTGGTAGATATTTAAAGTTCAGACCCATTGCATGCATCTGTGGGCACCAACCCTCAAAATGGCATTTCAGAAGACATCCCTCTTCTGCCCTGGCTCATTTGGAATCTCTTTTACATCGATGTGGTACTGAGCCCTGGTCCAGTTTCAGAAAACTGAGATGTGGTGTTTCCTTTTGCCTAATAATAATAAGCACAATAACATTTTCCTCCTGGTCAGAAGTGAATGAATTGCAGGCACAGGAACCCCTTAGCAGGGAATCATACCTGACCCATGCCAGAAAAAATAGAGTTCCTTTCTTTTCCCTCTCTCTCTCCCTCTGTGGGGGGCAGTGGGCAGGGTTCTGTGCCTTTCTATTTTGGTTTTCCTTTAAATATTTTTATTATTATTACTTGGCAGGATTGGATGCCTCATATGATGGGATCACACCTATCAAGTTCCAGAATTTGTGTCTTGACATCCTGAGGGTCTCAAAAAGAAGGCAAATTGATTTTCCTGCATGCCTTGTGGGATATTATTTGAGAGAACTAGGGTCCCTATATTAAAATGTGTGTGTATGTGTGTGTGGGTGTATTGGTTCATGTGTAGGGGACTTCTTCATCTTGGAGTAGGCAAGAAACCTGCAAAGTGTCAGAAGGATAGGAATAATAGAGAAGGAATGTTACCTGAAATCCAGCTGGATTTCAGTTCATAGTGAGGCTAGCAGAGTTGCATTGGAAGAATGGCCGTCTCATGGCCTCATACTTGCCCTCCCCTAAAACACAGTGATTGTAGCCCACAGTAAAATGTGTCCTAGGATTAGAAGGTGGACCTGTCAGTCACTCAACCACACTATGTACTTCATCCTGCAGCATTTAGAGAAACTAAAGCCAAAAAAAAAGTTGCTTCAAGATAAAGTCTGATTAATTCTGCTTAGGTTTCAGATTTTGTCTGAATCAATGCACATCCCTAGTATTATATGCATAATAGAATTGTAGAATTGGTAGACCTTATTTACCTTTCACCAATATTTGCAGTGCAATAAGAATTGCCTTCAAGCAAGAGCAGAATGATTTTCTGCCACTGCTGAGCAGTTAAAGTCTCTCCTTCCACATTCAGTTCCCTTTCATATGCCAATCCCTCTTCATTGTTCCAACCGCCAGCAATTCTTCGCAGAACAGATGTTTTGTTTTTTTATTTTGTACAACTCTCCTCTATATTTTCCTCTATTATTATATTGCATTTATGCCCTTTCTTCCCCTTGTAAGTACTCAAGGTAGCTTATAAGGTTTTCCTACTCTCTGTTGTTTCCTCCCATCCACAAACCTGTGAAGAAAGTTAGGCTGAGATTATGAAACTGGCCCAAAGTCACCCACTGCACTCTGTAGCAGAGCAGGAACTAGACCCAGTTCTTACAAGATGCAGTCCAATACTCTGACCACTGTACCACACTGGTTTGCATCGTTTCCTCCTCCCCATAACATAATTTTTGCAGAGACCACCAGTATTCAGCCAAGGAATCTGTCTGCAAAACCAGGACTAAGTTATGGGGAATTCTGAGCATATACATTCTGGGCATGTCCCTCAGGGCTGAAGCTAGACAGTATGCCAAAAAGAAAATAACAAATCACAAAGCATCATAGGACTGGGCTGAAAGGGTAATCACCTGAATGGACTGGGATCAGGTAGGCAGTTAATTGGGCCTGCAGTACGGTGTTCACAGCAGAGTAAACTTGCAGAAAATTGGGTTGTAATCCCACCCACTTGGCCATCAAACAGACTGTATGCTGGAATCCGATATATGCTTTCCTTGGAGGAAGTTCCAGTGGCTGTAATAGTACTTCTGAGTAGACAATCATCAGCTTGTATAAGTATGTGTTTCTCCCCTCTCCAAATTAACTGCTGTATTAACATTCCCCATTCATAGGAACACGGTACCAGCGCTTTAATTGTGCTTAGCATGACTGGCAGTGGCTTTGCAGGTGTTCAGGCAGGAGTCATTCCTAGCCCTACTTGAGAGGCCTGCAAATGAACTTAGTGCCTTCTGTAAAGACATGCTTTGTAACTTAGCAATGGCTCTGCCATTTGCTGGATAATGGGAACTGACAAACCAAAAAGGCCAGATACTTTGCTCTGCAACCACTTATCTCAAAGAACTGGGTCAGGAGAAGGAGATCAGCAAACCTTCTTGCCTGTTTGTAGGAAGTCACATTTAGTCCAGAACTTCTCTCGCCCCCTGTCCTTCTGGATGGAACAAAGAAGAGAAGGAAAGATGAGTGAAGCCGGGTGGGGTGGGGAGAGACTGGTGACTGGAAACTGAAGGGCAAAGGGGAAATTCTCCAAGTCAAGTGGCTCATTTAAAATTATTTAGAGAAATTTAAGAGGGTGTGGAATGTGTTTGGGCTGTGTGTACTTAAATTGATTTTATAATGTGATATGACTGAGAGGTTATTTGTCTCTTTCTTGAAGTTATCAAACCTGTATCAAAGCCCTAGCAACTACTCTATCATGTCACATTGCTCTAAACCTTCCTTTGGTATTATAAGCTGCCTACAGTTTTGTGGAAGGAATTAAAGGGAAATGGAAGAAATGTTTTTGGGTGCTGTTGAGAACTGCTGATCACTTTAGATTTTAATAAAGGCAAACGATAGAGATGGAAAGTTTTGCACCTCAAACCTTTCCCTGTGTCATGCATCAAATGATTGTTAGGTCTCAGTCTTCAAGATTTTTCCAGTAAGGTGTGCAGATGAACTTTATACTTCAACTGAAATTGTGATCCTAAGCAATTTTGTTGAGCAGAAAAATCTATTGAAAAAATGGAGTTTTTAATAAATGTAAATATGTTGATGACTACAGTGCCAAAAGTAAAATGCTGGTGCCAGATCTGAAAGCTAACATCTGCAGTTTTCCTCTGGTTACATTTCCCTCTGATTTATTAGGTACTATTTCACTTGCTACAGTCAGTTTGTCAGTTTTTACTACAAATGCCTTTGAGTTCAGCCGTAAGAGTCTGTGTCTTCCCCAGCATTTTTGCACTAGGAAAGAGAGAGAAGGAGAGGACAGAGAAATGAAACAGATCAGTTTTTACAGTTGTTGCATTTTAGGAGGGCCATTTTTATGCACTGCTCCATGAAAGGCTGAGGAAGAAGTATGCCACTGAATAAATTTCTTAAATATTCTGTTATGACAGCATTGGTAATAATATTCGGCTTCCATATAGAACTGTGCAGTAGAATTTACTCGTAAGTAGGCCCTTTTGGGCTCAGCGAGATTTACTGTCAGGTAAATATATAGGATTGCTGCCTTAGAATGCTAAAAGTGTGTCACATACCATTTTTCATAAATCCTTTTAGTAATCCTGCAGAGCAATTCAGTAGTATTAATTATGTTGCTGGTTGAGGTGTGGGTTGAGGCCGAGAGATAATGGCTTGCCTAAGGCTACCTACCTGGCAGAGGTGAGGATTCGAACTGGAAGCTTCACGCTTTGCCGCTCATTTTCTTAGCCACCATGCTATTTTAGCTACCATTTAACTTTTTTCGCCACAAATTACTTTAGGAGCGTAAGCCACAGGCCTGTTCACACTAAGGATTTCAAGCAAGGCAGGAGAAGATGAAACCTGCTGCGTGGCACCATCTGTCCCGTGGCCACACGGCCACCTGCACAGCGTCTGCATGAATAGCACATGGTACAAGTTGATTTCCATGGGGTGGAACAGCAGGCAGCTTAAGGTATCTGCTAGGTCTTTCCTGAAAGAGAGGAAGAGGAACCTTGTACACCACTGCTTTCTCAGGTCATCTCCAACAGCCCGTTATATATCTCACTGCACATAAACAGGAAACTTCTCACACTAAGGTCCAAACAATAGATAGTGTAGAAGCAAACCCTTATGCCAAATGAACTAATGTAACTAACGCCTGAACTAATGAACTAATGAACGTACTGGAAATTCAGCAAAACCGGGCACACACTCAAATATAGTGCATATGAATACATTAAAATAATGAGATCCCTTGGAAGTCCTTTTTCTCTGCATTTCTTAGTAGCTGCTTCAGATTTGCACACTTGAAATTCCCTCAGAAGGTATATTCAACTGATCTCATATTCTCCAATACCTCTTTGCTTTTTCTTTACTATTCAAATTCAGTTGTCATCTTCTGAAGAGGACCAGAGAAATTCAATGCAATTGTTCATTATTTCTCTCCTGCTGCTACACCACCATGGAAAGAGGAAGTATTATTTCAAGACATCAGCTTGGACTGCTATCTTGTATTCTGCATTTCTGGTTGAGAAAAGGGTAATTTAGAAACAGTGCTCTAGAAAAGAGGAACCCCCAAAATTATTATTCTGCAATATTTTCCATAGGCCATCAATGAAATACAGCCTAGCTCCCATCAGCCCCAATCAGCATGGCCAATGTTCAATAACCCATTTGGAATAGTGGGTAGCATACAAATTTAAAAATAAATAATACATTATAATGTTGTGAGTTGTAGTCCAAAACTTCTAAAGGACACCTGATTGAGGAATGCTGGCCTACTATTAATGTTCTTGGTCCGTTGCCAATTCCAAGGCTTTGACAGTAAAGCCAGCCTTGAAGTAGAGGACAATCTGAAAACTAGGAGGATTCATCAACAGCAGGATGAACCAAGTAAATAAGCTCCCTGTCTCTGCAGGGATTTGAAACATTGACTTCCCAAATCTGTCACCTACAGATTTTCAGATGTGATAATTTAATCAATGTCTCAGGTCCATGAGCCAAAGTGTGAGTCGTGGAGTTTAATCAATATGAGAGAACAGCTTGGATCAGGACTACAATGAAATTTGACATAGCTCCAGTGCTGGTATCACAAATACTATTTATGCCAATGCCTTCCTATCCCCCCACCCCACCATTCCAGAACTTTACTCGACTCTTGCCAAGGCAGGCCAAGTTTTCATGTTCACTGCGGCTTAAACAAGCCATAGTTCATGCTGGGAACTATTTGCCTAATTATCTGCACAGGCATAGTTTCTAGTATTACCCAAACCTAGGAAGTATGGGTTTTCTGAGGGAGACAGACCCCTCAAATAACACAGCAAAAAGGCCATTAAAACAGCCCCCGAGAGCAGCCTACACTTTTATTTAGGTTTATAACATCTGAATGACAGGTAAAACCCAGCTGCATTGCTCTGCTTCATTTGTCAAATGCAGAATGTAGCTTTAGCTGCAATAGCACCAACCTCTTTTCATACCACTGCATCTAAGTTGGAGTCTGGGGACTGAGCTGAAGGTCAGCCCTGGAACAATTGTGGCTTGATGCATGGAGAGAGAAGTGACCACCAGAAATATTAGATTAGATATTATATCTTCATTTTAGGAACACTCAAAAAGATGAAATAAAGTTATACTGTACATTCAATACACTGCATTGCATACATACTGTGCACTCACAGACTTGAAAAGAAATGTGTTTAACTGAACTTTACCGATGCCTGGCCCTTAGCATCATTCTTCTAGAATGCTGAAATTGCAAATATACTCTGTCCACTTGAACTATAAATCAAGCAAGAACTACAAACTGTGGAACTTTTTAGGAGGAGTGGCATATGGATCGATACTACCTGAAAATAATATTGATGAATGTTAAATTCATGTATCAAGGCATAAAGCCAGTGTTCAACTGTAGAAGCAGGGCTGCAGCTGAAATGCATACGTAACTATTTTGCATGAACAGAGAAAACTATCAATTAGGCCTTTACTGAGGCAATACCAAGCCTCAGAAGGACTATTCGAATGAGAAATAACCATGGAATTAAAGCAAGGAGCTCTGACATCTCCAGCAGTGATAATAGAATGAATATTCTTTTACAAATGCAGCCCCATCATCCATGTACATTAGCACTGCAAGCAAAAAGTCATTCCAGGGTACTGTTCAGAGGATAATGAGGATTGCTTATGGTGGACTATCCATAATCCCTACGAAAATCATTCAACCAAGGTCACAGACTCTTAGGGAGACTCTGGAAAGGTACCGAGAGGTGATAAAAGTTATTTTCATCAACTTCTATTAATTAAAGCGTTGTTAATTACTACTCAAAACAGAGAAGCAAAAGGGTGCTAAGTCATATATCATTTTGTGGCAGGTGTGCCGCAGGGTTGTGCTTCAAATAAAATGCACCTAGAGCTTCTAATGTCTATATCTTAAAATATATGGTCTGAATTGCATACGTTGGGGAGAACTGGATGTATGTGCACATCAGATAGCAGGTGGAAAGTTCTGTATGTGAAGGGCTGTCAGAGAACAGTCCTCTACTTGAACTAGGCATCCTTTATTTGAAGAGTCCCAATTTAGAGAAAAGATAAATAATCACAAGAGCTCTTATGGAAAGCAGGGCCAAACAGACAGGCACACAAGTCACCAGGTTACAGTCTTCCACAGTATACAGAGCATTATTTCCAGGGCCATTCCAGTCCACTGAAAGTGAGTGCCAGCTACCAGCTGCTTGATGCTTTCCCCCCTTTAGACTGTCTTTTCTTTTCAAAGAAGAAAAGAGACAGAGAGGGGTAGAGAAAAAAGGCCTTGGACTATCTCATATTCCTGCATGGGGTGTATGGGGTGATCAGGGAGGGGTAGCACCCCTGGTGTAGGGGCAGGTCGTGTCCTCTTAGGGCAGCTCATCCACCTTTGGTCCCCACTTGTCACCCAGCTCTCACCTGTGGCTCCCAGTAGCTGTAGCATGTGCAGCGACCACACGCCAGGCAACAGCTTCGACAGGCTGGCCAAACCAGGCAGAGGGGAGCCGTTGGGTCAAGACCTTCGGTGAGATAGCGATTTGTCTGTCCCGAGCATGTGAAGACAGACTCCGGCGGATTGAGCGGATGAGACCTACTAGAATAGGACCAATGGTCATGAAGGCGGTTTCTGCAAGCGTTGCGGTATGCTAAGAGCACAGCAAGACATGAAGACGCCCTGGTCAACTGCTGCGCCCAGCCCATCTCCAACCGTCTCGACTCTTGTCCTGCCACTGGAGCAAGATGGAATCTGGGAAGAGAGAGTGAGGCTGACTATGCGCACCTCTCCCTCACTTTAATCCAATCCACGAGCAAGTCTTGACACCCTCAGCTCTAGTAAACCTCAAAGTCCTGTGGCGATGGGCGAGCGACAAAGCAGCAGGTGTGGATACACTGGGAGCTGTAGCCGTGGACCTGCACACAGGTGACTCAGGTCTAATGGTCGTATTCTTGCTGACCGAAGCAACAGCTGGATTCAGCATCTACCTGAGTGACTGAGCAGCCCTCTTTAGGACCACACTGCTCACCTCCGTAGCAAGAGGAAGGGGCTAGAGAAGGTGCCTTAAACATTGTTTGCTTCACAGAAGCCTGGCCAGCTTATCACGGCGGGAGGGGATCCCATTTCATGCAGTCAAACAAAACTTCAAACAAAACGCAAGGTAACACCACTCACTATTGGCACATGGAACATACGCATGCTTCAAGACAACCCTCAGCAGATCGACCAGAAAGAAGAACAGTCCTGGTTGCAGGAGAGCTCACAAGATTTAACATCGATATTGCGGCCCTGTGTGAAACTCGTTTAGCCAACGAAGTTCAGCTCACAGAAACAGGAGGCGGTTACACATTCTTCTGGTGTGGACATAGCAGTGATGAATGTTATGAATCTGGAGTTGGCTTTGCGGTTAAGAATCATCTTGCCCCCATACTTGCCAGTCTTCCCAAGGGTGTGAACGACCGACTCATGACACTGCATCTCCCACTACCGAGAGGAAAGCAAGCCACACTGATCAGCGCCTACACACCCACAATGACGAATCCGGATGAAGTAAAGGACAAGTTTTATGAAGATCTCGATGCCCTACTCTCTTCCATGAAGTGCACCAACAGGCTGATTCTACTTGGTGATTTCAACGCGAGAGTAGGATCCAATCACTCTGCCTGGGATGGCGTCATTGGAAAAAATGGAATCAGCAAATGTAACAGCAATGACCTACTACTACTGAAGAGGCGTGCAGCTCATGATCTGATCATCACTAATACCATCTTCTGCCTGCCCACTCGCAAAAAGGCATCCTGGATGCACCCACGCTCCAAGCACTGGCATCTCATTGATTATGTCATCGTGCAGAGCAAAGACAGACAGGATGTAAGGGTGACCAAGGCCATGCCGAGTGCTGACTGTTGGACTGACCACAGACTCATCATCTCCAAATTAAGCCTTCACATCAAGCCTAAGAGACATCTGCAGGGAAACAAAGCTGTGATGAAAAAGATCGACGTCAGTAAACTGAGGAACCCCAGCACAGCAGCTTCACTAGCAGAAGATCTTGACAACCAACTCTCAGAGCTGCAATTAGAGGAAAATGTTGAGAAGGACTGGGAATGCTTCTGGGATATTGTGCACTCTTCTGCACTAAAGGTTCTTGGACACTCACACAGGAAAGAGCAGGACAGGTTTGATGAAAACGATGAAGAGATCAAGGCCTTACTTGCTGAAAAGCACCACCTTCACCATGCTCATCAGAACGACCTGTTGTCAACAGTTAAGAAAAATGCCTTCAACAACACTCGCAGGACCGTACAGAGCAAGCTTCGAAAGATGCAGGACTCCTGGTTGAGTGCCAAAGCAGATGAAATCCAGAAGTTTGCTGATAGAAACGATGCCAAATGGTTTTACAAAGCCCTCAGATACTTGTACGGACCTCAGCCCTCAGAGAGCTCCCCTCTACTGGACTCAGATGGTGCAACTCTCATTACTGAGAAGACTCTGATTCTACAGCATTGGGCTGAGCACTTCCAATCTGTACTGAACTACCCATCCTTCATCAATAACGAGGCAATTGACAGAATGCCCCAGGCGGATATCAACCACAGCCTGGAGGCCCACCATCAAAGACTGAAACCCTACAGGCCATCAGCCAGCTGTCCAGTGGCAAGGCCCCAGGATCTGACGCGATAGCAGAAGTCTATAAGGAAGGTGGTTCAGTGCTTGTTGACAAACTCACTCAGCTGTTCCAGTTCTTCTGGAATCAAGGATCTATTGCTCAGGAACTGAAAGAAGCATCCATCGTATACCTCTACAAGAGGAAAGGAAATAAACAAGTCTGTGATAATCATAGAGGAATATCACTGCTCTCCATTGTAGGCAAGATCCTTGCACATGTGTTGCTGAATCGCCTGATTGACCACCTGGAACAGGGTCTACTACCAGAGACTCAGTATGGCTTCTGCAAAGGGTGTGGCACTGTGGACATGATTTTTGCAACCCGACAGCTCCAAGAGAAGTGGCAAGAGCAGAATCGTGAACTGTACACCATCTTTGTGGATCTCACCAAGGCTTTTGACACTATCAGTCGTGAAGGTCTGTGGCACATCATGTCGAAGTTTGGGTGCCCTGACAGGTTCATCCTGATGGTATGTCAGTTCCACGACGGCATGACGGCTCATGTTTTGGACGACAGAGAAGCTTCAGAGGCCTTTCCTGTCACAAACGGCATCAAGCAAGGATGCGTGCTGGCACCAACCCTGCTCAGCATAATGTTTTCAGCCATGCTGACAGACGCCTTTCAGAACAATTCCTTGGGAGTCAGCCTGACATACAGGACCAATGGGAAACTGTTCAACCTGCGAAGACTCCAGGCTGTCACCAAGATAAAGGAGACTGTGCTACGAGACCTCCTTTTTGCTGACGACTTTGCCCTGAATGCTGGATCAGAGCAGGAAATGCAAGCCAGCATGGACAAATTCGCAGCAGCATGTGACAACTTCAGTCTCCTCATCAACACAAAGAAAACCAAAGTGATGCATCAGCCAGCTCCGAAAGCCCAACACCAAGACCCCACCATCACAGTGAAGGGACAAAAGCTGCAAGCAGTGGACCAATTACCTTGGCAGCACCCTTTCCCGTGCAGTGACAACTGACATTGAGGTCAACTGCAGAATCGCCAAGGCAAGCTCTGAATTCAGCAGACTACTGACCAAAGTGTGGGACTGCCGTGGAATAAGCCTTGCTACAAAGCTTAAAGTCTACCGAGCAGTAGTGCTAACTACCCTGATGTATGCCGGTGAGACTTGGACAGTATACAGGAGACACACTAGGCAACTGAACCACTTCCACACGACTTGCCTCTGCAGACTTTTGAGGATCCGGTGGCAGGACAAGGTGCCAGACACAGAAGTCCGCTCCAGAGCAGGCCTGCCATCAGTTCACACCCTACTGATGAAAGCCCAGACACGCTGGGCAGGCCATGTTGCAAGGATACCAGACCACCGAATCCCCAAACAGCTCTTCTATGGTGAGCTGTCTCAAGGAAAGCAATCGCACGGGGGACAAAAACGATACAAAGACACCCTGAAAGCCTCTCTCAAGTCCCTGGTCATTGACACCACCTCCTGGGAGACCCTGGCACAAGACCGATTGACATGGCACAGGCTGATCCACCAAGGCTGCAAAACATCTGAAGCCAGAAGGACAACCATAGCACAAGAGAAGCAAGCACTCCATAAAGCCAGAGTTGCAAAT
The DNA here is from genome assembly GCF_004798865.1 of Varanus komodoensis. Classification (NCBI taxonomy): domain Eukaryota; kingdom Metazoa; phylum Chordata; class Lepidosauria; order Squamata; family Varanidae; genus Varanus; species Varanus komodoensis. The sequence goes on along the minus strand of NW_025336087.1, from coordinate 40,556,839 downwards.
GTTGCAACAGTGGTGCCCACACATGTCTACCTGACATGTGGCAGAACACTCCATGCCCATACCGGCCTTATCAGCCACCTGCGGACACACCATGGACAGCTCACAACCCGTTAGATGTCAAGGTCCTCATCAAAAACGACGGATGAACATCATCATCATCATCATCATCATCATCATCATCATCGTTTCTGCATGCTGAAAACTACCACCACCATCACCCCTACACACATGAAGTCTGCTCCCCAGAATACATTCCCCACTTCTCCATGACTGGATCCACTGAGATTCCTCAAAGAAACCTTCAGGAACCAAAGCCCAAGGCAGCGGTTACAGAAGGCCTACCAGGCCAGTATTCATTACCCTGGTCAGCTGGCCCAGCTCAGCTGGTGAAGTTCAGAAGGGCTTTGTGGGGACTATTTGGGTGGTCCTGGAGAGCAGCAAAGATACATGAAGCATGCGCCCAAGAACTGGCCAGTGATGCAAAGTAGGATGGCCAGGTGACCTCTTTACAGAGGACAGGCCATCCTGTCCAATTCAAGTTGAAAAGTAATGAATCAGAGGAACTGTTCCCCACCTACAGTGAGCACCTCAAAAAGAGTCCAAATGGGCCACATGCAGGTCACCTAGCCATAGCATTCTTCACGGTGGTGAGATGAACTGTATTTCTATTTAAAAGATAGTATTCATGTCCAAATTTGCACTTATACGTATGAATTAACATGAGTGAATCATTATCCTCTATATCTTGGCAACCCATTTCTTCTTGGTTGGTGATGACTCTATTGCCACCTTTGAGAAGATGCCCCCACAAATGCTAATAGGCTTTAGTATGTTTTGTGAGATTCTTAGATTCCTAGACTTTTTTTAAAAAAAGTTACCCTATAGACATACATTGTCCTGTGCCCTCCTTCTGACTGAGAGCTGGAATACCTGCTCTGTCAGAAAATTCTGGAAAACTTTCCTCCCAGATATATATGCATGTTATGGTTGACTACCCTTCCCCCATAGAAGGATGGTCAATTTTCATCTTTCTGAATATGGAAGACTATGGAGGGTTTAACTTCAGGCTTTTGCCATCCCAAAGCCTTAAAATGGGCAATTCAATTAGCACTACTGCAAACATCCTACATGGAATTCAAGGCATCATGTATGTTTTTCCCCATCCCCACTTTATCCTAATAACAGCCCTGAGTAGTAGCCTAGGTGGACCTTTCCAATGTCATTCACACTCGAGTAAAGATGAAATCTCAGTCTCCCCGTCATCCTACACTCCAAACCCCACATTAGCTTTCCAAAATGGTTGGACTTCTGCGTGACCATACATGACCAAGTCTCTTAATGTACATAGTCTAGAAACTGATGCTAGCAAAGGTGATGGTTTAGCAACACAGTAAGTTGCCTTCTATCTAGTTGGACCCTTGGTGTAACTAGCCTAGAATTATTGGCTACTGGCTGTAGCTTTTTAGGGTTTCAGTCTGGATTCTTTCCTAAAAATACCCAGAGAAACTAGGAATTGAGCTTGGAATCTTCTTTTTTCAGAGTAGTGGTCCTACTACTAGGCTATGGTTCCTCCCTTCACATAGGTATGCCCTTCCTTCCTGAAATCTCAAGCTTGTCTTCAAAGCAGAGATTTTGGGCTGTCAGAAACCTGAGTCAAGTTGCCCTGTGATGATGTGCTTCATTGCTAAATGTTGACAGGGGCCCATTCCCAGGCACACATTCTTATACCTCTGTTCTCTGGAGATAAACAGCTTTCAGCTGCACAAATCTAATTTCTCCAGATTTCGTGTATCATGTGTGCCATGGCTCCCTTACAGCTCCAGCTAATTCCTCCACATTCTACTAGCTAGGGAAGAGTGCTTGCTATGCATAAGCTTCTACAAGAAGGACAAAATTGAGAAGCTCTTACATCCAAGAATGCAGCAAGGAAAGGGAAGAATATGGACACTGGCCTGCAGTTACAGTGATAGTACAAATGAAGTGCCAACATAATGCAACATAATACTGCAACATTCTTTTTCTACAGATGCACACAACAATGACAACAGCAACTGCAACAATAAGAGTAAAATTGGGTGTCCCTTAAGAACATAATAAGCTGCCTTATGTCAAATGAAATGGCTGACTCATCTAGTTCAATGACTCATTTATCCACATGGATCAGCAGCGGCTCTGCAGAGTTTCAGACAGATGTCTTTTCCAGCGCTACCATAGGTGCAAAGCACCAAACCTGGAATCCTTGCATGCACAGCTTGTATTTGACCACTTAAACAGCCCAACTTGCAAAAGGGAGAATGTTACATTTTAAGGTACATTTCAGCTATAAAAAACTCCAGGAGGATATACTAGCAAACTTTTGTGAGCTGAGAAGTTAAGTAACAAGCACTAATTGATTGATTGGTTTTACTGCTCAGCTTGCAGATAAATTATCCTCACCAAATTCAGAATTATTAAATGAGCAGGAACATAAGTCCTCGCAAAAGCATTTTATCCCTAATGTTAGGTCATGGCCTTTAAACTTATTTGCAAAACACTCAGCTATTACGTCGACATTGCTGTTTTTAAATAGGCTGATTTCATTCCCAGTGCTCCTTATCATCTCAGTAGCCATGTAATTCTGATGAGAAAGGATGTATTGATATGCTTGATCTGTGAACTTTTAATTCCCGCAAAGCATCTGCTTCCATAAATTCTGGAACAAGATGGACTTAGATGCATATTATAGCCTTTGTTGTTCAAACCTCAATTCCCTGACTAACACAAGTTGCATTGAATATAAATTACCTTGGTCTTTACTCTAAGATTAAACGAACGCATCATCACCATCCCATGCTTCCTTGGAGCCATCATTTCTTAATATTGATCCAGGAAAACTTTTTTTGGACATAAGTAATTAGTGAACTTTCTGAAAATGTCTAGTAGCACAGGATCTTCAATTCTGAAACCACTTAACCTAAAGTAATTTGCTTGATTGTGTGTGTGTGTGTGTGTGTGCGCACACACGTTGAGTTTTGGTTTCCTTTTAATTTTTTTAATACAAAAGTTAATTATAGAGTAAAATAACTGGTTGGAAATTTGTGGCATGAAATGAGCTAAGTTACATTTCATATCATGAAAACTGCATTGTATTATATTTTTCCTTTAAGTTATTTTGCATCGGAACATTGGGTTTTAAGAGTCCGGGCAATCTTATAGCTGAAGGGGAAAGTCTGTGTCACAGAAACAGCCAGTTCTTAAGCCTTGCACTGGACAGAGTGGAAAGTGGTGAAGTATCTTGTTTTCAGGAAAGAAAAACAGCAAAAATGGTGATAGAGGGAATCCCCCACCTTTCATTCTTAATATGGCATAGTTTTCCCCTGTTGTGGGAAATGCCTTTGAGACGTTGCAGGTGCAATTCTTGCACCCATCTTATCAACACATCACTGGGATCCCCCTTGTGCTCCCATTGACTTTGAAAGTCAATGCAGACCTTTTTGCTGGTGGTCAAGTAAGGAACTGGGCAGTTATAGAGGAAGTTCTACAGAGACAAAGGTCTATGTTATCCTGAGATGCCATTCAAGGGACCACAAGTTGGTCCCAGTAGTATGAATGGGGAGGTGACCAAAATTATGGATATATGCCACTCAAGGTGATCGTGCATGATTAACTTCTGTTGGCTTCCATATTTAGGTACATCCTAGTATTAGTGAAGCTTAAAAACTTTGGCAAGATTGTGCCAATAATATGGTAATGCGAATGGATTAGAAAATCTAGAGAGTTCAATTATGTGATAAAATCAGTCAGCATCTCAGGAAGCATTAGACAGAATATTTCAGAATCCTATCAAGATGAGGAAGGGAAAGGAGAGCATATAAAAGAAAAAGTAAAGAAGATTTTAAAATATTTTAACACACCCAGGATTTCAATTTTATCCAGATATGGAAATAGAGGGTAAAACTACTGCTAAAAGTGTTTTTTTTTCTTTTTTACCAGTTGTAACTGGTAAATAAATACATGCATAATGGAAAAAACCTTACAAACACCATCATGTTCCAGAGAGTACATAGGTTAATACACACACCAGGCCAATGCATTTATATCAAGTTATGTTTAAGTGGTTAAGTGCTCCAGAGGGAAGACCCACTGCAGAATTACAAATGAAAATATGTGAATATTTCTCATAGTGGGAACAAGAAAACTACCCCCTCCTCATTATTTCTAATATTTCAAGAGAAAAATGTGTTCTGCTGAATTCCCATTCATTTCAAATAGGAACATAAAGAAGGCTCCTTGGTAGGATGCATCCTATGCTATATAGACCTTATTTGGACTTCTAGCAATAGTGTGTCAAGATCACCACAAAATTAGAGAAAAAATGAGAAGCTTAAAGAGTAATATTCCAGTCCACTGAAAAGACTGATGGACTGACCTACCTTCCTCCTTCCTTCCTTTCTTCTGTTGCCAAAGCAGTGATTTTTCGCTGTTCCAGCAAAAGCATCACCCAGTTCCTGCCAAGTAGGATGATCCAAAAGAGTGGAAGGAAGGATGTCTTATGAGGAGAAACTTGCCTCCAGCTGGGAATATCAATGGCTGAAGGTCAAAGCTAATGATAGGCTAGAGTGCCAATGATCAGAATCAGTTCTGTCCTTATTCTGGAATGAGAAGTCATGAACTGCTCTCTCTGCAATCTAAAATATTGGTCCCTGAGTAATATTATTCTTCACTAGTCTAAACCAATACCTCTTCTCAGAAATTAACGGGAAAACGACATGCAATTAATTTGATCTGTGTTTATCTCTTCCAAAGCTGAAGTGAATCCCCTTTGGAAGGGCAAAGGCTTGTCCAACAATATGCATGTTATCATTAATTACAGCTACTTCACCAGAAAATGGAAGGCCAATGTTCTGAACTGGAAAGATACAGGGGCTGGTCTCAAGAATTATAGAATGGCAAATCATTCTCCATTACCATGAATAATAGTTGAGGGAATTGCTAAGTGTGACACTCTAAAGGACTGTTAAGAATAATAGAAAAATCCAACTCCAAAATTGGTTTTTAAAAACCTTGTATCCATCAGATGTTTCAGTGGTGTCCTGTATGAGTTAATAAAATATAGCAAAGCAGAAAGTATATCATGACATCAGATTTATGTTTCTAAAATGTGCCATACCCATTCTCTGAAATCATGAAATATGTACTTAGAACAGAGATAGTGGGAAGAAACCATGAATGTATTACAGATTGAATTCAATATGGCACACAATTCTTAAAAAATAAATCCACACACCATAGCAATTCATTTTATAAATGTCCACATAAATTCAGTGGCTATCTAAAATGCATATGAGTCCAGTATAAGTACATGCCTTTTCACATACTTGCATGATTTGATCCCTGAAGTTATGTAATTAAAACCTCACCACTTTCCATCTAATCATAAATGAAAATCACTTTAATCAACCACCCATTTGCCTTGTTCTTCAGAGGGCAAAAGAATAGTGAACACCATTCTTGATAGCGGCCTCCAGAGACCCAGCTAAGTCAGTGCATCTTTCAGAAGTGTTAAAAACCATGTGGACCTTTGGTGTTCAAGATGAATATGGAAGCTTCAGTACTGTTTGTCTCTCCTTCCTCTCCCTTTTTCAGTCTCTCTTCACACACACACAAACACACACACAAAGGGGGCGGGGGTAGATCCAAATATGTTTGTACAAAGACTCAGATCCCAAGAGGCTCCTGTGGGAAGAAAGTGGAAGGAGAGCTTTGCTATTTCCCTTTCCTCCCATTCCCACCAGAGATGCAATTTAGAACAGCATGGAAGGATATGCTAGGAAATGCAGAGGGCAGAATGAATTGGTAAAAATTGTTTCCCCTTTCTACCAGAAAGATATCCCATAAGGTTGACTCTACTCATGGAAAAAGAGCATCTTCTCCCCTGTATCCTACCTGAGACCTCAAGATTGTGGGGTTCTATTTTTGCTTGGAGTTTGCTTTGTTGCAATCCAAGACATGCTGTTCATGGTACCGATTATGGCCTTCACGTCATACTGATGTACAATTAGACTGAGTCATAGAAGTTTATCCTTTTGAGATACACGATGCCGTATCATGAAAATTCATAGAATACTAGAGTAGGAAGGGGCCAGAAGGCCATCAATTCTACACCCTGTTATTGCAGGACACTGAGTTACACCATCCCATTCAGATGACTGTCCAAACCCTTTTTGAATGTGTCTAGTGAGGGTGCAGGTGACAGGTTCCATTGTTGCACTGTTCTGACAGTGAAGAAATTCTTCCTGGTGTCTGGTCTAAATCTGGTTTCTTTTAACTTGTGTTCAGTATTCTGTGTCCTGCACTCTGAAAGGAATGAGAAGAGATTGTGTCCTTCCTCTTTGTGACAGCCTTTGACGTACTTGTAGCATCTTATCATATGTCACCTCAGTCTTCTCTTCCTGAACCTGAACACATCCAATCTTTCATCATAGGACTTTGCCTCCATTCCCTGAATCATCCTCGCTGCCCTGCTCTATACCTTTTCTAGCTTTTCTGCATCTTTTTAAAATGTAGCTGCCCAGAACTGGACACAGTTCTCCAGGTGAGGTCTGACTAGTGCTGAGTATAGTGGAACTAGTGCTTCACTTGTTTTGGAAGTGATGTTTCTGTTAATGCGGCCCAAAGAAGTGTTTGCCCTTTTTGCAGCTGCATCACATGGTTGGCTCATATTTAGCTTGGGATCTACAACAACCACAAGTTCCTTCTCATTTGCAGTACTGTTGAGACAAGTGTTCCCCATCTTGTAGCAGTGCATTTGATTTCTTGTTTCTAAGTGGAGGACTTGGCATTTGTTGCTACTGAATTTAATTCTGTGCTCTCTGCCCACCCTTCTAACCTTTTGAGATCACCTGGTATCTTATCTTTGTCTTCCAGAGTGTTTGCTATTCCACCGCGCTTTGTGTCATCTGTACTGTGTTATTATCTGTGTTTCTCTCTCTCTCTCTCTCTCTCTCTCTCTCTCTCTCTCTCTCTCTCTCTCTCTCTCTCTCTCTCGGTGAGAGATAGGTTATGGCTTTATTGTTTACTAGTTGTACCCCACTTTGGGGTTAGTTTATAATGAAAAACAGGTCATAAAATTAATGAATATATAATTTTGGCTTGTGCTCTATGCTTCCATATAACTCTGTGACCTTCTGCTTTGAGGGCAGGGTGTATTAGAATTGTTTCATAACACTTCCAGTGATGAGTCATTTTACAGGAAGGACCTCATCCTGGAGATAATATCAGGTATCAATTTCAAGTGCTTCTAGAGGCAATACTACAGGGATAATGACTTATTCATTTCCTAAATGCCACAATCAGTATCTAAGCAAACAAACAAACTTAATATACCATACAGAAATGTTGAGTGTTCAACTGTACTCAGCTCGTTCTGCTCCCTACCATGCTATGATTTAATCACAGGTAAGGCTGCAATCCTTTGTACATCTACACAGAGGTCCATTGAGTTCGAAATCACTCACTTGTATTCCAGTTTGCATTTTTGATAACTCTGATTTGTTCTTTTATCATTCTTTTAACCTTTGTAACCACTGTATGTCAAAGGGTTATTCAGAAACCTCTTCTTAAAATTGACTGCAATTTGAATGCTTAAGCTAGTCAGTAAAATTCAATTATAAATTATCTACAGAATGACTGAATATCTGAGAGGGAGCTATAGCCTATGGCCCATGGACAGTACCTGAATGACCATAGGATCCTTCTGACTCCCAGATCCAAAGTCAGAGACAGTGGTGTGAACAGGGCAAGTCGGGGAGAGGGCAGAAAAAACTGCAGTAGTTTCTTCTCTGAGGTCAGGAGCATGACAAGAGAGGAAGAAGAGGGGTGTTTCAGAAACAGGGAAGGGGGACCAGAGAGGTTAAGATATAAGTTATTCTGGGGGCCCTCCAGTCTTGTTTCCTTCCCCACTGGAATATCGTCATGCATAGCCAAAAAGACTCACCTAGCAAAAATGCAAGATATGTGAATGGAGAGGATTGTCTCATCCTGCAGACGATAAGTAGATTCCTTTAAGGTAGGGTTCTTACAATCATTTCAAAGGGTTTGTACTCTGAAGAGCTGAGACCATCACACTGTCTGCTATTATCTGTCCTTATAAACATGCATTAGATTTTGGTTGTTGTTGTTGTTGTTGTTGTTGTTAGTCACGAAGTCGTGTCTGACCATCGCGACCCCATGGACAACATTCCTCCAGGCCTTCCTGTCCTCCACCATCCCCCGGAGTCCACTTAAGCTCACACCAACTGCTTCAATGACTCCATCTACCCACCTCATTCTCTGCTGTCCCCTTCTTCTTTTGCCATCTATTGTTCCCAGCATTAGGCTCTTCTCCAGGGAGTCCTTCCTTCTCATTAGGTGGCCAAAGTATTTGAGTTTCATCTTCACTATCTGGCCTGCTAAAGAGCAGTCAGGGTTGATCTCCTCTAGGACTGACTGGTTTGATCACCTTGCAGTCCAAGGAACTTGCAGGAGTCTCCTCCAGCACCACAATTCAAAGGCCTCAATCCTTCGGCGCTCAGCCTTCCTTATGGTCTAGCTTTCACAGCCATACATTGCAACTGGGAAAACCATAGCCTTGACTGTATGCACTTTTGTTTGCAGGGTGATGTCTCTGCTTTTTGCGGGGAGGAAAATCTTTTGCTGTCTAGATTTCCATAGCTTTCCTCCCCGAAAGCATCTTTTAATTTCTTGGCTGCAGTCACTGTCTTCGGTGATCTTGGAGCCCAGGAAAATAAAATCTGTCACTACCTCCATTTCTTCCCCATCTATTTGCCAGGAAGTGAGAGGACTGGATGCCATGGTCTTAGTTTTCTTAATGCTGAGTTTCAAGCCAACTTTTGTACTCTCCTCCTTTACCCGCATCAAGAGGCTCTTTAGTTCCTCTTCACTTTCTGCCATTAGAGTGGTATCATCTGCATATCTGAGGTTGTTGATATTTGTCCCAGCAATCTTAATTCCAACTGGTGATTCATCTAGCCCCGCCTTTCTCATGATGTGCTCTGCATATAAGTTAAATAGGCAGGGTGACAGTATGCAGCCTTGCTGAACTCCTTTCTCAATTTTGAACCGATCAATGGTTCCGTGTCTAGTTCTCACTGTTGCTTCCTTTTTATATGCTACTGGGCTGTCATACTCAGGATCCCAAATCTAGTTCTTTGACTTATGGAGTATCATAATAACAAAAAGCTAAATAATAAGCAGGGAAAACTGCGGAGGATCTGAAGTGATTGGAGGATATGTTGTTGTATAAATTAAGGATTTTTTTTGTATTACATTTTTATGGAAAGTTGATGGATAGATTCCGAGGGTGGATTGTACACACACACACACACACACACACACACACACGTGGAATATGTGTATGGAAGAATCACATTGTATGGGTATGCTTAGAGTACATCTATTGAAATCAGTGGATAAATTAGTCACTGCTAACTTAATTCCCATTAGTTTCAATGGGTCTACCCTAAGCATAACTAATTCTGAATTTAGGAGAGGTGGGAGACAAATGGAACACCAGCAAAATTCACAATCTCCCAATAATAAGGGACCACACTCAAGGTTCCTAGATAGAGACACCAAGCAACATTATCCATACAATAGTTCGATGTCATTTTCAGACCTTTCTGATTCCTTATTATAGCCGCTTTCACAGCCAGTGACAGAAAATATTCATTATAAATATTTATTTAGCAGAGTTAACTTTTCCATTGTAACAGGTTATTTCAAAATTTATGCTGAATATACATTACAACTATATTGAACAGAATATAATCTACATATTCAAGGAGAATTACAACTTCAGGCAATAAAAATGCTAAGATGAGGAATCCAATTTTTAGGATATGCACTGCTAACAAGTGAGCTTCAAGACAATTCTCTTTTTGGTCCTTGGCTTAATGTTTATAAAAATTTAATATGATTTCCATACTTTCTGTGCTACAGTGAACAAAAAGCTTTTTTATAGATATTAATGCTGTGACTTTTCACTAGCCAATATTGTGTAAACCTAGTTTTGCCTGACACGGATTTCATCTTTTGAAATTATCAATAGTTGTATTTTTCCCCCCTAAATTTCAGTCTATACAACATATTTTGACACTGTAAACTTTCTGGGTTTTTTCCAAATTCATGATTACAAGAGGAAAAGAGGAAAAGAATTAAGAACTGCTATTCAAAATACAAAATATTATATAAATTATTTCCAAAGGGAAATGAAGTATTTGTTGATTGAACAAAGGTAGAATTCCATTTGGTGCATACCCAGTCTTGTGTGAGATTCTTCTTGATTAACTCAGTTATTTCAAATCTCCTATGTAAAATTAGCTTGATGAAAAATGTTGCCCTAATGAGCACACATGTAATTATGACATTGGAAACATCAACAGTAACAGCCACTAAAAGAACATACCCAAATGCTTTCTTCTTGACGATATTGCTTCCAGTTCCTTCCACTGTCACTGAACATCAGGAGGTAGCTCGTTACCCAGTTGGAACTCCCATATCCACCTTGGGTAGCAACAGTAGTAATTTCAGTTCTCTCACCAAGATCAATCTGGAGCCACTGATATTTATTAGATATGAGTGGAGTCCAGCCACCAGCACCTTCAGTGAAAAACATAAAAGGGAAAACAGAAAGGAGAGATTAATTCACAGTGGAAACATGGAAATGCCAAGGTTGTGTGGAACAACAATGGGCCTTGATGAAACTGTAATTAAGCCAAACTGTAATTACACTCTGGAACATGGGCATATTTAAATGATCTTTCTTACACATATATAATTATATACCCATAAAGCAAGGTTAACATAATTGCTAAAATGCCAGAAGAAAGTTATTTTGGACACTGCAGCTAGGAAAATTCAGAACAATCATTACTAAAAGGTTCCTTGGCAATAGAAGCTCTGACCTCTAAGAATTTTGGCTTTGTTCTACAGTTAATTTAAAACCAAGTTGTCCTCAAGTTTCTCTGTGTCCTGAGAAGTCTGGATAGTTCTGAGGGAATTAACATAAGCCAAGACCACCAAATATTGCTTACAATTTGCTATTATTTTCTTTTTTGAGACTAATGTAAATCTTATGTTCCTTTCTCTGTCAACAATAATTTTAGTTTTGCTCATTGACACAATGGATAGGTTTAGATAATATAATAACCCATGCTCAAGGATTGAGTATGGGATAAGTGTGCGTTGTCACCATGGATTGTTGTTGAACCTAAGGTTACCATGTTGCCTGGACCCAGCTGAAATAAGAAATCATGCAGAGCAAAATGTGGTTCCCACATACCCCACCCAAAACTATGGATCCTCTTCTTGAGTTGTTCAAGATAAACAGCTCCTGGCTTGTTAGCACAGCTGGGCTAAGACAACAGAATAGCCCATATTTCAGGAAGAATCCATGGTTTAAGAACAACTCACACTTAACCCATATTCAGCACTGGAGCGTGGTGCCCATATTGTCTGTACCCAGTCAATGGCTGCATTTAAACAAAAAGCTAATCCTAAGCAATTTCAGTGTGAGTGAAAGGGAGCAATTAGGGCAAGCAGCTAAGCCTTTGAAGAGGCACTTCAACCATTTATAACTGGGGTGGAAAAAGGACAAAAGTCAAGGCTCCACCAAACAGGTGGTGGTCAAAGAAAGGGGTAGGACCAGGGGTAGAGTAGCACGCTCCTCTGGAAAACTGAAAATCAGGGTGATGTCTCAGGTGAGCTGGACTTCGCCCCTGATGTTCTGCATCCCTGGTGTGAATGCCTACAGCCTTAAGCAGGTGCATTAATGTGATGTAGGCTTCTTTAGAGATGCATTATTTCTATTGTACATGAAATATTAAATTCTTATTACTTTCCCAGTCATGTTCGTCTGTTGCAACAGAAAATAATCACCCATACATACACACAGAGACTCTAGCATAGCTCTGAGTGTGTATTCTAGTCCACTAATGCTTATGCTGTCATAAATTTGTTAGCCTTTAAGATGCCACAGTACACCTTGCTCTTATTGTGTTTATTACGGAATCCAAACTAAGAATCATTTCACCTTCTCCTTCCTTCTCAGTTGTAAGGTTGCCAGTAGTACCTGGGTCATACTGACAAGAGTTTTCTGTAATACAAATTGTACACATTTGCGGTAATACATTTGCTATTCATGCTGTGTTTCTAGACCTTGATAAAAAGTCCCACAGACTTCATTACTGGCAATGGTAGACAGCGTACCAAGGGTGTCTGATGCTAATTCTCCTTCCATAGTGAGTACGTGAAGTCACCTCTGTCATCATGTAGAGAGCATTGGCTAAATCGGGGTGACTGAGTTGTACAGAAATTAATGAAAGATCTGTAGAGGTTTACATAATTGTTTAATCAATAAACACAGTCTAAACAATGAATAGCTTTCATATGGCTATCGATAACACCTCTAGGTCAGATGCTGACAAATGACATAGCCACAGTTTATTCTCAGTGGTTATTAGCCTCAGTCAACAACTTGCAAAAGGTGATCACTTGATACTTTATATGCTTATAACCCATCCCTTCTTCAAGAGGTTTGGTTCAGAATTATTTGGTTTGGGGTTACTCTACTTCCTATTTTTCTTCTCTTCAAAAGTCCTCTGTGAGTTAAGTCCAACTGTGAAATGGCCACCAGCCCCAAAACACCAACCAACTATCCTCATTCTTGAGAAAAGAAAAATCAAGCTTGTGACAAGTGTCTGAAGGTACGTTCTTGGAAATATATTTATTTAAATGCCATGCAAAGCTCTCCATATTCTCTATGGTAGGAAGGGTGGCAACAGGAGGAAGGGGTGGGAAGATCTCGGTAGGAGATGGAGGGAAGGATGTGATATGGAACTGGCTGATTACATGGTATTCATACATATGCTTGTTTTTACTATGCTCACAGTACCATGCTATTCCTTTCTGGGATTTGACTGAAATGTAAGAATAAAAGAAAAGCCTTGTTGGATCAGACAAGTTCTCCATCCAGCCCAGAACTTTGTCAAACCAGCTGCTCATAGGATCCCTCAAACAGGATGGGTACAAGAGTTCCACCTGCCCAAGCTCCTCAGCATCCCATGGACACAGATATCCCCACCTCTGGAAAGAGCCATACCACACAGCCAGCAACATCAGTCCTGACTTCATAGTCATTGTTGCAGGCACTCCTGCTGACCAGTATCTCTTTTTTAGGAGGAAGGGAAGGGGGAACAATATGGGCAGAGTTCACTGTGGAGGAAAAGGAAAATTTCCTGGATTGTTAGGACAATACATACATGACACACCATTTTTCCAGTGCTCTGTGCATCTCAGAACAGTGGGAAAAGACAGGGCACACTGCCCCATTGCCAATGCTAAGAGCCCTGAGAAAACTGGGGAAGTGGCAGATTGCTTCTAAGATGCCTGAATATGCAGAAATGAGAGATCTAACATAAAAATTGCTGCTCTGTTTGGAGGACTTTTAAAAATTTCATTACACTATACTCTCAAGAATACCAGTGCTGCTATGTTACTGCTGTATTAGCTCCAAGCTTCATGTGGGTCATTTCCCCTCCTAAGCTAGACTGCATAAAAACAACATATTTATTGATACATTAATTAACAGTTCTCATTCCTAAAAGCCAAGCAAAATGAGAAACCAGTGGCATAAAGACATCTAACTCCTTTCTCCCTCATGCTCGTGCTTCCATCTGTCATGGTCACCCTTGGAAGCCAACTGACCAATCCCAGCTCAGCAGAGCAGCCCATCATTGTGATGCTTGCCTGTCAGTGCAGCCAATCTCAGCATAGATATAATTTCCTGAACTTTGATACAAACACAAGCAGCCCATTTCATCAGTTTCCACTTTCTTGGATCGTTTCTATCTGAAAGCAGTCATAGAAGAAACAAGTTTAAGTTTCGGCGATGGTTGGTGGGGATTTTGTAACCCCGCCCCATTATTCTGTAATAGTTCTGATCATATCTACATATTTTGTTAGTAATAACTAGTTAGTGGAAGGGAGCATATAGGACTTTTTGTTACATTTCCTGATACTGAGGTGAAAAAATGAATATCCACATATGAGTACACATTAAATTTTATGTGTGTGCACACTCACGTGCGTGCACACACACACACACACACACAAAGGAAAGTTTCTTTTAGGCCTCATCAGCTCCACAAAGTAATGAATACAGGAAGGACCAGAAATGGCATTTTAAAACCAAATGATGAAATGGAGGCAAAATCAATAATGATTTTCTACTTCTTGGTACTCTACTGTAAATGACAATCTTTAGATTCAGGGCAAGTCATGATAAAGTCTTTTCATTTCATGCAAGAAGGTATAAAATGAAAATGTATCCAAGTTCTTCCCCACAGAAAAGTCTTGTTTCAACTTTCATGCTGATCTTGATCAGATTCTCCTCAAGAAAATCCCCAGAGGCCATGCCATGGATTTTCATGATAATGCAATTTGCAGAGCGTCCTGTGAATCAGCTACACAAAAGTCATAGGGTTGCATGCTTATCATTTCCCCCAAAGACTGTAGATGAAAGTGACCCAAACCTACCTACGGATAATTCAAAATCAATGTACAAGTGCCTAAATTAAAGGTGCTTGCTCATGCAGAATAGATTGAGCACTGCAGCATCAGCATCTTCCAGGTCAATCAGTGGAACATTATAAGGAGCTTTCTTAAATCAGAAGCATAGCATAGTTCATTCAGGCAGGATAAAACATCTAGTCACCTCATAAAAAACAATAAAATCTGCAACTTTGTCTGTCTTGCATTTGAAAAATTAGATAAGACAAAATAATCAGACACTGATCAGGTTTGCATGATCACTGCAGCTCTCCATGAGTTATTTAAGCCAAGGTTAGCAGTACTGTGTCCTGGCTAATCTTTGGAATTTTTAAGTTATGCAGAATAGATGCCTTGACTTATCAGAGCATGTGAGCCCAGCAAGGGTAGTTTACACAAGGGTTAAACAATCTTTGTCTAACCCTAAAGCACCCCATGGATTTTGCTATGTTTAACCCTTGCCTAAGCCACCATGCCAAGTTCACATGATACAATAAGCTATGATGACAACCCACCAGGGCTTGAGGATTCAAAATGGCCTCCAGTACCCTGCATCCCTAGTGTGGCCTACATAAGCCTTGATGAGTTGCAGCAGTCATGCAGATGGGGCCATGTTATGCTGAAAGCATGGAACTCACATGTCACTGGACGGTGGCAGAATCATGCTATCACATACAAACTGAAGGGCAGGGGTCTGAACTCTTTCTGTCCATGGCTCACACAGTTCTGTCCTGTGATGTAATTCACATTTCCCTCAGTTGTGATGTCAGAAGTGAGCCTAAAAATGCTTGCAGCAGAGCTGGCAGTAATCAACAAAGTGAAGAGGGCCTTGAGGACTTTTGTACCCACAAGCCCCTTCTGACATTAAATTTGGACCTCTTCTGCTTTTTATGTGATTTGTTTATAACACCATCAGAGATTTATATGACTAAGATTTTGTGGTAAAAATTATTTCAGGATTCTTTGCACTTGTAGAGTAAACCTAAATTTCTTGAAATATTAAGCGGCAAATGTTGATCCACAAAGCAAATTAATCACGATGTTGCAACAGAAGTTGCAGGTGTAGGCTCTGGATCTGATTCAGCACAATTTCCAAGTTCCTGTCCTGCAGTTCAAATGAAGAAATGTTTGTTGCTCTGATTTCAAATTGTGTCCTTTCTTTTCTCCTTAAGTTGCTTGTTTCAAGTTTTCCCGATGCTACAATGTTAGCCATGCCTTTAAAAGCTGTATTATTTAGGCCGTGTGGATATGGCATTGTATCCTGGGCAGCATCTAGTCCCAGCTTTCAGTGACAGAGTGGTGCATCCACGTCCATGGAGCAGACAGTTCAAATGAACAAATGAAGTTATCACGGAAACTCAAGTTACTATTGCAGGCCAGAAGTATCCAAGATGCATCCCTTAGCACATCATGCTAAACCTGTTGTCGATGTAGTTGTTAATTGAATGAAATAAACTGATTTTCTCTAACTTCCCCTTGCATTGTACTCAAATATGACTTTGTAGAAACACTTCTACTGTGGATTGCTGAAAATGTATTCCAAAATCAGAGGTTGCTTTGTCTTATCCTACCCTACATTACCTACTGAGAAGGAACAACTCATTGGAGAAGTCCCTGATGCTGGGAATGATTGACGGCAGAAGGAGAAGGGGATGGCAGAGGATGAGGTGGCTGGATGGGGTCACTGGGGTAGTGGGTGTGGGCTTGGGTGGACTCCAAGGGATGGTGGAGGACAGGAGAGCCTGGAGGAATGTTGTCCATGGGGTCATGATGGGTTGGATGTGACTTTGCGACTAACAAAACCACTACATTAATGCTATGATTATTCATTTTAAATTTTATTATGAGATCATTATCCATTTACAGGGTTCTGTTATGCTTTAGAGTAACATCATGCAATGGAACTCAGGAGATGGCATGGCTTTGAAGGCTCTGGACTAGGCAGAGGGAGCCAAACAGAACAAAATTGTGCTGGAGGACAACCAAAATGGATCTCTTATATGATATAATCAGAACCTGACCACCAGTGATCTAAGTGTCCGAGACTTCACCAAGCAGTGAAGGCTCTAATAGACATGTATTTCCATCATATTACCACACCTGCAACCAAGCCAGACACTGTGCTACTGCCAGATTATTTAAAGGGTTGATACACCTAAACTATAAGAAATCTGCAGTTAGATGACATCAAGATGTGCATTGTAGATTGTGCCAGGCATATCTCAGTTCATCCAGTGTTCATGTCCTTATCTCTGTGGCATTCTGGGCCTTGTTTTTGTTCATTTTATGCTTTGTCTTGCATGGATAACGGGACAATTGAACATATGGCGAAACAAATGAAATACGTTGCTTTGGTCATTTTCTCTATTACCTATGCTTGTGCCGTTAAGTAGGAATGAATGAATGATCCTATGCTTGAGTTACAAAACTTTAACTACACGTGGAATATTATATTCTGTTCTGGTTGCTGTTGTCGAGTTGGAAAAGGTGCAGAGGAGGGCAATAAAAATGAGCAGGGGCTGCAGCAGCTACCTTATAAGAAGCAGCTACAACAGCTAGGACTGTTCAGCTTAGAAAGAAGGTGAGGAAGGGGAGACATGATCAAGGTATCTGAAATTAGGCATGGTGTCGAGAAAGTAGAGAGGGAGGCATTTTTCTCCCTATTGCAGAACATGAAGCTGGTTGGTGGGAATTTTAGGACAGATCAAGGGAAGTACTTCTTCACAAAGTGTACAGTTAAACTATGGAATTCACTGCCACAGGAAGTGGTGATGGGTGCCACTTTAAAAAGGGATTGGACAGATTCATACAGGAGATGGCTATCGGGGCGACTAGCCTTGCTGGCTATGCGCTGACTCCTTTACCAGAGGGGCCTGCCTGCATCCACTGGCTGCTGAAGAGTCTGGGCAGGCAGAGGTCTTGCACCCGCCCTGCTTGAGGGATCCTGTGGGCAGCAAGTTTGCCGCCACGTGTATGGCATGCTGGACTAGATGGACTTTTGGTCTGATGCAGTGTGACTTTTCCTCTGTTCTTATCTGGGCTACTGGCCTGCAAAGGACACCTTTAATTGTGATTGGCATGGCTTTGTTCTTTGGTTGCTGTGCATGGGTCTGGGGGAAGAGAGCTGCATCATACATGTTGATTTCTTGGAGAATAGAAATTGTCCATAATGAGTCTGTCTTCTCTCTGCTCATGTGGCTATTTGGTGAGACCATTAGCTGTACAGTCCAAGTGGGCATATCCTCCTGCTTCTATTCTACCCCGTAGCCCCCCATACTCAACTTTGCAACTAGCAACAACACCCCCCCCCCATACACAGAGACATGGTGTTCACACTTCCCTGAATCACTAGCATGCAAGCAAAATGCCACAAAATACATGCTCCCCTCATTAATGCTGCATTGCTTACAGGAGGGATGGGGAATCTCTTTTGGCCTGAGAACCTAATTCCATTTCAGAGAAGCTGTCAAGAGAAGACAGGGGAAGAAGTAAAAGGAGCTGCTACAAAATACAAATCATACCAGACGTTGTAGCTTAAAGGTCTTACAATCAGCTGTTAGGCCGATGGAAAAGTATTTCAACCTTCCAGAATGTGGTGGGGAATAACAAAATCCTAGAAACCACACAGAGAGCATGAGGACCCCAGGGGATCCCTAGGAAGCTAGACTGGGACCCTGGAAAAGCCAGATGTGGCTCTGGTGCCTGAGGTTTCCAACCTCAGGCTCAATAATTTAATGAGTATCTGTGCAGAAACATCCCCTGCCTGCTTGCCCTCTAATTCACAAGCACTGTGGCAGCTTCTGCGGAAGGATTTACTTTAGTCTTCTTTTGGTTCTCTAATTAAGATTGATATCACCCAAGAGTCATATGGACACACATTACCCATGCCAGGAACACCAATCAATGGGCAGCAATCACTTAATGGCCCCATGGTATTCCTTTTCCTATCTTTTTTTTTTTTTGGTTGTTTTGTGCTTAGCTATGCCCAGCTTTGTAATTACACAGTGATGGCAACAGCCCTAGAGTAGCAGCCAGCCTAGTTTAACAGGACCACAGGATCAGCTCACTCGTATTTTGGTAAACATGCTTTATTAAAGTTGTATTTGCTAAACATATCAACATTAATTATTGTAAGAAAGCATTTTTCTCTTGTATGCATTGGCAGAAACATATGGAAAGCTGTTTTCTGGCAGTCAGAATGCTTCAGTGGTTCTGACGGCAAATAAAAATTGATGGCTATGCCGTAACCTTATTACCACTTCAGAAGATCATATTGAACAGAAAATACTCGAAGCTGAAGCTTATCCCTTCCTGCACTCAGATAAGAAGCCTCTGCACCCTCAGGAAACCTTGAAGGGTTCAAGCTGCTTCTATAAACACAACTTTCCATCCTTCCCTCTACCGCAAGTGTAGCTTCTCCATGTCTGAAAAGGCAAACAAAAAAAATCTGCTGGAAAACTGAGATGAAATGGAGCTTTTCCAGAAGAGAAAGAGCAAAATCTGTAAAACAAAATGCTATCTCAATCATCATTAATGCTGTTTGCATTTTTCCTGTTGCTATCATTAACACTAACGGCAGCGACCCTTGTATTGTACAGTTATTGCCAATGGCATTATATTAAGCAACATTTTCACGTCTCTGTCCCCAAGACACTTGTAATTTAGCTGAAATCAACCTATTTGTTTCCTCTTAGTCTTTGTCTTTGAACAGTAAGTGTAAGTCAGGGCTGTAACTGCACAAATGCAATTAACATGAGTGTCTTTGGGTTCAGGGGACAAGGGGAATTTAAGACTCTCCCTGCTTCTGTGCCAACAAAATCATCTTTTCAGAGCTAAGCTGCTGTTTGCATTTCCAGGGAATTAATAATGGGAGTGTCCTTTGAAATGCAAATAGCAGTTTCTATGAGATGTTTTTCTGGACCAGGACAAGGAAAGAGTTAAACTCCTCCCCTCCCACATGGTTTCTGAAGCTTCTCTGAGGCTGCTGTTTGCATTACTAAAACCCATTAATTGCATCTGATCTACAATTTCAGTGAAAGGGATTTGACTAATTTCCCCTCTCCCCTCCCTGATGTATCAACTTAAACACCTTGTGAGTTTTGCCCATACTGGTCTTCCAGCACATACTGACTTTCAAAAATACAATTAAATGAGAAATCTGAATGGAGGACTCTTTCTGCAGCAGTATGATGATCCAGATGGCACAACATCAATGGTTTCACTTTTGCATTTTCCCTTGTGGCTCAACTCCCATCGGTATCTGAGCCACCTTAAATTTCATCAGCTGCAGTTTTTAACCATTCTTCAAAGGCAGCCTGGTGTATAGCACTTTAATGTAGTCTAGCCTGGCTGTTTATGGCTTTAACGGTCCAAGCCTGCATTTTAAACTGGGCTTGGAAATGCACTGTAAATCACTGCATTTTCTCTTCAAGTACTTGAAATGTTGTCAGACAGGGGAAGGCCAAGGTATCTTCTTGGTCATCCCAGAGTACAGGACATGGATTAATAGGCTCCAATACAGGAAGCCAGATTCCAGCTGAACTTCAGGAAAATCTTCCCAACTGTCAGAGCAATATGACAATGGAACCAATTGTTTGTTTGTTTGTTTGATTTATATCCCACTTTTTCTTACAATGAATTCAAAGCAGCTTACACCATTCTCCTCCTCACACTCTCAGTCTTACCCTCACAACAACTACCCTGTGAGGTCTGGGATTGACCCAAAGTCACCCAGTTGGCTCCATGGACAAGCTGGGACGAGAACTCAGATTTCCTGAGTCTCAGCCCTGTACTGTTAACCTCTATACCACATTGGCTCTCTAATAAATTCAGAAGACTTGGAGTGAAATGAAGAAATAAATTCACAATCGACCTTATTCCCATGGGAAGGGAAAATGAGAGATCTAGGTGATCATAAAGTCTCCCACACTGGAAGCTGAAAGGTGCCGCTGTATAACTATCCATTAGGGATGCTTTAATTTGGGGCCCTACATTGAGCAGAGGCTTGGACCCGAGGACCCTAACCTAAAAGGAAATGGCATGGCCTAGTTTGTGTCTTACAAAAATATGTTTATGAAAAGTGTAAGAACTTCCCACTTCATTTGGGAATGCATGATGCAGAAATTTCATCCATGGCCTGACATGACGATGTAACTGTTTTATGCATAAAATCTTGTCCCTCGAAAAGCAAAACTTTTAAGTCTTAAATTTAAAAAAAGGCTAGAATAGCATAAAATTTTAGGACAACAGCATCTCTGGCATGCATTTTCTTTTAAAATTAGCTATGATACTTTGTCAGCCAATTCTACAGCTATTTCTAACAGGAAACAAAACCTTACGTTGTATTTGCATTTCGGTTGAAGGATGTCCTGATACATTGAGCCAGTGAAGTGAAACCAACTGCTGGATCCGGCACCAGATATAAAAGGTATTAAGGCAAAATGATGGTCAGTAAGTGGTTTTGTTACAGTTCCTTTTCATGTGCTTAATAAAACTGATTAAATTGTAGCAGCAGTGGCAATTCCAAAATTCCAAAGCATAAAAGAAACTATGTAGCATAGATTTCCTTCAAATGTCCCTGCCGCAACCGTTCTGTTTAAATATCCATACAACAGCTACTGACTTGCTTTTAAACAACAGCAGCAAATCTTAATACATGTTGTCTCCTGAGTTGTTTTGCCTTACTGAACACCAGCAGACTTTTTCATGCACTAAGCAGTATACATCCCCTGTAGGATTTAATAGCATTCCAGCAAAAGATGCTATCTCTATTCTCTTTCCATGGTGCATGGCAAGTACAGCAGAAATTGTAGTCGCTTGCGGATGATATGACACAAGACACAACTATTATATAGATATGTAACAACTGCATTCATTATTCATCCAAGAACTAGATTCTTGCACAAATAACCATAGCACTTTGGTTCCTGCTCCATTAACCTAGGGAGTGCATGCCAAAACTTATGATTTGAAAGTAGAAAGAAATACCTGTTTGTTTCCATTAAACTGCACATTAAATTTCATTCCACTGAATTTCTCTTTTCCTCTTATACATATTTTTATTTCAACCATAGTGGATTATTTTCCAGTGGGCACTGGGATGGTGATTCATGCTTTCACAGCTGCTTCTTGCGTTGTCTGAACCCTTCAAGGTTGGTTTGTTAAGGTGGTTAACAACCTTACAACAGGCCATATTTGTTACCCATTCCCAATCTTGGCAGCTGGGAAGATGTAAGAAACCCAGCCTGGTGAGGGTAGTTGGAGAGATGACCTGGCATGCAACTGGCATTCATGGGGGTGGTTTCCAAGCCCCTGTGGCTTATTAAGTTCCCTTGTGGTGTGCAGCCCAGACCTACATGTTGGCCCAGAACAGTTCTGAGCAGGAGAACAGCTACTGACACTATTCCTCAGAGCATTTTGCTACCAATGGGGGACTTTGCATGGAGTGAGAATGCCTCTGAAGTTCCTTCACAGCACGTGAAACTTAGTGAATCAGGAGGATGAAGGTAGAAGATACTGAGCATTTTGATCCTGTCATACCAGTGAGGACATTTTCAGCCCAGTATCTGTGCACTCTTGCATTAATGCCTGGTCCAACTTTCATGTCCCAGAAGGAGAGCAACTGTTAAAAAGGCATTGGGCTATAAACAACCAACATTCCCTTCCCAGGGCTGTTGTTTTCCCACTTTTCATTCTCACAAAAAATCCAGCTATTGATTTGGCTCATAGGATGTTATTTACAGAGGATTTCTGTGGCACAGTTTAACATTTACTTGGTGCAGATATTAAACAGCTTAGCACCTAAAACCTGTGCTTTGCATCCTGGGCCTCCTTCTGCCTTGAGGGCTAATCCTTATTGAGCCACTGTTGCTGGGGTATTATCATCAGCCTTCCCTTGCTATGGATGCCTACCTTTTATTTGATCTAGAGGCTGAGCATTAACTGTTCTTTCCCCAGGGGTCTTCCCCATCACTGATCTTGGCACATGCCACTCACGAAAACAAGGTCACTGTGGTCATTCCTCAGAGATCGGGGCAATACCTGCATGCCTGGACAGTGGGCAAGACTGCCATCATTTATGCTGAATGTGAGTAGTGTTTTTTCACTTGCACCCCAAATTTCCATATAGTCATGTGTGTCTGCCTTATGCTGAGTTAGACCCTTGCCAGCCTAACTCAGTACTGTTTACTCTGAGTAGCAGTAGCTCACTCTCAAGCATGTGACTTCAGCACACAGTGCTGCCACAGATTTGGTTGGTTGCTTAAGATGCTTTCCGTGGTTCAATCATCAAGTCAAATGGAGACTTCATGAGAAGGCAAGACTCACTGGAAAAGACAATCGTGCTAGGGAAACTCAAAGATTGAGGCAGAAGGGGAAGCACAAGGTGTTTTCATTCCGTAAGGAAGCCACAGCCTTGAGTTTACAAGAGCTGGGCTGTGAAGGACAGGACATTTTGGAGGACTTTCATTCATGGGGCTGCTGCAAGGCAGACAACCTGACAGCGCATAACAACAAAACAATGCTGATAGGAGTGCAATTGTGCCTGCAACATTTAATCTTGGCTCCATGGATGACCTCAGTCCAAGCAAGATGTTTCATTTTCTTTTATACTGAAATCTTGCTTTTAAATTGCACACTTGTTTTAACATACTAAAATAGCTTTTATCTTGTGAAAGTGCTTTTATCTTGAAAGACTGGTTTGATGAGAATTGCATTTTATATTAGCTAAGGATTAATTCCGGTTTCAGCACATAGAGCAGATTCTGTGATTTGTCAAACACAAGAAAAACAGTGATGCGAACATCAACTTCAGTGCTGTATTCCGTGGCCAGAGTTTATCATGTAAACTCTCTAGAGATCCATGTAAGCCATATGAGACAGTAGACAAAAGTGTTAAAAAATACCAGCACAGAAGAGGGAATAAACCATTGTGAATTCCTCTAGCCCATTGTAGGAAATTTTCTGAGTATCTTGTTACCCATGATAACAAACCAACATGCTGAGTTTGAATGACATGGGCAGTGTGGATAATTATGTAATCTTCCCAGCACATCACAGGCAGACTTGCAAGGGGCAATAAGTTAGCATAGTTATTTCCCCATCCTTGCTAGTGGGGACTGGGCCATTATATCAGTTTGCTTCGGAATAAGATGTTCCGAAGTCTAGTCTTCCTGTGCTATCTGAGAATGTTTAAGATAAGGGTGGGCAAAGAAGGCATTATGCATAGTACATTTCTATGAACCAAATCTCTTGGGCAAATAGAGTATCATTTCTGGTTTCAGTGGCAAGTTTCTGATATAACACTTCTTTTTGAATGTCATATGCTTCCACATTTGGAAAAGCCTCTTGGAATACAACATTGGGAGTCAGACAATGGTAAGGAAATCACAATGCTTGCTTCAGTCTTTGGGTCATTCCAGATGGAGGGTTATTGTGCTACTGATCAAAGGCATCCATCTTTCCATATTTTATATATTAGGAAAAATAAACACAGAAATGAGGGGGAATAACGGAGAACTACCAGTGGAATATATCATCTTCTGGATCTGTAAAAATCAGTGAATGAGACATGGTGATTGCACAATGAAAGACTCATCTGGAAGCACCATTAGATCTTCAGTCCATATACTTGGGCACTAATAATGTAATTTATATGACTAGTCAAATTATGAATGCTTGCCCTGATTTGTACACATGTGAAATAATTAATTGAGATGTGAGTGAGCCAGTTCTAGTTTACCTTTTGAAGATATTCTTGCTCAAACAGGAATGGTGTGAATACCTTTCAGTGGGACATGGCATGAAGCAATAGCTGACAGAGTACATCAGAAGGACAGAGCACTGGCAATGTTACAAGGAACGAAAAAGGCCAATGTGCTTTTTGGCAGGTTTTCTATCAGTTCAGTGCAGGAAAATAATGTAAACTGGGGAATGTACAATCATGTATAGAATAGAGCTGAAATAATCCTATTCATATCTCAGATGTGAATACTGAACTACCAAATTTGGCTTCCACTGTAGAACGGATGGTCTAAGCTTATATTTGGCAACAATGGGCACCATCTGGTGAGAAGGCTGTAGCCCTTTTTCATCAGATAAAGATCTGGCATCAATTACCCATAAGCTCAGGCTTAGACTACTGAAACAAATTCTGTGTTGCAAGCCATGTTCTTCCTCCAAGCAGCCCCAGTCTCAAACCATTTCTTTGCCTAATGATCGGTATTGGTTCACATAAATCTCTGAGCATACACACAGCAGTATGTTGAACCCTATCTTCTGCTCGTTTCCCAAAGCTCTCCGAATGAACCTGCCTGCCCCAAGACCCTGGAGGAGGCGTGCTGTGGCAATGGGCACCCCCTCGCTCCACCAGTCGCATGCCCAGTTGGGCTTCTCGCCAGTGTCAGTGCTGAGCCGCCAGGTTCACCTCTGAAAGGGAGAGTTGGTCTCCAATCGAGAGTTCTCCCATTTCAGCATACCAGCCACAGGTGGTAACTCCCCATCATTCCCATGGTGGGGATGATCTGCGTCCCACCTGCCCTTAGGCTAAGCTCTTGTAGTGCCTCCTGCAGCTGAGTCCCAGGACCTTGAATCTCAGATTGTGGCTCACAAGCAGTTTCATCCTCTGAATCTGACTCATTAAAAATAGCACTCCTGTGAGCATGCTGGAGGTTTGACAGTACATGTGTGCATGAAACTGTGTTTGGGGCAGCTCTTGCCAAGTGTTCACAAGCTTCAGCTGGTTCAGTGAAGAGCAGCTCTGGCATTCCTGCTGGCTTCCTGCTGGCTCCCATTCAGGCACAATTACGGTACTGCTTCAGAATTTTGATCTAACAGCTTACTGTCCCAAATAGCTTACACCCCAAAAAGGCCTTAGAAATCACCTTTCCCCCTAGATCTCATTGTGATAGTCAAAGAAGAACTCAACTGCCTATTAATTGGCAAAAGTGCATGCATTACATTGTCCTTTTTCTTGCCAGATCCAAGCTTTTGCATTTGGGATAACAACACACATTGGAGGGTTTCCATAGTCATATGTCTATTTGGATTAGAGCAGGGCTTTTGTGGATGTCTGAAGCTGGGCAACAGTAGGCAGGTGCACCTCTATTAAAATCATAATCACTGCAATGAAATTACACAAAATAATACAATAAAAATAAATAAGTTCTCACTGTGAAGCATTTTCCCTCCACAAATCTCAATAAGGCAAAATCCCAGTTACTTTTAGAATATGGCAAAGAGAGTTTATCTAAAGTCACCCCATTTTGTCTTAATGGCAACCCCATGAGTTATATCAGACTATGAAAAGCAAAGGTCTGGAATAGAACAGAACAGAAAAAAAGCTGGCAGCTTTTTAATGGATCTGTTTAATTTTAGAAAGAAATTTTGAATATGACAGAAGCCAGATTTCAAACTCAGTAAAACAACAAAGCTTCTGAATTACTTAATTGGTTAATTAATTTTATTAAGACTGATAACAGTCAAGACAATTTGGATAAATCTAAGATTGCATTAGGGATAGCTGAATGTCCTCTTTCTTTACTCCGAGATTGACTAGCAAATTAATGAGGAAAATGTTGCAAAATAGACAGGAATCAAGCATCTTCCATTGCATAAATGCTCCCTCTCCCATCGCATCACTGGATACAGCCTATGTGCCCATTATGTATTCTTTTTAAAGGCAAGCTGCTCTGGCAGATTTAGCCTTTCATTCCTTGAAAATACTCAAGTTGCAGCCACATGCCAATGGCCTCTGTGATGTAAGGCTATCGGCAACATTAGAGAAAAGAGCGTGTCCCAGAGCATTATTATCAGAAAGTAAACTGGATATCCTCTGAATTTCCAGAATGCCTAGTTATAAAGAGAAATAATGGCTTTGATGGCAGCAGGAACACCCGTCATATCTCCAGGCTGAAAACCTGAAAGTGCTCCTGACATACAGCTGGGACCTCTGTGAGTGGATAACTAGTGGTGTTTGCTAACAGAAGAATATATTTGTGTTACATTTCCCCCTTTTCCATTAATGCTTGCTTTTAGTTCTCCACTTGATGCCTAAGTACATCTATTAAGTAATTCTAGTCCGAAATGAAAAACAAAAAAATCTGCTTTGATTAATCTTTTTTTTCAGATGGATACACTTCTGGAAATGTTTGTTCCATAATGGAACAGCTGATTCAGTGAGTTTTGCATCTTTCATAGCACACGCCATATTGTGCAGTCAGTTGAAAGGACAAACACATAAAATGCTAGGACATGAAGGATTGGATGCTGGTAAGGGAAGGGGTGAGACTCTTACTCACAGCATTTATATTTAAAACAAAAATGCTTAAGTTTGCTTCAATTATTACAGCTGTAAATTGATGCAACTAGCATCTGGAAACATTAGCCAATTCCATCTGGATATTGGCAACTACAAAACTTTGTCACACAGAAACAAAACTTAATTCCAGACAAGTCAGCAAACAAAATATCCTGTAACTATCTGTGAAATAGTCTGGGCTTCACTCAAATATAGGATGCAGTGTGGCTCAGCTTCTTAATTTTAGTATTACAGCTTTTCTACATGAGGCATTTCTTGTACGTTTGTCATTCTTTCCCTACAGCTTTTTATTATCATCGTTTTTATTACATTTATACACTTTTCTTCTTCTTGCAAGGAATTTAAAAGGTTCGCATCCTCTCCAGTTTATTCTTGCAACAATAGCCCTGTAAGATAGTCAGGCTGAAAGTCTGTGCCTGGCCTAAAGTCACCCAGTGAGTTTCATGACTGAGTGGGGACAACCACCCCAAACCTCCCGAGTCCCACTCCAGCACTCTTAACTGCTGTATCACACTGGTTTATGGGTTCTTTAAATGACATCATGATCCTCTAGTTTCACTGCTGTTTTTAAATAACACTTAAGGTGAGCATCCTTAGAGCAGGGAAAATATGGCATTATTTATTGAAATGAAAGAAAACTCTCTTCCACTTGTGTAATTGCACTGTTCTCCTGTATCATGATGCCACTTTGAAATTATCTGGTGGAAAAGCAGGAAAGGAAATGCTCTTCAGATTGTTCTGATTGTAGTGTTCAGATCTCAGTTCTTCAATTAAATGCAAAATAGTTACAGAGAATTGGTACCCTTATATAGAAAAACTCTGATTTAGCTCCATAGTGGAAGCCATTAGAATGCAGGAAGCAAAAAATGGATGCTGTGTGGAAAGGAGGAGGAATGGGGGAACTGTTTAAAAAATATTATGCCCAAGAGGAGTAACATGAATAATATTATCAATAAATGAGACAAATAATTTCTTCCCCATCATGTTCCCTCTAATTCTGAAAATAGTTCCACAGTGGTAGCCTGTGAATGGGTTTATGAATATGACATTTATTTATGTATTTATTTATTTATTATTTATTTTATTTTAACAACTTATATGCCGCCCCATCGCATGAGCCTCAGGGCGGCTTACAATCATAAAATCCCACATAAAATACAAAAAAAATTAATAATAATCAAATGAATACGTAAAATAAAATAGTGGACACAGCCTGGTCAATTTAAAATCAACAAATAAACCATTAACAGTTAAAATAGCATTTAAATAAAAAGGTCTTGGCCTGGCACCGAAAAACAAATAAGGACGGCGCCAGGCAGACCTCTCTGGGGAGTGCATTCCATAGGTTGGGCGCCACCGCAGAGAAAGCCCTCCTCCGAGTATTCACCCTCCTAATATGCTTTATGGAGGGTTCCCGGAGAAGGGCCTCTGCTGCCGATCTCAGGGGGTGGGAGGGCATATATGGACGCAGGCGCTCCTTTAGGTAACCAGGGCCTAAGCCGTTCAGGGCTTTGTAGGTGATAACCAGCACCTTGAATTGGGCCCGGACTTCAAGTGGGCCAGTGGAGCTGACGGAGGACTGGGGTTATATGAGAACAATGCCCAGACCCCGTCAGGAGCCTGGCAGCTCTATTTTGCACCAATTGAAGTATCCGGACCGTCTTCAAGGGCACCCCACATAGAGCGCGTTGCAGAGGTATAATCGGGAAGTGACCAATGCATGTGTCACTGTTGCCAGGCAGTTGTTCTCCAGGTAGGGATGCAGCTGATGGATCAGCCAAAGCTGAAGGAAAGCGCTTCTCGCCACCGCTGTCACTTGAGCTTCCAACGATAGTTCTGGGTCGAGGAGCACTCCCAAGCTGCAGACCCTGTCCTTAAGAGGGAGTGCAACCCCATTTAGGACAAGGTCAAAGTCCCCCATCCCAAAGCCTGATCCACCTACCAACAGGACCTCCATCTTGTCTGGATTGAGCTTCAGTTTATTGGCCCTCATCCAGCCCATTACCTCAGCCAGGCACCGGTTCAGTACAGCCACTGCCTCACCTGGATTGGTAGAGAATGAGAGGTAGAGCTGGGTATCATCAGC
The DNA here is from genome assembly GCF_004798865.1 of Varanus komodoensis. NCBI lineage: Eukaryota > Metazoa > Chordata > Lepidosauria > Squamata > Varanidae > Varanus > Varanus komodoensis. Next base: position 40,527,851 of record NW_025336087.1, on the reverse strand, counting down.
GTACTGATGATTCCACAGTCCACACCTCCTGATGACCTCTTCCAGCAGTTTCATGTAGATGTTAAACAGCAAAGGGGACAAAATGGACCCCTGCGGTACTCCATGGCAAAGCTGCCATGGTGCAGAGCCAAAGTCCCCCAGCACCACCTTCTGGAATCGGCCATTGAGATAGGAGCGGAACCAGTGCAAAGCAGTGCCCCCAACTCCCAATCCTGCTAGCCTACCCAGAAGGATACCATGATCGATGGTATCGAAAGCCTCTGAGACATTCAGGAGAGGCAGATTCAGTACCATACCCGGGTCTGAAGCTGGACTGAAATGGGTCCAGATAATCAGTTTCCTCCAAGAGTGCTTGGAGTTGTCCCGCCATCACCCACTCTAACACCTTGCCCAGAAACGGGATGTTGGCCACCGGTCTATAATTGGTGGACATCTCTGGATCCAGGGAAGCCTTCTTTAGGACAGGCCGGACTACCGCTTCCTTTAAAGGGGCAGGTACCCAGCTGTCCCTTAGAGAAGCGTTGACATCCTCCAGGATCCAGGTCCCTATCCCGTCCTTGGCTGTCTTGAGTAGCCAAGTTGGGCAAGGGTCCAGTAAGCAGGTGGTGGAATGTACTTGTCCAAGCACCTTGTCCACATCATCAGGCCGCAATAACTGAAATTCATCCATCAATTGTGGACCAGACGGCAACATTGGCTCCTCCCCTGAAGGCTCTGAGTCACTAGTGAAGTCCAGCTCGTGACGAATCTGAGCGATTTTCTCCCTAAAATGCTTGGCAAAGTCATCACTGTGGGCCTTCGAGGGTGGTACCAGATCTTTCTTAGGGTCAGGATGAACCATCCCTTGTACCACCCCAAATAGCTCTGCTGGACGGCATTGTGAGGAGGCAATGGAAGCGGAAAAGAATGTCTTTTTCGCCACCCTCACAGCCACAGCATAGGCCCGATAATGGGCTCTTAAGTGTGTTCAGTCAGCACTTCCGCTCAGCCCTATGGCAACTTTTCCATCTAGCTGGCCATTTCTCCGCTGAATCCATATTCCTGAGAAATTCCAAGAAGTTTTATTGGTTGTTCTGCGACCAATAGAATGGAACCGGACAATAACCTCTGGGACACTTTCAGAGGCATTTTCCATGCCAAGAAGCAGAAATTGTGGTGACCTGAAAATGCTTCTTTAGGACATACCTGTGCGTTCTGCTGACAAAGTTTTCACCTATTTGTAATGGATCACAGCACTGGTTTTGCTTTGCTTTTTTTCATTTTTAAAATTTTTTTTAATGCATTTATACCCCGTCCTATCACTTCAAGTGCTCAGGATGGCGTACAAGATATAAAAATACAATAAATATAAAACTACTATATAAAATATTAATTATTAATATTTAGTAGGCAGGGGCGTATGAAAGTCAATCTGTTCCATCCATGTTTTGTGGATTTTTGGGCAGCTTTCATTCTATTGTGCACTCATGGATGGAACTGGATTTTGTGCAAAATTAAAATTGTGGAAATTCATTATTATTTATTATTATTATTATTATTATTATTATTATTATTAGAACATTTCTATGCCGCCCCTTGCCAAAGCCTTGGGGCGGCTTACAACACAATAAAATACAATACAATACAAAAGTAACAATATAAAATTAAAATTAATAATATAAAATAAATAAATAAATAAATAAATATAAACGATATAAAAGAAGTTATAAAAGAAAAGAAAAGAAGAAAAGGAAAGGAAAGGAAAGGAAAGAAGTCATCCTGGCCAGATGAATAAGTGAATATTGTTAACAATTAAAATGACATTTAAATAAAAAGGTCTTCACCTGGCACCAAAAAACAAATAACGACGGTGCCAGGCGGACCTCTCTGGGGAGCACATTCCATAGATTGGGTGCCACCACAGAGAAAGCCCTCCTCCGAGTACCTACCCTCCTAATTTCTTTCACGGAGGGTTCCCGGAGAAGGGCCTCTCCCGCAGATTCATACACCTGCAAATGCACACATTCTTTCAAAATGCATGTTCAAGATTTAGTCTGTGGGAGAAATGCTTTTTCTGAACTTTTCATGGTATAGATATGCTTAAGACTGTGTTTGTGAAAAACATGTAGAGAGAAACAGGTCTACAATTCTGCACAATCCAGATGACTTAGGAAAAGCTGGTCCACTATAGAATCCATGGATCAGTTCCTTAAAAATTCATTTGATTTCTCAACTAACTTGAGTCTAGTGTGAATTTCTCTGCAAACCTAACTGCAGAGTTAGAAAAACAGGGCAGAACAGGGCAACTAAAATGATCAAAGCATTGGAAAACTTGGCTATGATGAAAGATTAGAACATCTGGGGTTGTTTAGGTTAGAGAAAATGATGTTGATTATGACCTATAAAGCCCTAAACGGCTTGGGTCCTGGCTACCTGAACGAGCGCTTACGTCCGTATATGCCCGACCGCCCCTTGAGATCTGCGGGAGAGTCCCTTCTCCGGGAACCCTCCATGAAAGAAATTAGGAGAGTAAGTACTCGGAGGAGGGCTTTCTCTGCGGTGGCACCCAACCTATGGAATTCACTCCCCAAAGAGGTCCGCCTGGCACCGTCGTTACTGGTTTTTCGGCGCCAGGTAAAGACCTTTTTATTTAAACATCATTTTAATTGTTAAAACATATGATCTGGCCAGGGCAACTTCTTCTTCCTTCTCTTTCTCCTCCTATATTTTTATTTACTTAATTTATACTGATAATTTTAATCTTATATTTGTAAATCAATGTATTTTTTGTATTTTTGTATTTAATGGTAATTTATTATGTGCTATTGTATTTCAATGTATTTTATCGTGTTGTAAGCTGCCCCGAGGTTTCGGCAAGGGGCGGCATAGAAATGTTATAATAATAATAATAATAATAATAATAATAATAATAATAATAATAATAATGCCTCAAGTGCATAAAATCATGCACACTATGGACAGAGTTGCTAGTGAGATATTTTTCTCCCTTTCTCATAATACTAGAACCTGAGTTTATCCCAGAGTTTGATTGGGGGGAGCCTTAAGACTGTCAAGAGAAATTACTTCTTCACCCAGCACATAGCCAAACAATGGCCTTTACTTCTACAAGAAATCCTGATGTCCACCTGCCTGGATGGTGTTGCAAGAGTTTGCACAAATTGATGAAGGAGAAGAATATGAAAGGCTACTAGTTCTGAAGACTATATGCTACTCCCAGTATCAGAGGCATGTTGCTTATGTACACCAGTTTCTGGGGAATGTGGGTGGTCAGAGCTACCATGTTCATGCCCCACGGGTGGGTTTTCCAGGTGTGTGAACAGAATGCTGGCCTAGACAAACCCTAGTCTGACCAGCAGGGCTCTTCTCTTCACTCCCCATAGTAATTGATCACTGCTCAGTTCCTGCCAATTAATTAAGATCCGTCACAGCTTTCTGTCTCTGATAACACTAGGAGAGTTATCCATGTACAGACTTAAACGTCCAACAGATAACCTCACAGTACTGAGATCCCTATGCAAAACACCTCAGATATATCTCATGACTTCTTATTCCAGGAAAATCGGAAGTTGCTTTATACTATCAGTTCTCCCAGCCCACCATTGTTGGCATTGATCAACAATGGCTCTCAGGAGTGTCGAGCAGGATTTTTTTCTCTGCCCTGCATGGAGTAGTTTAGGATTGAACCTGGAAGATCCTCCATACAAACCGCAGTGTTATGACCCCTTTTGCCTATATGGCCACTTAAACATTTTAGACTGTATTCTTGTGGACTGAATTAGAGTGAGTCAACATTTAAACTGGCAGAACAGCAAAGAACAAGGAGAAGCACGAATATATTCCTCCACTTTACATTCTGTATTTTGGGCATGAACAATGAAATATTTCAAAATTCCCATTAGTACAACTAAGTTTTAACATGGGCCATAAATTTCCCTTCAAACCCAAGGGAATTGAAACCTCATTGGATGCCTCATGGATCAGAATTCATGGATTCTAGTTGATATAGCATTACAGTGGTATTAATAAAGAAACCCTTCTGGCTGAAAAAGGCATTAATGTAAGCAGTCCAAGAGTTGAGAAATGGGATAAATAGAATGTACTTCTGGGTAGCCAATTTTAAATTGCCACTGGCAATAATATGAATCTCGTCAGAGTCACTGTATTGATAGATCATGCTAAAAGCGTAATGGAAAATGCAATTGAGCTAGACTAATGTAAGATCACTACTGGCAAACACCATTGCAACTGACTTGACTTCCATAACCAAGAAGGCTGTTATTTTGAGGGTTAAATTTTCCATAGATATAACATGCCCATAAAAATAATGAGAATGAGGTTTTTCTTTATTTCATGTTATTTCACAAAACTTTTAACAAGCAGTGATGAAAGCTGGCATTAAAATGACATTACTTTTCTCACACCAAAGCACATCACTTGTTCTACTTCCCCCAACCTCAGAGAAAGTGCTTTTTCATAATATAGGATAATCATGCTATTCTCTATTTGTGATTTTCTGAAATATCATTATGGATATGAAAGTAAATCAGCCAACTTCAAAAGCCAAATGAGAATTTTCAAGGATGCATATTTTTGTTATGTAGCACCAATTTTATTGCAACTGTTGTATAACTGTTGCACTGGTAAGCAGCCTACGCTTAACTCTGTTAAAGTGTGTGTGTGTATGCATACATGGACATTTGGATCCTTTTTCACAGATTATTATAGACTCTTCAGCTTATTGATGAATTATAATGGACAGTACTAAGCCGGACTGTAATTGTGAGATACACTGTAAGTAAAAAAGTCATTATATTTATGGTGTAATGCAAGTTTCTGCAGACATCTGTCATTCTGGTTTGTTAAATATGCATGCTACTAAATGGAAAAGTGTAATTTTGTAGGAAAAACTTGCACATGTTTTGGACGTCAGTTTCCATCAGCTTCAGCCAACATGGCCAATTGTCAGGATTTTGGCAAGCCTTAATCCAAATAATCTGGAGGGCAGATTGGGGCAGATGGCTATAGATCCTTGGCTGTCTGTGTTGCAACATGTAAGGATTTTGATACTGCATGTATCTAAAATACAGAGTACTCTATGTAGTAGTTCTGTGTCTCTCAGTACAACAAATAGTAAGATTTAAGAAGTACACAGTTTTAAGAAGTAAACTGCAATACCATACATCAGCTTTCTTATGAGAAATGGTCCACCTCTGTAAACATTCTTGGCTGATTAAAAAACTGACCTAACTGCATAGCAAGCGCACAGCTGGCCATATGGCCAAGTGGTTTCTTGTTGCCCCAACACATGGCATTTTTGTGTTAGATGAGCAATTTCAAAAAAAAAAAAAAGTCTAACATGGCAACAGCACTACCATACAAGTGCTCAGCTCCTAGAGATCACAAATGAAATCAACGTTTGGGAATCACAAGGCAAAAATGAGACCTTGGTGGCCACTGTGACAAGCAAGAAAATTGAAAATGGAAAGAGCAAGAGCATCCACATTATTTCCCAATGGAAGATGCAGTTATGTACTTCAAGGAACAATTAGATATTTGAAAGGTTTTATGTAGCCATTGGGAACTACTCTGTCTGTAAAAGGAAACTCCAGTATCTCTGTGAAAATCTCCCCTAACCTCAGAATATAAAGCCATCTTTCATTCCACCACAGCCAGGTCAATCTTTTTAAGAAGCATAGTAAACAGTGCAGTGAGATGTGAAATGTAGAGCTTTATTATGTCATTTCTTTCATGGTTCCTCCTAAATTGCTCTGCATGTTTGTACTTTTAAGCCTGACCCCTTTTCAAGGTCAAATTTACAAAACTTCAATGATGCCAATGTGACACAAAATGATCTGAATACTTATGAGTACAAGTACACATGCACCTGGAGTCTATTGCCCACCTCATAATATTCCTTTAAGACTCCAAATCAGGAGCAACAGAAGCTGTAGCAGCTGCTGCCTAGTAATGAGGCAGTAAAATAAATCATCATGGGGTTGATCAGTAAACTACTGGGAAGACATGGAGTGGAGGTGAGAACTTGAACTATATTATTCACTTCCCCAAAACCTCTTAGAGGGCCAAGCAAGGCTTGTTATTAATTAAAGGTCTATAAAGGACTCTGCAGGTAATCTCTGGACAAGATCAACTGCATCCAGACCAGGAGTACTGTTATAAAGAAGGTCAGACATAATTAATTTTATTCACATCTGTTTTGTTGCCATCACCCTGACCAGGTTTCCCCTAATATGCTGTTCTCCAGGTGTTTGAACATCAATCCTCATTAGTCCCATTGAGCATGGCCAGTAAACAGGAATCCTGGGAATTGTTCTGGAAAAGGGGCAAGGGATCTGTGGAAGCTAGAAGGAAATACTAGTTCTCCTGACTTTATTGTAACTGAAATTCATGACCTGATTGTTTTCGGCCCTAACTGAGCTGAGATGCCCTTCTGTGGTATGCAAAGTATGGGAACTCTGGAAAATCCGAATCCTCTTCTGATCCCCACATTAATATCTTTACCTTAAACTAGCAACCCCTTTGTTTAACACTATCTTCAGCTCACTCTGTTTATGCTCTTAGCTTGAACTGCACTTGAAACTGATTCCTCAGTGCTTGGTTGTATACAGACATCCTGGTGGTCCAAGGCAGGGATGTGTGAACAATTCATTTTGGTGGGAATCGGCTGGATTTCCTCCGTTTGCCTCCCTGCACTCCAGCCCACTTTCTCTCTTCTTTAAGTCAATCTCACACTGTGTCTTTGCATTAGCACCCAGCCAGAAATGAGTTCAATTGTGTACTTTGTGTATCTTGTGCAAGGAAGCACATACTTTACACAATTTGAACTAGGATTCCTGAACATTCATGGGCTTTCTCTTAGCTTAGCTTGCTTCCTGACCTGGGCCAAACATAGGAAAGAAGTCCAGTAAGTGCAGGAGAGCCAGATTTGTATGTCATCCCAGAGAGCCTCTGGCTTTGGGACAGCATGCAAATGTGATAGATAGATTCTGACTTGATCTTTGCATCCCATGTGGTTTTTAATGATCCTTCTCAGCACTCTCCTCCCTTCTGAGGGTGGACTCACACGAAGAGGCTCAGAGTTTCTTTTCTTGCTGTTGTTTAGCAAAGTTGTGTCCGATCCATCGTGACCCCATGCACAACATCCCTCCATGCTCTCCTGCCCTCCACCACCCCCTGGAGTCCACCTAAGCTCACACCAACTGCCACAATGACTCTATCTAGCCACCTCATCCTCTGCTGTTCCCTTCTTCTCTTGTCATCAATTGTTCCCAGCATTAGGGTCTTCTCATTAGGTGGCCAAAATATTTGAGACTCATCTTCAGTATCTGGCCTGCTAAAGAGGAGTCAGGGTTGATCTCCTCTAAAACTGACTGGTTTGATCTCCTTGCAGCCCAAGGGACTCTCAGGAGTCTGTTCCAGCACCACAATTCAAAGGCCTCAATTCTTCAGTGCTCAGCCTTCCTTATGGTCCAACTGTCACAGCCATACATTGCAACTGGGAAAATCAAAGCCTTGACTATACGTACTTTTGTCGGCAGGATGATGTCTCTGCTTTTTAGTATGCTGTCTAGATTTGCCATAGCTTTCCTCTCAAGAAGCAAGAGTCTTTTAATTTCTTGGCTGCAGTCACCATCTGTGGTGATCTTGGAGCCCAGGAAAATAAAATCTGTCACTACCTTCATTTCTTCCCTATCTATTTGCCAGAAAGTGAGAGGACTGGATGCCATGATCTTAGTTTTCTTCTCTTACTGACTTGCATATCCAAACACAGCTTCATTTCTTACTTAACACTCCATTGCTTAATCTGACTCCAGTAATTTCCCTGGGATCACACAGTCACACTGGGAACTCAGTTGCTTGTCTTAAGAGGTAGTGTTGGGGATCTCCACTTTATGTGTGCAACCACATTTGAGGGACTGCAGATCTGGGTGGCAAACGCTGTTAGACCTACAGAGCAACCATTATGTATTGTGGTCAGGGGTGAATGAAGTTGTTGGCCAACACTATCTGCAAATGTTAAGGGAAAGGATGGGAGAATTGGTGCATAGCAGGTCTAGTGAATGGACCTTGAATCACCAGCTGGATCAGATGCTGCCACAACTCTACACTACCAGATGCTGATAATGCTAGTACATCTGAACTAGTTCATCTCCTATCTGAACTCGAGGCAGGAGAGAAACAGCATTAAAAGCAGACCAGTAACTATCCATAGAAATCGGCTGACTAATGTACTGGGTATCATCACATAGAAATGCAGCCAACACAGCTGGGCTCAACATGAGACAGTGAAATGGGCCAAAATCAGGATGTTCAATACATTCCAAGTACCAACTGGTACATTCCAAGTGCCAATTGTCTCCTTGGTTGTTGTTAACATGTTTTAATTACCAAATCACAGATTACTTCCTTTACATCTCATTTCAATTCCTATAACTTTCTTTTATACAGGTGACATTTTTTCTGTTCAGGCTTTTTGCCAAGAGTTGTAAATTGCACACCGAGACAGCTATCCTATATTGCTGCTCTGTGCAGCTCCACCATTTTACCTGACTTTCTCAGACAGCTTCAAGCAGCAAAGATTCAAATGAAAAAAAGAAATCTTTTTGGTATGGAAAAGAACTGGATCTCAGGGGCTTTATGTTAAATCTATATCTCTAAGCAATGTAATGATCTGGAGTGTAGCATACACATGTATTATTAACTATTCGCCCTTTCTGTCTCTGTTTCTCTCTCCCTTTCTCTCCCTCTCTGCATGTGTATGTATTAAACACCTCTTTCTGGTGTTTCAGCATCTTTTGCCTTTCTCTGTGATCTACTTTCCTTTTCCTCCCTACATAATCTTTCAAGACCAAATGCTAGTTGATTCTTCCCCTGAACTCCCAAATAAAGTATTTCAATGTGCATCTGGTTTCCCTACTGAAAATGGCTTGTCCTAAATACACATTAATGATTTCAGTTTTTTAAAAAAATATGTTTCAGTGGTGGGAAGAGAACTTTTGTTTTTTATACTGTCTAGAGACCAATTAAATAGTTCTCTAAATTGCTGAGTGACAGAGATTTTACACACTGCATCCTCTCTTCATTGCTCCTCGCCCTTCATTATTTATCCTCTTGCCTGAATGAGTTTACAACTGGGAGGCTTTTCCTGAGCTTTTGGGAAATGTAATGAAGTAGAATGTATGTGTGTGAATGCATATATTCATATACAACCATTTATGGGATGAAATTCTATGTGCATAAATCTCAGCAACTCGAAATGAATAAAGGGCTCATGCAGAGAAAGATTTTGCTGGGCAATGATGCTTCTTACCCCAGCACCTGGGGAACAGTGATGCTTCTTATCTAAAGATGGGGGAGAAATTCATTTGGTTCACATGTTAATGCAATTTTACCTAATTTCTCACTTCTGAACCAGTATGAAAACTAAAAGTCAGTCATCCTTTGAGATTCACACATCTTTGAATTTTGGAATGGAATTCCCTCCTCAAAAATGTGTGGGTTAATAGAAGGGAAATGACATTAGAAATAAATCAGATTAAGAGCATTGTTTTGTTGTTGTTAGTCACAAAGTCGTTTCCAACCCATCGTGACCCCATGGACAACATTCCTCCAGGCTTTCCTGTCCTCCACCATCCCCCAGAGTCTACTTAAGCTCACGCCGACTGCTTCAGTGACTCCATCCAGCCACCTCATCCTCTGTCGTCCCCTTCTTACATATAAAGAAAAATGCATACACCAGTGGAATTGTTGGGTGAAATATGTGCAACATGCATATGAGTTTTCAATTTTTAAAACAAAAATATTACCAGAGTTGGAGATGATCTATATTTGAGTCATAAAAAGTCCTGGAAGCTGAAGACAAATCTCACATAAGCCTAGCATAAGGGAAGTGGGAAGAAACTAAAATTAAGAGACTCATTCATTCCTATTCATACTTTGGTTTCCACTTTCACTTACACCTGCTTCTTTCTTTACAGCCATGTATTAATGAGAATGCAGGTATGAATAGGACACTGGCAACTCATGCAAAAACTCTTGGATCCACATCAAACAAATTCCTTCCATAAAATTAGAATGGAAGAAATCAATCCTTCCTCTTCTTTTCTGTTGTTCTAGACATGCTAAAACTTGTAGGGAAGAAGAGGAGAACCAATGTCAGGGAAACCATAGCCTGGGACTATGTCCCTGGAAATTACACCATGGGATCATAATCCTTTTTTCCCCTGCACTGTCCCTAAAATGATGCTACATGAATATGGCACACTATTTGTAGTGGCATTCCAGCCCAAATCCAACTGATTCCCTTTAAATTGTTTGTTTGTAGAAGAGAAGGAGAAGTCCTTAGACTATCTGGTATTCCTATAAGCTTAACACTGGCCCCTCCACAAAGGCACCTGAAGTCTGTTTCCCCAGAAGAAATCCCCTTCCCATCTTCTGGACTGTCTTCCCTGAAACTACTCAAAAGCAGCTAAAGTGCTCAGACTGAGAAATTCATCCAGAGGCAGATGTTAAGCCATTATTAACTTCCCAGCTCAGCTGAGCAACTGCACTAGGGCTTTGTGGTCAACTTTTGAGTGGTGCAGCAAATATGCAAGGAGCTTGTACTCAAGGACTGTCCGGTGCAACAAAGTAGGGTATGAACATGTAAAAGTGGTCCTGCATGGTAAATATTTTTACATTACTATTATGCCTCAGTGTTTTAAATTCTTCAATCATATAAGAATGAAAGCTGTGACACTAGTTTTACATTTAATAAATCAAGAGGATTAGGTCATATATGAGAGACCAATTCATTGACAAAGTTAGGGAATGCTAATGCTGGGAAATCTGGCTTTCTTTCAAGCTCACTCACTTCCAAGTAGGCCAGGTCAGGGGAGGGTTTTTTGCAGATGAGATAGGCCATGATTTGCACATTAAGGGAATTTGCGCAGATCACACACTTTGCACACCATGTAATTTACAACATCCAGTTTGTAGAAATTGCATGACTCCTACAACCTTCCTTAGATATTTTTTTAAAGACACACACATACACAATACAGCCTTAGAGATAGATGTCAGCAAGCTATCAGCACAGAACTGTTGAATGGGAATCAAGAGGCCAAATAATAAAGACCATCCACTTTCACCCCTGTCAGATTCCTTACCCATAGATAAAGTACAATTAAATGTCAATGTTATCAATATATTGGGTTGGAGCCAGTATAAGGACAGTATCTGGCAGGTTGCCTACTTCCTTGCCAATTCCCTTCTGCCCAGCCAATTTCATTAAGCAGGTGATGGGTCCTGCTGACTGCATTGTGCACACTTATCCTGGCAGAAGCCCAAAACTGAGTGGAAACAATGGCTTCTGGAAAGAAGCAGGTCAGCAGATATTGCCTATGTGAACCTGGCTGACCTGCCTCTTCCTTCCAAAAATGAAAATGCCCACTTATGTTGGATTGTCCCAGAATTACTAAAACAACATGGTGCAATTGGTGGGGAGCCTTTGTGCAGTTCATTTGGCAGGATGGAAGAGAAGGGCTGGAAGAAACCTTTTGGATTCTGTCCTTATTCATAGTTAAAGTAGACCCACTCAGATCACTCAGTCATGGCCTACTTAAATCCCAGTGATTTCAAGGGGACTGCTCTAAATATAGCAATGTCCAAATCTAATTCAAGGTTTTCTACATTTTATGTAGCTCTCAGAACATCAAACTGCTCACTTTCCTTCTCATGGATGTTGTTAAATTGCTTGAATGTTATTACCAAATTTAATGGACTTGCAAAAGTGTACTGTGTAATCAGTCAGGAGAAACAAATACTCTCAAATCACTTGGCCTTCATGTCGAAATATTTAATCATATGGAAATGGAAGGTAGAACATATCAATAACATTCATTCAAGGCATGCAGTATATAATTAATCTTTGGAGAAATATTTAAAGAGGAGAATAATCAGACAGCTTAATCATTCTAGCTATTCAGAAAAATAGCATGGACTGCTTTTTAATTCTGAGTGGATAAAGTCTTTGCTTTTGAGGACATTAATATGGAGTAAGTCTCTGCCATTATACCTTACACCAAGTCTATCCAATATAATCCTAAACAGGAAATATGGAAAGTTGAAACAGAGAGCTAACACATTTTGGTGTTCATAGAATCAACATACATTTTTGTTAAACTTTTGAAACCCACTAAAATCAATTTCTGGTGACTAATTACTCAAAAGAAAAGAGCAGAATTCCAGTATTTTATGTACACAGTCCTATGCATGTTTGTTACTGCAGCATCAGTAGTAGTAAATTTTATTGTTGTGACCACTGTCTTATCATGAAAAGGACAAGATTTAAGCATATACACTAAGTAGAACAAAACTGTAAGCACAAAATACATTAAACAGTTACAACCCAATGGATAGGCAAAATACTAAAAGAAGCCTGAAATATGATTTGGCTTGATATCTAACAGAATTAATGGATAAAGTGGTTTTTTTTTTTTTGCATTTTAAAAGATAGTGTAGCAAAAATATCCACTTAATAACTAACACAAGGAAATATAGCCACCAGCATGTACGTGCACACACACACACACACACACACTTTTGAGCTAATATATATATATTCTGCTTTTGAGCCAAGAAGTTACCAATAATCTGAGCAAACTACTTCCTTCTTATAGTGTCATAAAAGACATGGTAGGACATAACTGTCAAAGTGTCCAGCTATCCCTGGCCAAAGGGATATGAGCTCTATTCTGTAGGGATATTAGAAACCATCCGCCTAGGAAGGCCTCAGCAATTATAGGCAGCCTATAAATATATGCAAATAAATAAATAACCTTCTTTCAACAGATATGCTGGTTTGAAAGTATAAGCTGGCAAATGCCTTCCTTAATAGTGCACTGGTAAATCCTTGCATCAGAAGATGAGGTGGCTGGATGGAGTCACTGGGGCAGTGGGTGTGGGATTGGGTGGACACTGAGGGATGGTGGAGGACAGAAAAGCCTGGAGGAATGTTGTCCTTGGGGTTGTGATGGGTCGGGCACATCTTTGCAACTAAACAAAAACAAACCTTGTATGTGTGGCTTAATGGATTACTTCCTGATTTATTCAAAGCATTATTTGTCACCATGTCAAAAAATGACAAACTAAAGTTTGATCAAAAGGTCGCAAACTGCAGTTTTCCTACAAACCAAGATTGATCATTAGAATAAAACCCAGGATGATGATCCTGTTGTGTTCATAGGTTTCCGCATTCAGGTGCAATTGCAAATTATAGACTGATCAAACTACTAGAAAATAATTACACTGTGTGAGGAGAGGAGAGGAGAGGAGAGCAGGGTAGGCAAGAGTAAGAATAGTTTCTGGTGCTCCAGACAATGGTTTGGAAGTTCATCTGAACATAGTCTCTATTTGCACCCTACCAAAACAAAGGCTCATAGATGTTTGTATTGCTTTTCTAGCTTTTCCAGTTCAAATGCACAAATGTAAGCCATTTGTATAAGCAGAAGTAAATATTCTAAATTGGATGGACCTACCAACCACTAGAATTAGAAATATGTGGTACTCTAATACCATGTGCTAGTTTCTTGGCAAAGTGGCCTAACTATGGTAATAAATGTCTGGATCTTTGGAAAAAATATATTTGTACTAACCTCAACCATGAAAGAGAATATAATACTGAAAAATGCATACTTCCAATTTAACACCCCATGCAAGATATCAAATTGTTCATTTGTCTTCGGTAAACATTCAGAAATTAAGAGGAACAGAGGAAATACTCACCATCTCTTCGATTAAGCCTTGCGAATCCTGGACTGTGACTGCTGGACAGCTCTGATGAACTACTGAATGATGATTGAGGCAAGGCAGACACCAGCGGATCATCACAATTATCTGTTAGAGAAAAACATCACGCTTTAGGCTTACACACTTAAACAAGGACTGCTGAAAACCATAACTAAAATAGAACATCGGCAAACTTCAGAATTGACCTTATACATCTCTGATCACGTTTCTCACAATGTTTGTCTTGGGTCTATTACAAGTACCAGAACTGAGCTGGCACTTTTTGTTTGATCAATATTTCATCAGATTATCATGATGTAATTTACAGGGTTCCCTGAGTCTTTCTGTACACCTTGTTCTAACCTTACCTGCAAGACAGACTTGATGAATGGCGCAGAGCTTGCTAGCTTCTATTTATGGCCCCCACAACTGACACCTGCCAGTACAGCTTCAGCTTGAGTAACACCAAGCTATGTATGGCCTGAACATATGCCATATATATCGCTCAGTGTTAAAGGGCCATCACGCTGCCAATGATAACTATCTCTGGATAGAGAGAAAGAGAGATTTAAAGAAAATCCCATTTAAAAATAAACTAGGTGCTTGAGTAAGTGGGCATCTTTGTTATATCAATAGTTTTATTTATTATTTATTTTTTTAATTTCTATCCTGCATTAAATTAGTTTGAGGACACTCTAAGTGGAGAATTTTGTGTGCATGCATGAGTGTCTGAAATGCAGAAGAGACATGAAATCATTATTGGACAATTATTAGTATGCGAGTCTTCAGCTTTTTACACAAAGCAACAGTGTTTCAAAAAAAAAAAAAAAAAAAAAGGATTGACCAGTGGTTCACAATCAATGGCACAGAAGCATGCAGATCCTAATCAATATTTTTGGATGTTAAATCTTTTTCCAGCTTGATTGCTAAATAGAACACACATTCTTTCTTCATTTATATTTGCAAATAAATAAATAAATTGAGAATCAATACCTGCTCTAGTTTTAGCTGAAAGGAGATTGAATGAAAACCCAAAGAAAAGTTGAACACAACCCTGCCCTGATCACACTTTGTTGGAATTTGCTGTTCAGTAAAGGTTGGAAAATTATTAAAACCAACAGTGTCTGTAAAGTGACTAACATATTCAAGTATACTTGGTGGTTCAGTACTGAGGGTGGTAGTATCCTTGACTGTAGCCAGCAGAAAAAAGAGGATCAATGATGCATTTTCTGATCTTTCAAGAAGGCTGTTCAATGGAGCTAAAGTGTTTACAATATCATTTCTGCAGTTTAAGAAGGAATTAATTCTAATTCATTTTGTATCCTCCCAAATACAATAATATTTTAGAAAGTAAGGAAATAAGAAAACAATTATCTGTGTACAACAAATCATGATGAGAACTATTAGTGCACAATCTTTTACAATATCTGTACAGGGGGTTCAAGTAACTTTGTTTCTCTTCTCTATGGGAGCTGTGTTCATACAAATCAGTTCACATCCAGGATGCTGAAATAAAGATTTTTTCCCCCCAGTCGATCACTTAGTCTGCTGAAATATTCCTTTGAGCACAGATCTTTGAAACAAGAATGTAAGACCTGCTTGTGCACTGTCCCTCTGTACTAGCATTCTGTCTGCTGCAGGGGCCTGGGAAGTGCCATTAAGTCATTTTCAATCCATAATGGCCTTATGAATGAAAGCCCTCCAAAATGTCTAGTCCACGACAGCTCCATTCATCTACCCAAAGTTCAAGGCAGTGGCTTCCTCTATGGATTCAGTCCATCTTATATTTGGTTTTCCTTTATGCCTTCTGCCTTTGACTTTCCCTAACACGACTATCTTCCCCAGAGAGTCTTGCCTTCTCATGATGTGCCTGATGTATAACAGTCTTAGTTCTGTATGTTACAGATCTCCCAAAATGACATTAAGCTTGAAACATTGGCTTTTAGAGATTGCATAGGATCATATGCTTCATGCTTTGCTTAATTCTTGTTATCTGGGAAATTCATAATACCTCCTCTAGCAATATGCTTTGGTGACATTAGAACACAACAGTAGGATTGAGCAAGAACTGTATTTCTCTTTGGTTTTGACAAGAATCCACCAGAATTCACAATGCACATTTCAGAAGTACATTTGTAAGCTGAAGCTAGCCGGTCAATTGCATTCATCCCCAGACATGTTCATCTGGCCACAGCCACACATGCCTTAATTGCATCCTGTTTGGACTACTATTAACAAACCTTTGGAACCTCTTCAGAAACTTCAGTTGATCCAGAACGCTGTGGCCAAATTGTTCATCAGGGCCAGTAACTGGTAGCATTTCACTCCCATGTTATTATAGCTTTTCTGTCTACTGGTTTGTTGCTGGGTACAATGAAGTGCTAGTTTTCTGTAAAGTCCTATATAGCTTGGAACAAGACTCCTTGAAAATACATATTCTCCCATACAAGACTTTTGGGAGAGGCCCTTATTTCAGGACCACTACTTTCAAAGGTGTTCTTGGTGGGGACATGCCGGAGAGTTTTCTCAGTAGCTACTCCCAAATTGCGGACCTCCTTGCTAAGGAAGACTAAGTTGGATCACACTCTGTTGTCCTTTTGTTGGCAGGAACAGATATTGTTGTTTAAGCAGGACTTAGGTGTGTATGTTGACCTGTTGGGCTAGGTATTGCTTATTTTTCTGTTATAGTTTTCAATTGCATTCAAAGTATTTGTTTTATTACTGTTTCATTTAAATTTTATAGTTACAACAGTAAACCAGCTAGAGAACCATCTTCCTGGTAGAAAGGTGAGGTACACATCAACAAATATCTAAGTTTGCTGCACTAAGGACAAAAAGAACTTGAAAGACAGAGGGGAGAAACTGGCAGTTCTTACCATCCAAACCCAAGGCTTTGGGTGCTGTGTTCATAGCATGGGGTTGAATGCTGAATTAAGATTGCAACATTTGTTATGGGATCTACATCTTTAACAGCTACATGGAATGCTGATATAGCATGGCCTTCTCCATATTTGGAAGAGATGCACATATTGAATTTTGGCTGGTGCAGACAGGTTAGAAAAATTTTATTTATTTATTTATTTATTTATTTATTTATTTATTTATTTATTGAAAGCATTTTTATGCCGCCCCCTTTGCAACAAGCCTCGGGACGGTTTACAAAGCAAATAAACAAATGTTGAATAAAGTTTAAAAATCCGGATACATCTCAGCAGAGCTATAGAAACCCAATAAATAAAAACAATTACCAGTTAAAATATCGTTTAAATAAAAAGGTCTTGGCCTGGCGCCAAAAAACAAATAACAAATAAATATTTCTGTCTGCATTTTGAAAAGAATTGTTTAAAAATTGCCAAGTTATCCATATTCTTGACAAAAAGAAATTGAGATTAAACAATCAATGTACAAGAAAGCAAAATTAATGGGTTCATCTATCCCTGCACAGGGACTGCAGGCGGTGCAGTGGTTTAAACTGCTGTGCTGCTGGGCTGGTTGATCAAAAGGTCACCAGTTCGAACCTGCACAACGGGGTGAGTTCCCGTTGCTCCATCCCAGCTCCTGCCAACCTTGCAGTTTGAAAGCATGCAAATGCAAGTAGATAAAAAGGTACCACTTTGGTGGGCAGGAAACAGCATTCCATGCACTTCGGTGTTTAGCCATGCCGGCCACATGACCATGGAGACAGTCTATGGACAAACGCTGGCTCCCTCGGCTAGGAAATGGAGATGAGCACCGCCCCCTAGAGTCAGGCATGACTGGACTTAATGTCAAGAGGAAATCTTCCTTCACCTTTACCTTATCCATGCCCAACAGAGAGCAGACTCCTCCTTGAAGTCATATAATAACATGATCCACTGCATTTGATTCAGCCAAGCCCCTAATAAATTCATGTAAATCTTGGTGTTAACTGAATGAATGAACTGCAATGCTTGAGATGCGATTGCTGTTTTCAGAGATGAATGCCATCAGTGTGTCTGGCCATCCTTAAAGGGTTCACAATGTATTTGTGAACTGGATTGAGACAATACAATCACTCACATTCAGGGGCTAGTACAAATGGAATGGAGATTCTTGCTGAAATGTGGGCTACCAGGTTGTCTGAACCCACAGAATTATCTGAAATGGAGACGTAACAATTTATGGCTCAGGGTGCTATCCCATCCATGTGTCAATGGAAGGTCCTATGATTCCCAGCCTTCCCCAGCCAACCATACTGGGAGTTGTAGGTCTCTCTTCTGTCTAAACAAGCTTGGAATTATTACCCCTGTCACTATTCTACACTAGTTCAAGATTAGGGCTAGAAGAGAAACTAAAAGTATTGTAGAGGATATTAATGACCTTACTACCTGTAGGTTTTCCAATTTCTAAGCCTTTGTTAGATTTACATACACCTTTCTGAGCTTTCAACTTTACTTATGATGGCTGGAAAGCCTTTTCAAAATGAAAACAGAGATTTTCAGGCTGTTATATTCAGGCTCCGGTAATAGTGTAATGCATCTACTATTAAGTATAATAGCTTATGCAAACAAATATATCTTCTGTTAATGCTTCTTGTAGGCCAGAACAGCACAATCTGGGCCATGGTTGTTGCATACAGCCATTGAACGCTTAAGTGTGATCTCCCCACCTCAGCATCACTAGACTGAAGTACCTTCTCCAGCGATGTGTGTGCACCTCCCAAACCCATGTGAGAATCACATGTGGCTCCTGGGTTCAAAAAAGTTGTTTCAAGAAAGAACAAATACAATTCCAAAGGCCTGCAAGAATCCTTAAACAAAACATGCTGAGTGTTTTGGACAGTGTGCTCAGCCCTGTGTATGATGGCAACAGCAGTAACAACAAAGAGTGCACTTTTTAACACATGAAGACTACGTTTTAATCACCATGATATACCCAGAAACCTGCAACTGAATTTAGCACAATTTCTCAAAATGTTAGAGCTCCATAATGTAGTAAAATTAGGGACATGCGTACAAGCCAGAACTCCCCTTTGTTGAAGATCTTAAGATACCACTTTGACTATTCAGTCATATTCAATGCCATATTGAGATATTAAGTAACATCTCCAGATCAGATTGAGTTTGATTTGGTTCTCTTTCTACATGAACTTTTGTGCCTATTTTCATGTGTATTTTTCCAAATGTTTACATCAGTTGTGCACATCTTTGAACTGTACACATTCTCCTCCCATTCATTAAAGCTTCTTTCTGTGTATTTTTTTCAAAAGAAGGCATTTTTCACATGTATGGATGCAGTCAAAAACCTTTGGGTGAATGTGGATCCAGGTCAGAAATGCACAGGTTTTGACTGCAAATTGTGTCTGAATGTGTGTTCTATCCAGATGGCATGAACATGGTAAGTCCTGGTTAAAACAAAAACAAAAAGCAAAGTGGAATAACTTCCTCAGATATGCCTAAGTAAACTATTTGGGAAGAAGTAGATGCAAAATATTTTTCTCTAGTATAATCATTTATTGGAAAACGCTCAAAAATCTCCCAACCTGTTACTTAACGAAGTGGTACACCTTGCTCCTTCATCTCCGGACTCATCTCTCTCATTTGCTATTTCTAGGCTGGCCTGCCCATGCAGTAGCTGAAGGGATAGGATGGAAAGCACTGCTCCAAAATGTGCAATAGCTCTGCACAAGGGGATGCCATTTCCAAATGCATCCCTACATGAAAATCTTTCTCCAAGTCAAAACACACTTGCACAGTGGGGAACAGGATTCTGCCCCATAGCAGTTTTTCCACATAGCCAGGCATTCGGAAATGCCACTTCCTCCCCAGTTGCAGTTTGCAGTCCTGTCACCTGAAAAGTGTCATGTTATTATTGTCACATTTTGTGTTGATCTGGGCATTTGTAGCTGATGCATGAGAAGGCAAGGAGCACTGTGGGGAGATCCTGGGCAGAGGTGAGAGGCAAATAACAGAAAGAAAGTTGAGTTTCATGAACTGATTTAAAATAACTAGTGTGTTCTTTCTGGCCATGATGAAGAGTAATGATAGTATAGGCATATCATCATTTGCATACATCTAGGGTTGAATCAAACACAGACAAAAGGTCCATATGCATTCCTCAAAGTTGTGCTCAGTCACTGGGATGCTTAATCTGCAAGCACCAGTGGCAACGCTGAAACAGACTTTCAGACTTCAGGCCTTAAGAGTGAACAGGTTGCAGAGTTAACGCAAACAGTCTTCAGGGAAAGGAGGGGTGGGGGGAATCAGACAGACAGTTGCTTGTGGTACCAGTGGTGCCAGGGGCTGATGGAGTGGTATATTGACTTTACTTATAATAGTAGCAGTTTAAAAAACAGATGTCTGAAAATGAGCACAGCAAGCCAAAAGAGGAAAATGGAGAGAAGTGATCATATGGGAAGGGAGGAGGGAAGCGCAATTAAAATGAAAGGCCTGGGGAAGATAAAAGGCAGACACAGAAGCCAGTGGATCAACATATAAATAAATATTCGCCCATCAACCACATTAAGGCTCATTCAAGTTACCAAAAGCCTAATTTACAAGGCAGTATAATCTCAGTGCAGATTTAATGAGAAAGAGAGAGTTGTTTTGTTTTGTTTTTTCCAAACTGCATCTCAGCAAAGGTTCTATGTGCAAAATCTGAAGGACTTAGGAATACAGGAAATATGTGAGACTTGGCATCTGCAGCCTTCACATGAAAATGACGTCTATTTACACTTCAAATGTCATTCTTTTCCAACACATGCATTCTGGGCTATGGTTCAAAGCTACAGTCATAGCACGTTCTTAGCTTTACTATATCACAGACCAATCCCATTCATTACTAAAAAATTAGTGAATTAGGCAGAAATTTTATGCACATTTAGCTGGGAGTAAATCCCACTGAGAGAACATATGTAGGATTACTCCATTAAAGACTGATAGTGCAATCCTATATATTCCACAAAGTTTTGCTCAGTCCTTGGGATACCAATCTGCAAGCACCCGTGGCAAAGCTGAAGTGCACTTTCAGAAGTCAGACCTGAAGGGTGGTCAGGTTGCAGAGTTAACTCAAACAGTCTTCAGAGAAAGGGGCAGGAGGAGAAATCGGACAGTCAGTTGTTTGTGGCACCAGCAGTGCCAGAGGCTGATGGAGTATATGTTGACTTTGCTCATGATGGCGGCCGTTTAAAAACCTTCGGAGTACAGGAAGGAGGATGGTGCTTGAGAGACCTGAGAGGCATTTGCAGAAATGACCCCTGTTGAGCTGTATGGAAGTTACTCTCAGGGAAATATGCATAGGACTGCAGCTTGAAGCAAGCACCTATGGCCCTGACCCTGCATCAGGTCACCATAAATATGGCAAGATTATAAACATTAAATTGGCAAGAAACACAACGAAGATCTAAAGGAGTCATGTTTTCATAGTGATGCCACAAATGCTTCCTAATTACAGATCTCCATGTTTACTAGTTTCACTAGTTACAAGAGTATGGTTTAAATATAAGCATGCAGAAGCAGTAAGACATGGAAGAGTGAAAGGTGGGCAGTTGAAAATCGCTCTCTCTCTCCCTCTCCCAACCCTGAAGTGTGGCTCAGTATTTGCACATCCACAGTATGTTTGGCATGGGGTGCTGAGACAGATTAGTTTATGACAGCCCTGCAGTGCAGTCCACTGTTAATATTTCAGAACATGAGATGGAACGGAAGCTGGTTTGGATTCCCAGTCAAAATTTCCCATCCAGTTCAAGTGAGCTTCAAGTAACCTTAAATGTCCTCCTCAGACCTCCTCTGATGCCACATTCAGAACTCAGTTGCATGTAAAAACATTGTGATCTGGTTGTACTGCATTCAGTCAATAAAGGAAAAGACAAGTGTTCCACATGAAGCAGACGCAACTCAGACCCAACTTAATTTCAGGAATGGTTAAATTTAAAATAATTATTGTTTTTGAAGGATATGGACAAGGTCAGTATGTTTCATGTCCAATATGCCCTTCCATCTTATTGCATAACCCAAAGATCACCTTCTCAATGTCCAGTTCTCATTTTTAATTAACATACTTCTAAATCAGAAAATAAGATTGCTTTTTTAGCATTTGCTAAGTTGTTCAAAAAATAAAGATTTAAATTCAAGAGCGATTTCTTCTAAGTTAATATGGAGCTCTGTTCAGAAACTGATTAACTTAAGCCAAGCTGGACATTTGCCAAACAGAGTTAGTGAAGGGAGAGAAATGTGTTGTTAATTTTGCATTTTCAATCTGCTATGCAAATAGAAACGCAGCTGTCCTTTAACATTTGCCCACCTCTGAATTTTGCAATGGAGTTTTCCAATTTAAAAATTGGCACAAAATTTCAGAAATAGAATGTTAAAATTAGTTGTATTAGAAAAATTGCTTACCAAAATGTATATATTAAATAAAAGTACATACAGCTATGAATGTGTTAGGAGGCATGTTCATCAAAATGCTTATGATTTTCATGAAACCCTAAAAAAGCCCTGAAACCTCAACATTCAAGATGAACTGAACCTCAGACTAGAAATGTGAGAAACAGAGAAACCAAAATTTACAGGCTTGTTCATCCCTCCTCAAGGTACAGATTAAGGGGTCCAATGTTTGCTATGTGTTGGGATGTCCCAGCGAAAGGCATTCAGTCCTTCCTTCCTTCTCAATGAAATGCCTACATTTCTGGATCACCTGTAGTTATTCACCGTCTGTGCTCAGACATAAGGGAGTCATTGGTTACAATGATGGCTGGGTATGTGAAGTTGTTAGCTGCTTCTTAAAATGGCAGATTTGTAATATGCCATCCACAGGAGATAGAACACAATCCAAACGGATAACACAGCATGGCAGATTAAAATTCTAATTTGTTAGCAATACAAAGCATTTCCCATCAGATACTTGTTATCATCTTAAAACATGCAAGGACAGCTCTTGCTGACTGTTTTAGATAAATAAAATATTCTGCGTAATAAGATAACCTCCCTGTTTGCAATATTCAGGTATGCAGTCATTTTCTCTGTCTTGGAGATATTTTAAGCCAATTCACTTTACATCAGATACAGCGATCAGGCATATTTAGAGAGTTCAGTCCTTGGTCCATTGAAAACAGTGGTAAAACTGGCATTGATTTTAAAGGTGCTGGGATGCATGCAGAATGAGTATTACAGTGTGAGCGGAATTTAAAAATTATTACTCCTGCTAAGCAACACAGTCTAATCACATTCTGTATGCCTCTACGGTTGATAGCTTAGCAGGTGGTGCTGTGGCTCTAACCATGCTCATTTCCTGAAGGTCTCATTTCTGATCTCAGCTCTGTACATGCGTTGCAAGCATGTGGTAGTGAATGGGGTGTGGGGGGCAATTTTGAAGAAAATGGACTGCGCCAGTATTTTATTTGGCCTAGATCTGAGTTCTGACACTGAAAATTGCTTCTGGTAGTCCCTCCCTTGGTAGTCCTCACTACTCCTAAATTTTTCCCCATCCCCTGCTTCCTATAATCCAGGATACAAGCTAATTTTCATTTTATTATAAACAGGCACGGACATAATGTTTTGGAAGCTGCATACCACATCAAAGCGGTAGTGCATTTTGGAGACAAAGGATGCAGGATAAATGCTTTGTTTAACTTTACCAATAGTTGCAAACATTTTGTGAACTGAAAAGTAAGCTTATTTCAACATAGAAATTCTTAAAATGCATACCAGATGTCTTAAAGGAAACATTAAGACCTCGAAAGAGAAAGTAGTCTTATGATTAAATGAACTGAAATAAATGTGGTTTCCCATATAGAAGGAAAATGATATTCTGTTAAGGAGAGGGGGAAGCATGTTTTTCAAATGGATTTGTTCCCTTATATTGTCATATAGGATCCACAAACAAATTTGATAACTTCTTGGAATGTCATTCACCTATGAAATAAGTCTGCCTTATGAATTCACACTAGATTATTAAACTGTCACTCTCTTTATATCCCCATTCCCATTATGTTTGTGTAAGGCAGCATATTATCATTATGCGCTTCATTTATTTTTCCACCTGGCAAATACCCACGTACAGCAGTGTAACTGTTGCCCAAATTAAAATCGGTGTTTTCATATTTAAAAAGCAAATGATTTTTAAGATATAATTACTGATGCTGCAAATGGGATTTTCCTTTCTACCAACCTAGTATCAGCACCATCCATCACGGATAGACAAGCTGAACAGATGAAACATATTATTATGCTAAAATCCATTTCAGTCTGGATTTAGGCTGTGGTTTGGCACTAAAGTAGCCTTGGCTTCCCAGATGGGTAACCTCTGTCAGAACACAGACAGAACCTCTGTTGGAAGAGCACAGGGTTAGGAAACCCCACCATTCCCCTCAATATCCCACAGGACAAGTTGCAGATCAGTAGCAGAGAACTTGCTCGAAACTCTGGAGAGCCACTTACAATCAGTGTTGACAATATTGGGCTAGATGGACCAGTGGGTTGACTCAGTGTAAGCTAGATTCCTATGGACATCTTAGCAGCTTTGGAAACCATCAAGTAAGGTATCTTGCTGGAACACCTCCAGGTTGGTGCTACAGGCCATTTGTTCATTCGTTTGTTAATTGCATATATATGTTCCCCAATAGCCCAAAGAGTTCTCTGGGCAGTTTGCAAATGTTAAAACCCCAAATGCAAACACTAAAATATCCAATTTAAACATAAAACAATAAGACCAGTCCTAAAAAATTACAAACAGCAGTAATTCCATATAGCCTCACAATGTAGCAGCAGTAATACAAGGTATAAATAAATATTTCTTTCCTGGCTATTAATATGTAAAATGTCTGGTGAACAAGAATGTTTTTGCCTGATGCCAAAAGGATAATAAGGATAATAGTGGATTTTACAGTAGTTCTACTTTTACATATGGGGTTGGTTTCAGAATATACTATTGGGGAATTTCTACCCCGTCCTATGTCATTTGAACATTATGGAGATCTCCATAATGTTCACCAAGGTTCCATGCTGTTTACCAAGTTTCAACAGCCATTTGAAGCAACTCTATTTCTCAGTATCATCCATACCAGGTGATGTTTTGGAGGTGCTGAACTCTTGTCTGGATGTACTAATGGAATGATGTGGGGAAAAAACTTTGCAATACATCCTGACAAGATGGAGACAAGGTGGGTAGGCAGTTTGCAGGAATCTACCAGCAAACCACTACAGAGGAATGTTTAAAACTTCAGCTTTAGAAATGCAAAGTTAATCAAACTGAAATTAACTGTTCAAGATTTGAATGGGGAGTGTATAGATGTCACCATTAAATAGATACTGATTTGATATTCAGACTGCTTTATTGGAAGTTTACATGTAATTCTCAGAAACCTGTATTCACACACACATCCATGCATGAACTGAAGCTGATCTATTCAAAATTTGCATGGTTATATCGCTTTGTTTCGCTTTATTTTGCATTGTTGAAGCACACATTGAAAAATTAATTCAAAAATAAAGTTCTTGCAACTCTATTTCCCTTCCTCCTTCTAGCTATTCTGCCCTGGTTCTTGCTTCTTTCCTGCACTTTTTTTTTCATCCAATCTTGGCTTGGGCCCAACTGGCTTCAACTTCAGCGCTTGTCCCCACATACCTCACATTGCCTGAATTAAGAGGCTTGTCTCCTGCTTGTCCTCCTGATCTGTCACACAGTCTTCCTTCCTTTCCATGGTCAAAAGCTCTCCAGTCTTCTCCAATGTACCCTCCATCCAGTAACCCTTTCCTTACTTAGTTCCTTTGGTCAACTCCTGGTTGTTCTCACTGTGTTTCTGCAGTTTTCCCAACAAGGCAGCTGACTGATCCTTCAAGCACCTGTGGATCTCAAGGAATTCACCTTTTCCCAAAAATGCCTAGTTCTGCTCATTCTTAATCCCTTTCTCGACTCACTCATTACCAGAGTTGTTCCAGTATCACATTTATCCAACATTCTACATTATCCCCTCTCCACAATTAATGACAAAATTGAAATAACATCTTAAGGATTCCCTGGGTCACTCTACACAATGCATTGCCTTCACATGGTAGGCAATAAATGGACCATCCACGGTTTGTGATACATACAATTAATATGTATTCATAGATTGGCATATGGTTCTCTGTGTTCTACATCAGGCTTCTCCAAAGTGGCCTTTAAAAAATTGTTCTGGATTATTGGTAGAGTAGAATAGATCCATTACACTCTCTCCCAAATGTAGTGGTACAAGTTCCAACCTCCAAACAAATGAATAAGTTTTTCAGAGTCTAATGTTACTTGCTGTGTAATTTTTTTCAGACACGTCTTGCCAAGTGAATGTATTTGAATCACTCTCAGTAACAGAAGAAACCAAAGAGCCATTTGTGGGAGGAAATTTCAGAGTGGGGAAACTACAATATAGAGTTGGTTGAACACACATCACTTCTTCACTTTAAACTGGCTTTTCCTGAAATGATTGTTCTTAAAAGAAAATGAGCCATCAGACTTCTCTTTTGTGCATTTCCACGCTATTATTTATACTTAGGATTTGAGAAAATGGTGACTTGAAGAGATACTTAAAATAACCTTACAACGCAGTGACATTATTTATCTTCAAATAGAACTTTTTTAAAAAAATAAGGTACAATTAGTACCACCAGAGTGGAAAAAGCTAAGAGAGGATGGTTCATTTTCAAAACCTGAGCGATCAATAATTAATTTAAAGCAAAATTGAAACTATCCATCCAGGCAAGTTTTCATTTTTGATGAAAAGCATTTCCATTCTTCTTAAAAAATGTTTTCACTAATGCTCTGAATACTTTCATTATGTTTCATCTAAGTCTTGGTTGCAATGCTCTGCTCATGCAGAGTTGCTCAGGGAGACTCCAACTAGTTGTTTTCCATGGTGAAGCAGCGATGTAGATGCTGACCTAGCTCAGATGGAATTCTTCAGCTCTCAAAACAAGAGAACTGTGGAGTCAAGCTCTGAAAGCAGAAACTCACCATTTGAGAAAACAAAACCAAACAGATTATCAGTATTGAGTCCAGTCTCAAATATTTTATGTTTTTGTTCACAAGCCATGTACCGGTATGGGAGGTGGCATTTTGAAGTGAGAGACCTCAGCCATGGGTTCCTCCTGAACCTCTTCTTTTTTCTGAAGAAGCAGTTAACCCATGAATAATAGGTGAGTCTCACCTTCTCTACAGTCTTGCAAACCTCACCTTTTCCAGTCCATTCCTAGATGAACTGCAATCTACCTAGGCTAGGGATATTGTTGGATTACAATATTCAGCATTCAGACAAGAGTTTTGGACTAAAATTGGGAAGACCAGGGTTCTGTTTCCCATGTAACCCAAACGTTCACTTTTGGCTGGTCAACCTTCACAGTGTTGTTGCAAAGATGACAAGGAGGAGGAGGAGGAGGAGGAGGAGGAGAATCATGCCCATCACCTCATGCTCCTTGGAGGAAAGGCATGATAGAAATGTAATACTTCAATAAATCCCTCAGGACTGGCTACATTGGCTAGGGTTTCTGACAGTTATAGTCAAACAGCATCTGGAATGCCACATAATCCCCACACCTGACCTAAACAAACTAAGAAGAAAAAGATATGGACAAGAGAGTAAGAGAGATGCTGCTACAAGGACTACAACTTCTGGGA
Source organism: Varanus komodoensis (assembly GCF_004798865.1). Classification (NCBI taxonomy): domain Eukaryota; kingdom Metazoa; phylum Chordata; class Lepidosauria; order Squamata; family Varanidae; genus Varanus; species Varanus komodoensis. The sequence goes on along the minus strand of NW_025336087.1, from coordinate 40,500,464 downwards.
TGGGGCTGGGTAGGGGTGGGGTCTCTCAACTGCAGTATACCAAAATGAAACAAAAAATAAGAAAGGCTGAGCACTGAAGAATTGAGGCCTTTGAATTGTGGTGCTGGATAAGACTCCTGCAAGTCCCTTGGACCGCAAGAGGATCAAACCGGTCAGTCCTAGAGGAGATCAACCCTGACTTCTCTTTAGAAGGCCAGATACTGAAGATGAAACTCAAATACTTTGGCCACCTAATGAGAAGGAAGGACTCCCTGGAGAAGAGCCTAATGCTGGGAACAATAGATGGCAAAAGAAGAAGGGGACAGCAGAGGATGAGGTGGCTAAATGGAGTCACTGAAGCAGTTGGTGTGAGCTTGAGTGGACTCTGGGAGATGGTGGAGGACAGGAAGGCCTGGAAGAATGTTGTCCATGGGGTTGCAATGGGTCAGACACGATTTCACGACTAACAACAACAACAAATTGTCCACATTCTCTCACCAACACTCTTGCTTCAGACTTGCTGGCACACTAGGGAGAGCTATTGTCCAACTCAGTGTTGCCCTAATTCTTGTGTGTCTGTGTCAGAGAGCAAGGGATCCTGTTCTTCATCCTCACAGGTGTTTCATTCATTCACTCATCCATCCATCCATTTGTCTATCCATCCATTCAATTTCTATGCTGCACCAAGAGCCATAGACTCTCTGGGAGGCTTACATTAAGATAAAATCTGTATAAAACATAATAAACCATACAATATACAACACAACAGGTCACAATTATGAAAGGACCAATAACAATCAAAATTCATAAATAAACTACCAAACTTCAATAAAACAAGATACAAATCATAAGGCAAATAAATAAAGCAGATGTTATATAAGGAACCAAAAATAAAACCTAGAATGAATAAATAAAACAAAAAATCGTATGAGAATCCTCACATATTCCAGCATCTCTTGAAAGAGCAGGCATTTTTTTTTATCTCCTTCCTATAAGCCAACCATCCAGCCATAGAACTGTGCGTGGAATGGCCAATGGAATTGCGGTGGGATCCTTGGGAACAGCCACAGGTGGAGTAGCGTAAGTAGCATGCCACTTGTACCCTTCAGAAATTAGGCTCCACATAGGCAACATATTGCATGGAGTGGAGAGGGACATTGCAATGCCCTAGTTCCACTCCCACCATGGTCATTTCTGCCAGTTGTCTTCCAAACCTTAATGCATTGGGTGGAAGGTCTGAAAGGAAAGCCTGTGCACGTTTCATCAGAATTAGGGAGAATTTTGTTTCAGCTCAGTTTTGATAAGAATTATTCAAAATGTGCTCAATTCTCTATATCGGGAACAAAAAGAATTTGACATTTTTTATACTGAATGTGGAAAGAAAGTTCTCATAGATCTGTCCCAGATCACTTAGGTCTTAAAATTCTGAGTGTGAATCCCTGTGCACAAAACAATTGGCGGAGGGTGATTCTGCCCCAAATACTGAACATTGAGGGGGAGGGAATGTGCATGATGATCAAAGGCAAAGGGTAAAGAGAAGGGGGTGTTAGGTGGGCTGGTAGAAAGGCAGGCCTCTGTGCCCAGTTGTTAAAGTCAGAGGGCAAAGATATGCTCTTTGTGGGGATAAATGGGACAGCAAACTCAATGTGTTCACAGTTCCGGCTCAAAGCTGACCCTCAGAAGATCTTCCCTGAGGGAAGTGTGAAGATGGGTGGGAGAGGGTGTGGGCAAAGATGTTTAAATGTGCAGAAGGATCACAGGAGGAAAGAGTGATTTCTATGGGAAGATCCATTTATTAAAAGGCAGGTGAGGGAAGTGAGGAAAAAAGAAAAGAAGAGGGATGGGCAAAGAAGATGCCCTGCTAACCGGAACAATCAAAAAGAGGCAGACAAAGTAGGCAGGGAGCAATGCATCTTGGAACTGAATTAAAGCTGCTGTGGTGATGGGATTGGGGTTGTGCTGAAGTTCCATGGAATCAGTCCATCATAGTGTTTGTGATCTTCCTCCCATGTATGTCCCCATCTTCAAAAGAAAGCTGAGCCAAAAGGAAATCTGCAAATGCTCGGGGAAGGAGGTTGTGCCACTGGCAAGCTTCTCCAACATCACATGCAGTCTCATGTGCAGTACGAACAAAGGCTACTGCACATGACATGGAAAAGCAGCACGGCTTGCTTTGGGTATCCTGGGCTCGGTTCCCAGCAAGATCCTCTCCAGGACCTGAACCCCACACACGCGGGGTACAGAAGCCTTTGCTTGTGCAGAAAGCGATGCGGAAGAAGGTTGCTGGCTGTGTGAGGGTTTGCAGACTTCCTCTTGGCTTGTCTCACTTTCTAGGACAGGGCTGAGGAAGTCCACAAACTGAAGAGGGATGCCTTCTGAAGAGCATTGCAGTGCAGGTGTAACCCACTGTCAGACACAGCAACAAGTTCACCGAACATTCAAAATCCATTCTTTTAACAAGACAAGATCACTGATAATAACCCATGCAAAAGCACTCCTCTGAAGCTACATTGTTTTATTCTGAAAAGAGCCCCTATTGCACAGGGAAGGCAAGTGAATAAACTCTCTGAAATTAAGCGTGCCAAGTGCATGCAAAGTGTCCTGGAGAAAAGAATCAGAGAACACACCCTGCACATCAGCATGCCCAGAAAACCCAATGCATTCACACACACACACACACACACACACACACACACACACACACAAAAGGCATTTACTAGGAAAAATACTTGTGTTCCCTTTCCTCGAGGCTACAGCCTAGTGTATTTAAGTCCCACTTAATTCACTGAGAATTACTCCTTGGTGGACCTAATGAGATTAGTGCACATATCCCATTAGCTCCTTCACTCCCTCTTCTTTGCATACATGGACAAAGAGACAAAGAAGAGCAGTTGAATGCCACTAAAAGAAGTGGCTTGGCAAAGATATTCTAAAAAAAAAAAACCCAACCAAAGCAGTCGGTATCCTGGTGTCTCAAGAGGGGATCTGCTCTGGCAACAACATTCATGATGCTGATCTAGGGTCCCCCCTCTTTCTTCTGATAGGCTCCTAACATAGAACAGCTACATGGTAGACAGGTACATCATGGTCCCCTCTGTGTTGGGAATCAATGAGCAAGGGATGATGAACATACCAGATATGCTTTGTGTAGAAAAGCCCCTTTCTGAATCCATGCAGGATTCTCTGCATCACCAGGAGCCTGACATAACAGGCTTATATGTGTAAGAATCTAGGCTGAATGTGTGTCTGTTCTCTCATTGGACCTTCTGCCCAATGGATGCTCTGGCATCTGCAGGTGAAGCCTTCAGTCAATGGCAGGAAAGGGAAAGCTGGAAAAGTCTTGTTTGAACAAGGATTGCACACCAAATGTGGAAGACAACTGGCACAATCCACCAAGCATTTCCATTTAGCTGAAAACAACTTGTTCAAGAACACAAACATGACTCAGTGCAATGAAAATGTTCCCTGGTGATTGGGTCTATTCTTTTGTTCTGTGGAGGAATTATCTGTAATAAATAGGTAGTTGAATGAGTTTGTCTAACACACACTCAATGTGCATGCACACACACCATTTTATATTTCTCTAATCTTCTTCTAGGTGTTAGAAATGCATTTAGAAGTTAGAGAAGGCACTTTTAAAATATATATATTCTGAAGTACTGAGAAAGCCCTTTAAAAGACTTTGAACAACTTATTCCCAGCAGAGAAAGCTGAAGCAGGTAAAAGCATTTTAATGGATGGAATGCTTCCTTTGGAAGGGCAGTTTTTTTAAAGCACAAACCTAGCTGATATCCTGCAGAGAGCATGTTAGTAAAGCAAATGCAGAAATATGTCAGGGGTAAGCAGCATATGATTCCAAGTTTCTGTTTGAAAACAACATGTTTGTTCCAGACTTTAGTCATACTGAAAAGTTTCTCATGACTAACTGGATTCACTGGGTGTATAACTAAGACTAGAACCAATCTAAAGTATTGCTGCCTCTTCTCTGCCATTTCTTTTACAAAAATGAAATGCAAGGGAAATGTTATATAAAGCCATTCTGCACTATCATCATTTCAGCATAAATGCAATTGTATTATTTATAGGTTGACTTTCTTTCAAACTGACCTTCTCTTGCATAGGGACAGACAGAGCTGTCAAGAATATTTCAGCAGACTTCCCCCTTTTCCAAGCCGAAGTCCATTCCATGTGAGTTCCATGCAAAGGTCTATGTTGTTGTTTTTTTCCTTTTTCCAAAGCAGCCCCTCTAGAGCAGAGCTGCACTATGAAATCAAGGCTGTGAGTGGAGGGTAAATTGGCCTTCCAACAGTTCCTAGCCCCTGACAGAACAATGCATTTAGACACAAGCCTTGGCCACCCTAAGCTCACCTTTGTGAAGAGTACAGTACAGGCTTACAGCATATATCTGCAATGATTCCTGAGCAAATCTGACATGGCATGGAGAATTCAGGTGTGGGCTGAGAACCCATGTGGTCATGACCAGACTGAACGCCTGAACAAATTTTTTGTTTAAAACTTTTCTTTCTCTTCCCAAACTGTCCTAGCGAAACATCTTTAAGATTAGAGTTATTTTAACATGAGGCATATAGGAGCATATTTTGTAGACATTAAATCTTTCTACAGAATAAAAAACATCTTGACTATTACTAGAAGTGACTCCAAACTATCAAGAAGTTGAGGGAGGAGGAATCACAGTTTCTGTATCCTTATGAAAAATTATTTTAATCTCCTGTAGTTATGCCTTCAGACCAAGTCCAAATCCATCCAAAGGATTTTTCTCTTTGTACCTTAGGGCAACAGGGTTAGAACCAATATTGAAAATTTATCTCCTGATATGAATATGCTCTAACAATTTTGTCAAATTATATTTCACTTCAACTGACGTAATGTAATGTAAATCAGGCCTTAACTTTTTCATACTTTGGCACTTGAGGCAAATTAAAGATTAAAGTTTAAAATGTTTCAAGGTAATAAGGATTACTTAAAGATAATCACACTCCAACATATGAACCTGGTGAGAGAGTTGCACCACCATTAAATTTTGCTCTCTCGCTAGGCAGGAAAAAAATTACTCCAGTCAAATGAAACTTGTGCTACATAAGCAGAGCTGAGTCCAATATGTTTTAGAAGCACTACCTGAACAAAACAGGTTTTTAAAATCACCTTGACTTGATTGGCTACACTAACCATTCACCCCTTGGTTTTCATTTTAAGGACACCATATGATTATATATTGCATTTTTCAAAATTTATGAGCACTTATGATTAGATTTATCAGCATTATACTCCTACAAAGAAATTCTCCAAGGGCTAACAACATCATCTCTCTAAATAATTATAGCCCCTCGGATGGAGAAAGGAGAACTATGGTTCATCATAGTATGTTAAATAAATACTGGCGAGTCCACAATTGTTGATGATTTATGCATGATACAATTTACCACTGGGCTAGTTGCCGTATAACACTGCACACTAAATCTGAAAAGTAATTACAGAATATCTAGTAGAAAGCCTACTGATAATGGAGCTATGAAACTCTTTATAATATATCTATTATTTACCACAAACGATGGGTCTCTCCTTTGGTCCTTTTGAAGAAAGGGAGAATGGGGTATTATTAAGATCTCCTAATAAGGTATCAATAAAAGGAAATCTGGCCCTGTTTTTCTCACAGCAGAGCAAAGCATGGAAACCATGTGTTTCATCCGTCTGTAGTCAACTGCAAAGGTCCAAATGGATTTTAGGAATCAGCATGAACTGCAATAACTCGTAACAAGTGCATGTAGCAACTAGTATGTTTCTGATCCATTCAGAACAATGTAAACCATTCTGCTGAGTTCAGCCAGCTATAGATACAGCCCCTCAAATTCTTTCAACATTTCTACTTTGGTCTTGTCAAAGGCACATTCCCAATTAAAGGTGAATTTGTTCCTACGCCTGCCATGTTGCTATTCGCAGAGCCTCTTTGCTTGGAGGAATGTGTCACGATTGTTTATGATGAATTACTGTATGATAAAGGGACTTCGTTAGGTGGGATGATAAATGGGGCTGAATGGGGGTGAAAGAGTCCATGCTATTTTGTTGTACACAGTAGAGTTGCAAGGGAGAAGGCGGCAGGGTAGAATTTCCAACAAGAGATCTGCATAGCATCAGGTCATCTGTCCTGTGTTGAAGTTATGCATTGTATCCTGCCGGGCCTTTTCTTTTACACAGCAGTTTCAGCCTGCATATGCCAGATCTATGGAAAGAGGAATTTGATGCACGCTCAAAGAATGTTCTCATAATGGTTTTTTTAAATGTCTTCAGTGCATCATACAGCTCAATTGTTAAGTTCCTTCTTCTAAACAGGGTAGCCATGGATCTTTTGCTTCAAAGAGGGCAATCCTCTGTTTGAAGTTAAAGAAGTTGGGAGACCAGAGGCCTGGAGGCTGCCCATCAACAATGAGCACTTGTGCAGCAAGCTGAGCAGAGAGGTGCACAGTCTCCAAGCCACATGATCCCCACTAGGAAACTGTGCTGCTATTTAAATTAGAAGACTGCTTCTAAATGTGCACCCGGTCGTGTCAATTAGCATATGCAGATATTGCAAAACTCTCTTCTCTGTTGTTCTCTCTCCTGGTGAAGCCTTTCTTCTCCTCTTGGAGATCCCTAAGTGGCCACTGTATTTGTGGGTCCCTGGAGATGAAGATGACCTTTGGTAGGAGTGTATGGGTGGAGGAATATTATTACTTTTCCCATTTTCCCAGCTGTCCAGTGTTTTCCACAATACTCTCCCTAAAATAATAATAATAAAGGGACACACTTGGCCCAGAGGAGGTAGACATCAACAGTGATGGGTCTGCTGTGCTGAAGCAGGGCCTGAAACAAATGAATGTTGGAGCGCTGGCCAGAAGCAGCGATTAATACTGACACACTGCTGCTGGAAGCTTGGAAAACTGGGGGGGGGGGGGGCACACACCTTGTGAGCCACATTTTTCAGGCCAGGACTTCCTGATTCATCCACATCAAATAAAAGAATGGTGCCTGTATCAATACCAAGAAGCAGGACTCTCTTCAGAACATTATTCACATCCGGAGTCAAAGATTTTGAATCAAATCAATCACAACCAAGGGAGAAAGTGGAATTCCCCCCCACCCATGAAGCTCTCTATAACAGCCAAGTGCACAGGAACAAGCCCAGGTAAACATTCTCCATTCTCCTGTGTACTGCAATTCTCCAATATGATTAATTGGCCCAAGCAGCAGCAGATATGAATAAATCACTGGACTGGAATAATATGCTCTAAACGGCCACAAAAGCAGCAAGGCATAAGTGCTTTGCTACACATATATACAATGAAGTTATAAAGCTATACCAACTTTACATAACAGCGCCCAGAGGAATTGAGAATGGTACCAGAGTTCCATGACCTTAATTGTTATGGATAGGAGCACATTTTCTGCATCACTTATATATATGCATCTACCATGCTCTCCCCTGCACACCCCACGCACACATTCAGCTGTTACATAAACTGTCTGAAGTCTGCAACTGTAGGAATTGGTGATGGCGAAAAAATAGAATAACAAATTCCTATCCTTACACTCTAATACTGCACATTAGAGAATTCAATAAATCTCCACAGATCAAGCAGGATAGTATTTCTCTGTATATGTAGGCCTGATTCATAAACTTAATGATCCCCATGTAGTCACCTCCAGGTTTCCAAAGGGTAATGCATTGATTCATGCTCTTGCTGGGATAGCATGAAAGTGCTCTGTGCATGCAATTCCTTTCTTAGCATTGCATGTATGAACCATGGTTCTTCCAAAGAGTTAATGCTGACACACATGCATTACACTTCGTATCATCCTTGCTTTTCTGCCCACAGCAACCTTGTGAATTAGGTTAAGCTGAAAGGTGGCAACTGGTAGGTTGAATGGATGTCTAAATGTCGTTCTCCATACCCTAGTCTAACACTGCACTGGCTCTCAAGTATAGTTGGTGTGCTTGTATCAGCTTTTTAAAAATGTTGTAATGATTGTGCAAATTGCAGAGGGCGCTTCAAAGGGCATCAGGTGGAGGTGCCGGTTCCAACAATGCGATACCAGCTGGGTTGCTCCACGTGCTCCTGGAGATCAGCATGTAGGAGCTGCCGACTGTACATGCTAAACCCTTACTGATCTGTTGCTCTTGCATTTTTAAAGCATGTACCAAGTGTGAGGACAAATCACATAGAACATGGTTTAGAAATGCTATGGCTTTTTTGTATGAATAATGGAAGACAGATTGGAAGACACTACGTACAGGAATGAAAGTGCAGAATATTCCAAATGCACACAAAAGGAACAAAAAGACCATTCAAAAAAGACTATTTATTATCCAGTGTATTTAAAATTATTAATGCTGCCAGATCTTGTAATTAGCCAGGTTGTTCATTAAAACTCCCATGTTCACAATGCTACCTTTGTAGTGAGCTTGGCTTGGAGTCTCATGAGCTCATTATAAATAGTTGGGAGCTTTGGAGTATGTACAGTTCACATCCAAACCACCATCTTTCTGTTCAACTGCTTAGTTGGCTGGTGTACTCATTTTTCTGTATCATACAGGTAGGTAAACGACCAGTCAGGAAAAGGCACATAATGTCATGGCACTTTATTTTATTATGAACTACCACTCCCAAGATGCAGCTGGACCTGTACAGACACAAAAACTTGCAACCCTAAATCTCAAAATAAAAGAGAACTTTTGCTGGAGATTACATGAATAAATCTGATAACTTCTATAGAAATAACCAATTCATTTGGGTTAAGTTGACCATCTCTCCTCTTTAAAGTGCTTCTTCTGACACAAAAAGAGAACAGAACTGTTTTGCCTTCCTCAGCCTCTCATAATAAGGATAATTGCAAGATGAATGGAAAGACAAGATTGATTCTTTTTCAAAGGAAAATCCAAAAGTTCATTGTAATGTACAAAGTAACCGAGGGCCTTCTGGGTATGTTTGCAAGCTGTTTCCTTTCTGTTCCAGCTTTCACATGTGTGTCATCATGGAGAAGAGATTTCCAGTGTCACTTATGATGGGGCCATAAACTCTGAACAAGTTCCCAATTCTGTTTGAGCCATTGAACAAGTCTATGCTATTTTGAAATTATCTATTACTGAATGATAGGGTGCTCACTTATACTCCACAAAAAAAGGATAACAGAGGGTAAATTGCATTTGCTTACTCACATAGATGAAAATGTAGAGATTAGTACTACCATTTAAATAGAAGGATAATGCATCTTGTAGGGAAAACTGACTAGATGACCAATTTACTTAGTCCAGTATCCAAGCACTGCTAAGTGCTGATGAGCAGTTACAAGTCCCTCCCCTTTTAAGGCTCTTCGTCTATAAACTTTCTCTTTAAAATGGGCTTGAACAGGATGGTAGGTCTAATTCAACACCAGATTGTGTAAATTTGGAATAGAGACACCTTTAAATGAAGGATTAGCCTCTGAATGGCCTTCAGATAGTGAACTGGCCTCTTTAATGTAGTACACATGACTTCCTTACTAATTAAGTGTAATGTTCATGATCCAGCAGAGGCTACACACAGAGTGGCTATTGTGCCCCAAAGCATCCACCTGTACAACTTAACAAGAGTCACCGTTCTGCGTGATACTCCAGAAGAGGCCTCCATGATAAGAAAGGAAAGGCCCGCCTTCCAATGCTGTACACTTTCCAGCATGCTGCCATACTGTCAGTCTATGTGAAAAACCTATGTACATGTAGCAATAAAGACATAAGATGCCTTTGAAGGAAATCAATGCTACAATACTCATTTAGTTGTTTTTTCTTTAGGATAACTCACAAAATCCAGTCAAAATGCACTTGGACGGTATTTTGTGAGCTTTCAACAGGCTTTGGAATGCTTGCTTTTGGCTACCATGGTAGCCTTCCGGTTTTTTGCAAAGTGAATTCCTGTTTATTCCTTCTCATTACCATGAACATGAAAATTATCTCATGGCAGAGGCAGGTGGGGAGGGGTGGACTGAGTCAAGCCAGTTGGCCTCACTTTCTCCTGCACATCTTTGTCCCTGTTCTTACAGCCTTTTAAGTTTTGTAGACTGAGCAGGCTCTCCTATAGTAGGCTGCTTGTGTGATTTGGAAGCTTAGAAGGGTTAGAAACTTGTACAATGGTAACCACATGAAGGGGATAGAATGACCAAACCAAGTTGTAGACTGCTCCACCTTTCAAGACCCCTGTACTGTTAGTAGTCTGGGCTGCATGAAGAGAGGCCTGTGTTAGGAATGGCTGAGAATTCCATAAGATCACAGGAGACTGTCTTATATCAAGCCAGACCATTGGTTCTTTTAGACCAGGATGGCTGCCACTGACTGTCAGTGGTCCTCAAGGGTTTCGGACCCTGAGCTGTGGCCTCTTCCCATTTATTACAGTTTCATTTTGATGAGAATTTAAAGCCCTAAATGTTTTGGAGCCAGGTTATCTGAAAGAACACCTCTTTCCATATGTGCCTACCTGAACCTTGAGATCCTTCTTGGTTGTGGCATTCCATCTGTGGTATCAACCTCCCAAAGTGGGGTGCCTAACACCCACTCTCTTGTTCCTTTTGGTGCTAGGTGAAAACTTTTTTAATAGTTAGATTTTTATTTCCATTTTTACTGTACTTTGTTACTGTATCTCTAGATTGATTTAACTGCAGTCATGGTGACTGGATCATTGTTTTATTGTATTATTATATTTAGCATCATGTACATTGTTGCCAGAGTAGATCCCCTCTTCTTTTATTGTATTACTATATTTATACTAATGGTATTATTGTGATTTTATAATGACTGTTTGGTATTAATTATTGTATTTTTTATTTTGTGAACCACCCAGGGAGCCTTTGGGCTGACGGGTGATGTAGAAATGTAATAAATAAATTTTCAAATTTTGCACAATTCTCCATATTCAGGGGGAAAAAAGAACCTGAAATTTAAAATTGTGAATGTGGAAGAAGCCAAAATTATCAAATTAATGCACTCATGCCCAGGGGTTTGAGTTCTTTGCTCTTAAAAGACTAGGTTTGTATCCCTATGTGTTCAGTCATGCCAGTAGTATCTTGGAATTGGCACCTTTTCATTCTGACATGCTTCCAACTTTTACTAACACTTTGCCAGGCATTTCATCTTAGTTCTTTTCATTCTGGAAACAGCTGTGTCTGTTCCATCTGACTGGTACAGAGGGGTAACAGTTTCTCTGAAGTTCAATATTGATAAAACTTCCAGATTTCACCAACTTCATACTGTGAGCAGACCAGACTGGATAAAAAGTAAATAAATGTAGCAGGAAGAAAAACTGGGAGATTTGCACCTCCCCGTGGGCACAAGGAGTTCATTATCAGAACTCTTCTGTCAACAACCTTGGAGCAACTCCAACCATATCATTTTCCTTCATAGAAGTCTGTCTCTTCTTACCTCTGAGCTCAGTAGCCTTGTGACTAGGAAACTGTAGGACTCACTGCCCTAGTAGACCTGTAGAGGTACAGAATAAAGACAGAAGCCTTTTAAACTATAGGAGAAGCTTCCAGTGCAGTGTCCTGCTATCTTTCTGCTCTTAGATCCCTACAGTTGGGAGTTTGCTTGCTATTAAAATTTGAAGGGGGAGGGGCAGGGAGAGCTCCAGGTGACTTTTCACACAGCATCTGATTGTATTCCGCAGAACAGGAACTTTTGACTTTTGAAGCATCCAGAAGCTTCTTTCATTTTCTTCTTTTTGTTTCCCTTTCTGTTTGCAGAGTGCCTCATGGTACTGCTGGTTTGCATGGAACTTTTCTATCAGTAGTTTTACAGTTTTTTAAAGGCAAGAAAAAAAGGATGTGAGAGTTATGTGCAAGGAAAAGAGTTATGTTTCTTGCTCATAACAAGGAAGTAGAAGAGAGCGGCACAAAACTAGATCAGAACATCTGTTTCCATAAAAAATTTCTGGAGAGCTGAAGAGGAATTGTTATGTGGGAGATAGCTGGATAGACATTTATACAGTGGAATATAAATCCTACATGTGTGCATGTGTGTGTATTAGATTTATATTTTGCCTTTTCTCTTACATAAACACTCAATACAGTTTCCATATTTCTCCTCCTGGTCTCTGTCTTGTCCATACAACAACCCTGTGAGATAGGTTAGGCTGAGAGTCTGTGGCTGGCCTGAAATAGGCTGCATGGCTGAGTCGGGACTAGAATTCAGATCATCTGAGTCCCAGACCCACACTCTTGACCACTAACCACACTGGCACTCTGGCTGTAGTTTTCTTCCAACAGGTATGATCAGGGCTTAATAGCAAAAAGGGAAATGATAAGGCTTTAACTGTGTGGAATAAATTCCACCACAATTAAGTGTGAGGTGAAGGAGATACCATAATTGCTTAGTGGTCACAGAAGAGCATACTGCATAAGCAGAGTCATTGATTATTTCATGGGGATGGTGGCTAATACTAGTGAAATGCAAAAAAAAAAATACCTGAGAATTATAAATGCACATGTATGCATGGGTTCCATATGTAGAGGCTGGACAAGAGGTGCTGTAACTCCCCTTCTTAACTTTAGGTCCTCTTCAAGGGTATAACAAATAAAGGGTCTAAACTCTCACAAATCTTAGGGAGTCCATACAGCCCCTCATGCAACCAAAACTTTCTTACTAGAATGTCCTTGATATGAGAAGTCTGAGTGTACGGATGGAAGTCCTTGGCTTAGGCAAGCTAGCATTATAATCAAGGAAAACTAAAGCTAAAACTACTAAAACTAGAACTCAATTTTTGTTTCTCAAATTAACATGCATACTTGGAGCATATTATTGAGGAGTTTTAGAGAACTGATAAAGAAAAGTAGGTCAAGATAGTATTTTCTCATGAGAATATATGTTAGATAATGCCCAGTTTTTAAGTAAGTCCTTGATAATTATTTCTAGTTTAATTCAATGAGATACTATTTATTTTGTTGCTTAACATAATTGTTAGCTAAAAGTTGTTTAATTTAAATAATAAGGTGCCTGGAAAAGTTGGGAGGGAGCCAAAGTAATTTCCATAAAACAATCATTTCATTTAACTGCTCATGTTTATTCAAAAATTATAGGCCATTACTGTTACAATGCTGGAAAATTTAATCATTTAAAAAAGGTTTATATATATCAAGGGAAATGCAAAATTGGATTGCATCAAAGTAAAACAAGGTTTTCACAGGTCTCTCAGTAAATAAATGACTGTCAACCAGCTAAATAACTCCAGCTGGTTACTTTTTGATGCTGATGACATGTCAGTGCTCAGAATTTGAAAGTTGATGAGATTTCTTATGAAAAATTACCTGCAGTGGCCCAGACTTGAATTAGCTGAACTCAACACCTTGCACACTACACTGAATAGCAAAAAACCAATCATACCCAAATCAGGTCTGCTCAGCAGAAGAACAAGTGGTGCTTCCCTTTCCTTCACACTATTTCTTACAAAGAAAATACATATCATAGCTATATATGTGGGAATATAGTTAATCTAGTAATATTTTTTTTTAGCCAGAGCAGTCATGAACACTGACTTTGGGAAGTCAATTTTGTTCAAATCAATTTGTTGTTCTTTGACTCCGTTAAAAAAAGGTGCAGAAGTAAACAGAACTGCTTCCATTCGCAACCATCATTCCATATTCAAATTCAATTGTGCAACTTCATTTTTTCTGTTATACAAACTGAATATTTCCAAATATTCAGTTGCAAATATTATGATATGACCTGAACCTTTGAAACACCTGATCATCTATTAGTATATATATTTAATTGGTAGACTATCACAGGGAATGAGTTGAGGAATACCTATGCTAAATTTTTTATGTCCTATTATTTTACGCCATTATTTATAGATCCAGATAATGCTACTTTTTTTGCCTAATGTTAGCTTCAAGCTTTCAACATTTCACTGATGACATGAAACACATTATTTCCACACCAAGGGTCTTTAGGAAGGTCTGTCTTTCTTCCGTTATACATTGCCATAGGCTCTTGTCCATTGGTTGCATTCTCTATCCATTTACCCCATAATAGTCTGCACAGAAATGTATTCTGAAAGAAAAGCACTAATAAACTTCAGAGTTTATTAGAGACCCACAGGGTATTGGATGGGTAAAAATATCCAAATAAATAAATAAATAAATAAAAATAAACCAAACATAACAGTTTTCTGTTTCTTTAGAACTTATGAAAATGTGATAGATTGTTTAACACTGCAGTAGACCCATTTGCATTTCTTAAAATAGCTAAGGGTGCCACCCAATTTGGCTGCCCATAGTTCTCTGAAACTGGAGAATTATGGGCATCAAATGAAGCATGGGAAAAGTTCAGAGGTGAGGGTCCCCCTTGCTCATGAGGAGGAGCCTGAATGCCCCATCTCCCTTCCCACCGCCCTGCACCAGTTATAAGTTCACTTACAACTTCAGAGTTATGGCTGGTGAGGAAAGGACTGTGCCAGCTGCAAGGAGGGCATCCAGATGTGACCTCAAAACAAAATTCTGAGGTTGGGGCTGGGGCTTTGACCTATCCTACAATGACATTCACAATTTATTCCAACCGGAAAGCTGAGTTGATTAGGCCGAGTTTTCATGGGATCTTATTAGAAGTGTAGATAAGAAACCACCAAGGGAGTAAATCTGCATTGTTGGGCTAAAATAGAGGAAACACAGCTAAAGAAAAGAACAAAGAAGACACCACTAGTGGCATGAACTTCTTGGATTGCAGCAAAGCTATAGAACTACACAGAGATTTTAGACAGGCACTCACAATTTATTCCATAGATCAAGACAACCCATTCATAAACATTTTCCTAAGTGACGCTCCAGTTAGACCAAGACTGACAAAAGCAATCTTGGATATTGCAAACAACAGCAAGTCACAACCATACCATATAATGCACAAAGGACACTCCCAGCCTCTTTACTTAGGAAACAGAATAGGAACCTGCAGTCTCCTTGGGGCTGCAACAACAGGTACGCCCATCCGTCTAGCCATCTGTTACTACTGGCCATGATTCTTTTAGGAGAAATTATGCAGAGCCACAGTATCCTGTAGGAAAAGATGTAGACTGAAGCCCAAAGGGCCTAGAAGTAGGCTGCAGGGTCCAAACCTCCTGAATTCCCAACCTTGTTCCTATTAAGAAGCAAGTGAGTGCCTCGTACTTACATACATGCAGTCCGGACTAGCTAAGCCTATGCATAACATGGATAGTGGATCAAGAAGGAGATGATCTTCTGTCACCTTCCAATGGTCTTCTGGTATAGCACAGTTCTTATACTTTCCAAGTGAAACATGAATTTGGCAGAAAGGCATTGTAGTTGTTTGAACCTGCCAATTCCAAATGGGACGAACAGTCCAGTCTAGAATCTGGTTTCTGGTAGAGGATGTATTTCACAGCATGACTCAGACACCTGGTGCCCAATGGATACTTTCCAATGTGTCAATCATAAAGTTGTTACCCTTCTAAGAAACTGAAACATTCTTCTGTTTTCTTTCTGGTGGTTGACCCCTCCTCTTATTATCGGTACTTTGTTTTCCTTATCTGGCCCATAAGCTTCTCCACCCTTCCCCATTTAACTTCTTCAGAACATCTCTGCCTCTCATCCACTGTCTTTGCCTATAAAGAAAAAGCCATTCACCTCTTTCTCTGTATTTAGAAATGCATAACTCTGTAAGAACTGTCAGAACGGAAAGTGTAGCCTCACTAATTGCAACAATTGCATAGACTGATAGCAACCAGATCTCTTTCACCTGCACCATTACAAAAGTAATTTGAAATAATTGGAGGAAACAATGAGGAAATCTTGAAACCATCCCCTGAGTTAAAAAGGAGTTCAGTCCTTATATCACACTCCAAACAAACTTTGAGAGAAGTATTCTGGTTACAGGCTTAGTCAAAGTTTTACTTAAAAATGTTTAATGGTTATGATTTCGTCTGTGCCCAACAAGTGGGCCTAGTCTACATTTCATAATGAGACTCTTATCAAACTACACAATATAGGAGAAAAGAATAAAGAATGACCATTAACTAGAACATCTAAAACCAGGGCTTTTCACCTCAACCATATCTGCACCATATCACCAGTGATGGTGAACCTTTTAGAGACCGAGGGCCCGAACTGCCTCCCAGAACCCACTTATTTATCACAAAGTGCCAGCACTGCAATAAAACCTGAATACTGAGGTTTTAGTTTAGAAAAAATCAACTTGTACATTAACATCTTTTGTCTTAAAAGAAAAACACAATAACAGAGAGAAAGAGCCATGTCCATGTTCAGTGTCCCCAAGTCTGGGGATGCCAGGCTTGCTTGCGCTTGGCCGTGCACCCTCCCTCCCTCCCTCCTCACTTCGGCAGTGCTTGAAAGTTTACCAGAGGGCAGAATGGGGTGAGGGGAGAGACCTAAACTAAAGGTGAGGAGAGGCTATCACTGATCCCTTCCACGCTTCTGTTGAGATCTTCCTCGAGGTGCCCCCACGGTGCTGCCAAGCCTTGGCGAGTGGGGTAGTGTGGGGAGGGGGGTCCCCACCACGCACTCACTCCTCCTGCCTCACAGCAGTTCCAGCCTCCACTTTTCCTCCTTTTGGCCTCCCTCCCCAGGAAGCACCATATCGATCCCGGGCGCCCTCTCTCTCCTCCTCCTCGCTCCAGCTGCTGCTGCTGCTCCACCGCCTAGACCTTGTCACTCACTCCTTCACCCAGCCTCCCCCCCACCGCGGCCACTGGTGCGGGAGCCTAGCCCGGGAGCAGGCACACGGGCAGGCGGGCGCGCAGCTGCCTGGCTGCGCCTGCAGCTACCGAGTCGGCAGGGTCCCACCGCTGCTCTAGGAGGGTGGCTTGGGCGGCCTCTCACATGCTGTGGGCTGCGAGGAGGAGGAGCAGGGAGGAGGAGAGCACCACCAACCGTGCTCAGCATGCCCTCTCGCTGTTCGCCTGGTCCCTTCCTGGCTCACCCACCGCGGTTGTTGCGCCTGCCTCTGGCCACCTGTTCAACATCGCCTCTTGCAGTGAGTCATGGCTAATGAGTGACGCTGTCACCTGGTGCTGTTACTCTGTCCAAATATGTACATGGCTGCTGGGGCGATGCTGGGGTGACTTGGCTCATGTGCCAACAGAGAGGGCTCTGCATGCCCGCTGTTGCCTGCGTGCCATAGGTTCGCCATCACTGGCCTAGATAGTGAGCGGGTTGGCATGAAAGGAGAAACCATACTGTTGTGGTTCTGTTGTGTCATCTGGATTCAGTTCTGGAGTTTCTGTATGGTAGGATTATTTTTATGAAACCAGAGAGAATCAGTGATCTGTTACCAGGTTTCCATGCTTCACAGTGACTGCTCCAGTTATCTGGACCCAAGTTCACCATTGTAGCATGGATGATATGGAAACACCATAGAAACATCTGGCCAGGGTGGCCACAGAAGTGGTGGCTTCTACCCTTTGATTTTGACCATCTCTGATCTCTCTAGCAACACATACATCATTGTCATTTTGTTCCCACTGGCCAAGCAATGTGTTTGTCTCTCTTCTTACTTTTACAAAGGGAGGCAGTGTGAAAATACATGGAAGAAAAAGGGGGCAATCATGGCAAAACTGTTTATTTTCATTTAATAAAAATCTCTGTGACGGGTGGAGTGACTGGGAAGTGCCACAGATATGCACACCCTGGAGAGGGAAGGAGGAACCCACCTCAGAACATCAGCAGATCAACGAGGAGGAGGCTGATGCAGTCCAGAGGCAAGAATGGTGAAAAGAAAGGGCTGCAGTGGTTAAGGATATGTGAGAAACCTGTTTGGAGTTGGGAATCGGTTGAATTCTGCTAGGCTTGGCTCCCTGGACTCCAGCCTTCTCTGCAGCAGCCCTGAGTCCAAGTTCCTGGCAAGCATCCCAGTGTTCATGGGGCACTCACCAGGAACTGAGCCCCACATGCTGCAAAAGCAGCCCGTCTTCTGTGCCCAGTACAGTTGCCACTGGTCGCACATGGCAGGGAAAAGGGTTGGTCACCAGAAATGGCTCATGGCACAACTGTCTGGAGCAGCTCACCTCTGCATCCAGTGCCGCGGCTACCAGTGGTGCCTGGTGGTGAGGAAGATTTGCAGTTGTCCTTTGCTGCATCCTGCAATAACTCTTTGGGTGGCTGCACCTGATGAGGAAGGTTGCCAGTTAGTGTTTTGTAGGGAGGGGGCCCAGCTCTTCCATGTCACAGTCTGTTCAAACAAAGTCATCTGCTCATGAGGAAGAGACCAAGGGACAGAACTGTCAAGGGACAGAGGTCTTGGCAGCTTCGAGGTTACCTAGTAAGAATGCTCATGCAGATTGTAAGAACCAGCCTGCCTTGGAAAAGGAGGGAGAAATATCAGAGCTGGCCGGAAAGGAGATGTTAGTCACCTAATTTAGATCTAAATATTGATATCCAACAATCAGAACCAATCAGAACCAGTTTTTCCATTGTAGGAAAAACAATGGAAAGGCTCATAATAGAGAGAGATCTAGCAATGCTAGATTGGGAAGGGAGGCTGACAACCACACAACATGGCTTCCTCAAAAACAGGTCCTGCCAGACAAACCTTGTGGAATTCTACGACAAGGTTTCAAGATGGCTAGATGGAGGGGATGCAGTGGATGTGGTTTACCTGGATTTCAGCAAGGCCTTTGACAAAGTGCCCCATGATATCCTGGTGGAGAAACTGAGGAGTTTTGGGGTACACCAAAGCACTGTCCGGTGGATTAGGGCATGGTTGACTGACTGAAAGCAGAAGGTAACCATTAGCAGGGAAACATCGGGATGGTGGCCAGTGACAAGCGGGGTCCCCCAGGGCTCTGTCCTGGGGCCGATCCTGTTTAATCTTTTCATAAATGACATGGAAAAAGGGGTGAACAGTCTGCTGATCAAATTCGCAGATGATACTAAAACTGGAGCAGTTACAACTCAGGAACAGGTACTCCAGATCCAAAAGGATCTGTACAGACTATGGAAGTGGGCAGGAGACAACAGGATGGCGTTCAATGTGGGTAAGTGCAAGGTCTTGCACTTGGGGCATAGGAATAGGTGTCATAAGTACAGGTTAGGTGACAAGTGGCTGGAGAGCAGCACTTGTGAAAGGGACCTCGGGGTGCTGGTTGACTGCAGGCTAAACATGAGTCAGCAGTGTGATGCAGTGGTCAAGAGGACGAACGCCACCCTTGGTTGCATAGCCAGAAGTGTGGCTTCTAGATTGAGAGAGATATTACTACCACTCTACACGACTCTGGTGCGCCCACAATTGGAGTATTGTGCTCAGTTTTGGGCCCCTCATTACAGAAAGGATATAGCCAGGTTAGAGTCAGTGCAGCGTAGGGCCACCAGGTTGGTGGCCGGTTTGCAGGGGATGGGTTATGAGGCGAGACTGAGGGAACCGGGTCTCTTCAGCCTGGAGAAGAGGAGACTCCGAGGGGATATGCTGGCGACATACAGGTATGTGCGGGGACGTCACATGGAGATGGGTAGAGACCTCCCCTGCAGAGGAAGGCAGGACACGCTTCAACAGAACAAAGCTCAGGGAGTCAAGGTTCCATTTAGATGCCAGGAAGCACTTTCTGACAGTTAGGACCCCGAGGGTGTGGAATGGGCTTCCACGAGAGGTCGTTGAGGCCCCATCAGTGCGGATGTTCAAAGATAGGCTGGACATGCACATGGTGGGCATGTTGTGAGCGGAGCCGGCTCATGCCGGGGGTCAGACTAGATGGCCCACGAGACCCCTTCTGACTCGCTCTGTTTCTATGTTTCTAAGCTCCTGCTCATCTATTCTAGATCTCCTAGAGACTTACAAGCAGATCCCAATCTACCTTCTGCCCACCCTTGCTGTACACAGTGGAGTCAAATATTTCTTATGACATTCTCTTTATGCACTGTAGGTCAGGGGATTACCTGTAGAAGAAGTGGTGCAGCCTCACTTCTAATCCTGGCCCAGCTGCAACACTGAGAAGCTCCCCATCTCCATGTCTTGGTTGAACATGGGCATCTAAACAGGAATGCCTAAGTGCACAGCTCTTCTCCCGTTCAGGCATGCACATCTACACATGTACAGTATGTGTGGATAAACAACCTGGGCCATGAACATTAGTTTTGCCTTGAGCTGATTCTTGCTTGCTGGAAACTAAGGTCTCCCTACACTGAATGGAAGGTATGGAGGAGCAATGCTGTACATCTGGCTGAATGTACCTAGATTTCTTCAAATGTTTGGAAACCCAAATCACATACCCTGTGCTCCACTGAATGTGCAGATTCCTCCTTCAGGTTTCACTTAACATGTGAAGTTGGGTTGCATCAAAGCTCTGAAGAATCTCTTTGTGGACTCCCTCTTCTGCTCAGCCCTAACTTAGAAACTGAGCTAGGCAGAAAGGAAAACTCATAGGCTGCACAACTGGCGACCTCCTTCCGTCGTGTGCAGCAGCACAAGTAAAGGCTGCTGCATGCAGTGGTGAAGAAGAAGGTTGCTTGGGGCTCGATTCCTGCCACAAACACTGGGCACCTTCATCAGAAACTCAGACTCATTGCTGTGGGAAGGTGGACCAAAGCCCCAGGAGCCAATCCTAGGGAATTTTTACCCCAGAAGGAATTCCCATTGTGAAGAACCGAGGCCACATGAAAATGCTGTCATGTAGGGATGAGGATTTTCGGTCTGGCATGGGGGGCTCCATACTGCCTCCCATGTATTCTGGAAATGGATGGAGCCAAACAACAGGCTGAGATGCAGACTTGCCTATGATCTGGAACCTTGAACAACCAGGGTTCTAGACTGCTTGGAACCTTGTTCAGGTAAGTGCATTATGTCATTCATGGTACTGGTACCTTGCTTTCTAGGAACTTTTTTGAAGGTTATCTATTTATCTTTATATGCAAGAGTTGCTCAGTTGTTCGTAGGTCAAATTCAATGTCACAAGAACAGATTGAAATTTGCTTTTTCCTTCTGCTTTGCCCCTCTGTGGCCTCCCAAATGCTCAACAAATCTCTCCCAGAGCAGTTTGGGAGTTTTGAAGTAGGGGAGAGGGTCACTGGGTAGAATACTGTCCTTACTGTATTTTTGCATAGGAAAGGGGCTGTGGCCACTGGTCATTTTGTTGACAGGTGGCCTAAAACTCTCTTATGTGAATGCTGCAAAATTAGAAAGGGCATGGAAGAGATCTAGGCCACTTGAACTAGTAAAGTTTGACAGCTATATTTTCATTAGATAGCTTAGCTCCAATATAAAACACCATCCATCACGTTGGAATTATTTATTAATATAGCTCTCACAATGACAGATAACAAACATCTACAAAAATCAAAGTAAATCAGGAGAGACCATATCATAAAGTAGGACAACTCTTCTATTATAGAACAAAAAAGAAGACACTCTGTTTAATATACATCAAAGTCATTTCCTGAATTACTTGGCACATTTAAAAAGGAACATTATTTAAACATTTATAAACCTCCCAATAACAATGATCTTTGCAGTAAATTCACAGAGATACCTGAGCACATACTGATTAAAAAAGCTTTGACTTTGCTGATCTACATTCCAACCTTTACATTGTAGTTTTGATTATTTATAATGTACTCCAGTTCTTTCTTTTTTTCTGCTTCTGTTTGCTTCTGCGTTTGTGTGTCTCTGTGTGTGTGTTTGACAGAAGATATGGTTTTCCACCCTTTCATCCAAATATACCTTTCTTCCAAAGGTTTTCTTCCTTTCTTCCAAGGGTTTTCCACCCTTTCTTCCACAGAAACAAACTACCCTCTCTCTTTTTGGTCTGATCTCTATCTCTATCAGACCAAAGAGAGGGTAGTTTGTTTCTTTCATGTTGGAGTCCCTCTCTTGAAGCTGTGATCACTGCTATTTGGAGCGAGGAGGGCGGCTAAAATCCAGTCCTCCCCTCTCCATCACAGCTTCCTGCTTTCTGCGAGTTTTCAAAGGGGGCATCCTAGAAGGTGAAAAGGGAGGGAGGGACACAGTGCCTGTGCCATTGTGTCATCTTTAGATGGGTTCAGAGGCCAACTAGAGGGGAAATGATCAACCAGAGAACAGAGGGGAAAGCATAAGATTTGACACTCCTCCCACCTTGTCAGAAGGAACTTGGCAGAGCAACAGGTAAATTTGGAGTCTTCCATATAAAGGGGGATCAGTCCATAGGACTGCATATTTCCATACAGACTAGATTACTAATAATATTTGTGTTCCTGAAAAGTCTGTAAGGCTGTCTTTACACTGATGACAAAATCTATACCTTTCCAGAGTGTGTAGCACAGTTCACAAATTACAAAGGGTGCATAAAAGTGTGTATTATTAAAGGGTATATAAAATGTATGTATCTTGAAAAAGTATTCCTAAAAATAGTTACACATTTTCATGAAAACTTAACAGACATGCTCATCATCTTAAAATGATTCAGAATGGAATGCACTTAAAAGATATATGGACATATATACATATACATAAACCTATGAACCTAAGTGACATCATGCTTGATAGATTTGAGCATCTCCAAATGAAATGCATATTTTGAATGCATTTCAGCACAACATCTACATTTCAAAACATATTTCATTCTAGAATCTAAATTTTGGTGATTAGTTTGGTGTATTTTTGAGCCAAGAACTGCATCACAAACTTCAGAGAAGTGCACCATCTGAAAAATAATTATGTTCGGATAAGCACATTATTCTGGGTGGTAGGGATCAGGTCAAATGCAATCCTGGAGCATTCCCACCCTCTTATCTGATCTTTGTGACAAACTGCACTGTAGGAGAGACCTTGGAAATGCAGGCAAACATGCTGGCCTATGTGTTTGCATTACAAAGCTGATTGAAGCAAGAGCCACTCTAAGCCTTATGTGTGAAATGCTAGAAATATCACAGTACACTGGCTTAGCAAAATGATTGGTGTTTTATAATAACAGCATGGAACCTGATATATAAAAATGATACCCATAAAGCTCAAGTTAAGATGTGTGTGTGGGGGAGGAATTCCTAATTTTCTGAAAATGGCAGCCAATTTTGTAACCTGGGATTCAGCATCACTAATTTACATTTTTATTATTTTTAGGTCCAAATGCTTCTCTATGCTAGTCTTACTGATTTCTAGGCAAAGATTAAGTTCTTTACTCTTGAGAGATATTCTTGAATATAGGGTGAAAAAATACCCTCTTTTCATTTTCCCCATACCATGCATGCATTTGTATACCTCTCTCACATGTGTCCCCATACTCACTTTCCCTCTAAGTTAAGCAGTCACAGACTTTGCAACCATTTCTTACAGGGGACTTGCTCCAGCCCTATGTTAAATTTGGTTGCTCATTTTGACAACTTTCTCATCTCTACAATATAGTACTTCTTGAGCTATTTGGTGATATGGGCAGTATCCTACACGTGGTTGCACTGGCAATTCTGCTTAGGGATATATAACATTAAGTAATATGTAAGTATTAAGAATACATAAATAAATAACTGTAGATTCATATGAATAGAATGATATTGACGGTTTCATTTTCAGTTGCTCCCTAATTATTGTGCTTCATAAATGCACAATTTCCACTGTCTTCTTATGCTGTGAATCATCAAGTCCATGATTAATCACAGTCAAGCACACCAGTTCAGGCATAGAGTTAGTCAAGATATGCTGCCATATCTTATAACAGACAGAAGTCTGAGAATACACAAATCCTTCCTCCACTGCCATTCAAATAGACCATCAATATTGGGAAAGGATAGTCTTGAGCAGCAGCAGCATTCTAGCTTTGCACAGATGCTACAGCCAGCCATGCTTGGTTATGGTTTCTACAGTCTTTTTGCTGTCACAAAAAAAGCTAACTACAGTTTTTAAATCACAAATTTAGTAATGAAAGGATGTCCCATAAATTGGCAAATGGGATTCATTCACAAAGCTCTGCAGAGTGAACAGGAAGCCTTTCCACCTGGACTCCTGTTGGCCACTGGAAATGAAGTATACTGGCCAAGGGACAATGGTTCCTGCTCCTGAAAAGCCAGTTTAAATATCATCCGAGTTCTTCTCATCTGCTTCTCATCTGTCTCCATTCAGCAGAACAATTTCATTCAGCTTAGCAAAATCATGCATTTACACACACACACACACACACACACACCCTTCAAAGTAAACTCTAAACATCAGCTGGGATTGCTCCATAAATACTGTTCCCAGGAAAGAAGTAAAATAAAGAAAAGTTATCTTTCTTTTGTGTGTATCTCTGTTACTCACAGATAAGAATGAACATGGGTAATTCTCAGCTCAAGTGCAACCAAACTGGCAGACAAATTCTCACTGCACCCACGTCTCTGTGCTATTTTTTAATTGGCAGAAACAGCATCTCCTTGTTCTGGATACACACAGAAGATGCTTTTTGCAGAAGGAGATGAGTCTCCCCATTACATGGTCTTGACTGTAACACACTTGTTGTGTATCTTCTATACAGTCTGTGTGTCAGACAAACAAGCTGCCTTCAGCAGTCCTTTTAGTTCATCCCACTGGACAAATGTTGCCAGCTATAATGAAAGGACTTAAAAGGCCAAATGATATGTGATGTAACTAGCATATGTGCAAGTAATATGCATCTCTCTTGTTATTTTTTTAATAGCCTGTTATCACTAAACAGCCCGTTGTCTGTGCATAGCCTCAGGGAAGCCTAAGCAGCTTGGGCAAAAATGGAAAGTTCCCTTGAAATACAAATAGCTTTGGAAAGGCAATTTTTGTCAGAACTGCCATAGGGAAAGAGTTAAACTCCCCCTCCCAACTTTCTCACCCCACCTGGTCCCACATAACAAGAAATACCTTGCACACAAGGTAAGACCTAGCTGGACCCAGAGAAGGCCAAGGTTACAGAAGTTTCACAGGACTGTTTTCTGTGTGCAAAGGGAATGCAAGCTTCACAGCCTGAAACAATAAGCTTTGAGAAGTTGAGCTGAGTGTGCAATCACAGCACCCTCCCTCTGGAATTTGCCTTCTCAGATCACCACACCAAAATCAAAAGAGACAGGAGCCATCCAGCGAGGTTTAGTAGTATGTGTGTAGTCAAGAG
Organism: Varanus komodoensis; assembly: GCF_004798865.1. Taxonomy (NCBI): domain Eukaryota; kingdom Metazoa; phylum Chordata; class Lepidosauria; order Squamata; family Varanidae; genus Varanus; species Varanus komodoensis. Next base: position 40,475,427 of record NW_025336087.1, on the reverse strand, counting down.
CTCTTCCTCTTGCAGTTTTCATAAATAAATGGCATCTTGATGACACGGAAGTCAGACTTAAGGATCTGTCCATGAAATTCAGGATCCAATACAAACTGGGCATTTCCAGGGCCATGTGAGTCACGTGGTCAGCAATAGATGGGGAATGGATAAAGGTACAAAAGGTCCTGTCAGGACCCTGGATCAAGAGTCTCCTTATGCAGAGGTCACCCTCAAGATGGCAAGAAGTGGTTCCTACATATGGAAATATATAATATAATACACATAGAATATACATATAAACCAGTCCTAAGGATTGGTCTTCACGCTCATCGATCACCATGCCACACTTGGCCTTTTCCTTCCACGATTCCAGGATCAGCCACCCCTATGACTTGGCACACCTTCAGATCTCTAAGATATATTGCAACTTCTCTAAACCCTAATGGACAAAGTCATAAATGAATGGCCTGGGATATCAGAGGAATCTGGAACAGATTTAAATGACTTTGGATTTATACGAATCTGATCTGCAAATTCTGCAGCAGATTGGCTGTTGCAGGATTTGTCCCAATGCACATCAGCACTAAAGCATACTACTACTAATGTGGATCTGCACAAGAAGAAATAAATTCTGGTTAAAACAAAAACAAAACAAGGATGCTGTCTATGACCAGATGATGGAAAGACATCTAATGATTTAGAAAGCACAGATAGAACTGATTTTTTAAAATCATTTCCATCACTATGAATAACTGGGGGTGGAGAAGGAGTAAAAGCTGCAGTAGATTTCTCAAACGAGGTTTTTTGAAAAGTAAAGAAATGGAGATGCACACAATAAAATTAAATTAAAAGAATTAATAATTAAAAGAATTAAAATCTTGATTTGTCCATAGTTGAGAGGGCAGGGGAAAGAAGGTAGGCGTTGGAAGATAAGAAAGAACACTTTCTAAGAAACTTCTCATAAAGTCAATAGCTAGGGTGTGCAAACTATTGAAACTCACACAGCTGCTATTGTGCATACATTTTTTTTTTTCTGGAGCAAGCCAGATTCCTCCTTCATGTGTGTTCAATGATTAAACTCAACAATTTCCAAAGGGCAGCAGGGATTCCCTGTGGGAACTAGGGAGCGGTCTGCCACTGTGCATCCATAGCTAAATGGGTATGACTAGCCCTTAGTAGCTTAGGGCCTGATCTGCTGGGTCACCAAAGTGACAAATGATCATCATGCTGTCATATGCTCAAAACGAAAGTCTGATCCTTCACTCTTCCATTCCTCTCAGCCTCTCTCCCCCACACAAGCATAGTCAGGGAGAGAGAGCAACAGAGTCCCAAACACCTTTCCTCTCCTTTAAAGGCCCATTCACTGATTCCAATACATATATTTTAATCCCTCCATGGGCAAGATTTCAGAAAAAATGGGTGGGAGGGAGAGTTTAAACTTCCCTTTCCCATAGCACCATGATATTGATCTGGATCAGTAACTAAAATTGTAGTGAGAGCAACACTGATGTGATTTGCATAGCATGTCATTTAGCCCTAAAAATGTAGAACACATTTTTTTGGATATCTATAGGTCAGGGGTCAGCAACTTTAAACACTCAAAGAGCCATTTGAACCCATTTCCCACAGAAAAGAAAACACCGGGAGCCGCAAAACCCTTTCAACATCTAAAATGAAGATAACACTGCATATATTGTTTTTTACCTTTATGCTATGTATAAAAATACTGTAGTGTGTTGCATTTATGAAATCAATGAATGATTCTTTTATATAATCTCCATCTGTGAACGGCTTCCTGTGCCTGACTATTGCCTGAGCAGCCACAAAACTAGCATATGCAGTTGAATTTGCAGATTTAATCCACTTCTTGAAATTACTTTTGCTCCTATCAACCTTCCGCATCAGTTCCGAAATGGCTTTTTTCTCTCATCTCCATCCGGATATTTTTGCAACATTCAACTTTTTGTTGTTTGCCAATTTCTCACCACATATTAAGCATACTGGTAAACCAGTCTCATCAACAGTGAAAGCAAATGAATCTGCCCACGTACCATTAAATGTTCTGTTTCCTTCTGAAACTTTTTTTTTCTTGGATTTATCCATGGTTGGCCTACCGGGGGTCAAAAAGCTCAATAAATCACGTGCCAGCTGGTGTCGCACACTGGCGGTTGTGACGCATATTTTGAGTGACAGGGAGCTGCAGCAGAGGGATGAAAGAGCCACATGAAGTTCCAGAGCTGCAGGTTGCTGACCCCTGCTATAGGTAAATAAAAGATCATCCAATCTATCAAGAGGGTGAATAGTTTTTCAAAAAATCTCTCTTAGGAACATACTTACAGCTCTAGATAGGAAACGGCATCAACTTTGCTTCTCTGGAAAAGAGTGTTGCCTCAAGACTCACCTTGATGTGGACCAAGAAAGAGTCTTACTTAGAGTTTTTGAAGCTTCAGATGTCTTCTCTTTGTGTAAGTCAACAGCAACGGCATCGTTTCTATTGACTTGCACGATGTGGAAGAGAAAGTGCAACTGGGAGCAGGCAGTGGTGGAATTGTGCACCTTGCATAAAAAAGTCACCCAAGCAAGTGGACCATTCCATCCAACGACTACCTTTGTAGATGAAGCTTTCCCCTAATATACAGGTCAATAAAAGCAGTACTGTCTCCATTAGATGGGAGGGAAGGAAGGCCCTGCATGTCCAAGAGTTGTCAAAACCCTAGTGCCCACCTTTGGAACATTCCATGAATCTATTTCCAGCAACAATAGGGACTGTTTTGGGGGCACACATCAAGAATTTGCCACCTGCCCTAATACCCTGTGAAGATCAAAGCGGTTCCAACCTTTGGGACCAACCTGCTTCACTTAAGACAACATTCAAAAGGAGCGTCTGTGTCCATACTTGCCCTCCCATCCCCTACAATCAGCAGCAGGTGCCCTTCTCTGGGAACCCTCCGTGAATGATATTAGGAGGGTGAGTACCCGGAGGAGGGCCTTTTCTGCTGTGGTGCCCCACTTATGGAATGCGCTCCCCAGAGTGGTCCGCCTGGCGCCATCATTATTTGTTTTTCGGCGCCAGGCCAAGATCTTTTTGTTTAAATGTTATTTTAATTAATTGTTAATATATTTATTGGTTTCATTTATAGCCTGGATGTGTCCAATTTTTATATTTTGTATTGTTATTTATTTGCTGGAAGCCGTCCCGAGGCTTATGCGAATGGGGCAGCATACAAGTTTCCCAAATAAATAAATAAATACATTTATTTATAAATAATAATAATAATAATAATAATTATTATTATTATTATTATTATAATTCAGGAAGGCTTGCTTCTCTTTGGAAAAAGTCTTAATAGTTGCTTTAGTTTTCAAGTTTCCTCACACACAGTATGGATGTGATGATAACTCACCTACCTGGCTTGCAGGAGAGTCTCCATGTAAAGTTGGCATACAGTATACTTGCCGGTTAAAGAAAACTCTCATGAGATTTTGTTTAAAAGCAAAACAGAACACCCCCATTAATAACCAAGTCAATAGCTGGAACCAACTCAGCACCTATTGTGCATGCATTTTTAAAGGCTGAGACAAACCAAATTCCTCTCCTTCTGGGTTCAGTAATTAAGTCGACAATTTCAAAAGGGCAGCAGGGGTTTCCTAAGTGACCTAGGAACTGGCCTGCCTCTGTGCATCCATTTTCCATCCTAAAGTCTAGGGTTTGCTAGACCCCAGTAAAAGGCAAGAGTGTGTGTCTGTGTTTCTCCCTGCCCCCCCTCTCTCTTGCGTGAGAGAGAGAGAGAGAGAGAGAGAGAGAGAGAGAGAGAGAGAGAGAGAGAGACTTATTTATATACACACACAGAGATATCAGCCCAGTGTGGAGGAAAAATGTAATTTTGGCAGAGTTTATTGTGTTATTTGGCTAAGCTATTACATAGTCACTAAAAGCATTAGAGTGTCTTTAAAGAGGACTCAGTACCTCATGTTTTAGATTTTCTCTTTAAAATTAGATAGGAATCCCTTCATTGATCACTGAAAGAAGCTGTAGCAATTCTAATGGTCTGCTAGCTCAAGAAAGTGTCAGGACTTTGCACTGTATGACAGCCTGACTATTACCACCACCATTAAGCACTGAATATTGAGAAGGTTTGGAAAAATCTATAATGGCATCAAGATAATCTCCTCTGCTTTATCAGAGATACAGAATAGAGCACTTTAATTCACAGTCTATTGACCATTTACATCCCTTAAAAAAAAAGAAAAAGAAAACAAAACCATCACCAGGAAGAAAAGACACGGTTAAATGCCCCCACCTGATGAAGTTAACACATACTTTTAAAAGGATTGGTGTAACTATGAAACAGAGAAAAGAATCATAAGTTGAAGCAGTGCAGCAGGTTAAACATACAGAAGGATAGTGGGTAATCCTAGACTGACCATTGCTTGAGTATTCACCAAGCTGTATGTACAGGCATGATCACAGTTATGCGAGAGGAAAGATGCCCGAGAGTCAACTACACCATAAAGCAAATTGAGTCTCATTGCATCTCCAAGATTAGCACATGGATTCTCTAAAGAGTCTGTGTTACTTAGTGCATGGTCAACAGTTTAAAAAAAGATGAAGCATGTAAAAACAGTCATTTATTTTAACTGTCCATAATGCCTGTGAGTCCAGCTTATGATGACTACACAGATAACCGAATGCAGAGTTACGTAAACAGTTCTGGATATATCAGTCCATACAGATACACACATGCACCTGTAGTATGAACATATGCACTGGGGAAAAGGACAGTTTCTCAAGACTAACGAACACAGTGCAATAGGCATAATACCTGATCTAACAACTGAAAGTCACAAGATCCAGCTGCCTGGACTGGATAGGTGCACTGTTCCCCATCCTCAAATTAGTTTTGGGAGCACAGAATGTTGCTGCTGAAATTACAGGATCTCATGAAAGTACTGTTTATGTAAAGAATGAACTCTAGTACAGATCTGTGATCTGAAAAGTGTCATACTGGCTCAAAAAGCTTTACTGCCTTGATAGATAATCCTGAATGTCCTGAAAGATCAAAATGTTTACCCTCCATTTTCTATATGTTATTTGAAATACATAATGATTTGTGTGCTTCCATATATTGTAAGAGATAAGACATCGATCATCCAGTTTATTCTCTGCAAGGAGATTGTGACATAGAATGAAATGCATTTGCAGGATGTGACACATGTACTGATATATGAATCTCAATAATATGGCCAATACCACGGGTCATATAAAACTACTTAGAAGATTGTCTGTAATATCTAAAACCCTCTGTAATATGCTGCTCTACAAGGAATGTGCATAATAGTTAAATAATTACTGTATCTTGACACACTAACCAGTAGTGCCTACCTTTAATCAAATCAGAGATGAATGGCATGATGAAATTACACTTACAAGCTGGTTACCTCAGGTGCATTTGATAATTGAGCCTGAATGGGTGTCATTAACATGTACTAATAGGAAATATCATCAATATGTCTTATTAAAAAATCCAATTACTTCATGAAGCACCTTGCCAGAATGAGTTTTGTTCAATGATTCACTACCTCTGTATTACCTATGCCTGTTGCATGACACTTTCTCACTGTGTATGGTGCAGTTTAGGAGGAGCTGACTCCATTTCCCTGAAATATTGCATTGTTGCAATAACTTTGGAGGAATCCACTTGTTAAATACCACAGAACTCACAAAGAGTCATTACCTTTACAGTGGTTTTATCCAGCGGCTGACTTCTTGCAACTGCTAGACACAAGTTATCAGGATATGACTAAAAGGCAATAATGAACTTGCCCATGATGACAGCAAAATTCTTCTAATTTTGAAAAGCTCTTGGCAATGGGATGCAATTATTAATAAAGTGTCCAAAAGTGAAGAATATACTTATTCCAACAAATGCTAAGACTAATGCTTGGTGTTTGCACACGCAGTGTATCTCATCTAATTGTTTCTTAAGGCCACATATGCAAATGTGTTTAATTGCAAAAAGATTTGTTACAGAAACAAACGGGCACTCTAGTAGTTAGAAATAAGCCATATCTTATTCTTGAGCACTACCAAGTAATGAGATACACTTAATAAAAAAGTAATTAGTAGACCTGTTTCCCAGCTGGATAGACTTCTTACTATTTTTATCCCGCATGATTTAAACCCTTAAGGTAGTTTCCACCATTGGTCTAGAGGTATGGTATTTAATTTATAATTCTGTAGTTATTAATTTAAAACTACTTAAAATGTCAAAAGTATGCAGGCTTCAATCACATTTCAAATCATTGTACTGAAGGTACTCATTAATTGGAATATAAACAGTATCATTTTTAAGTGTCAGGCTATGTTCTTCTTTTCCTAGCAAACCACAAGACAAATTCACGGTAGGTAATAAATTGCCCGTTAAACCCACGACTGCTCTTATGGAAATCAAATTCCAGTGGAGTCAAAATAGGGTCTGTAGAATTATTCTTTACAAAGCAGCATTTTCTTTGTAATTGTATACTCCACCTCCCTTACCTCTTTTGTCCAGATACGTCAAAATTCAACATAAGTTCCATAATGTTTTCATAGGACACATGAAACCTTTTCATAGGTCAAAAAGGAGAAGGACACAAAGTACAGTGACTAAAAAAGCAATAAATAAATAATTTTTTTTTTAGGCATGAGCTGTCACTTGAAAGCCAATTTGAAGAAAGATTTAACCTTTAAGTTCAGTGCATCCTTTAGCTTCCCAGGTTGGGCTTTCCAGGTGGGTGTGATGCAGACAAACCAGCTGCCCTCACCATGCCCCTTTTCAGTCTGGCCTTCAAACTACATCCAGCTGCTACCCATTCCCACTCAGAGAACAGCAGGATAACAAAGTAAACTTCGAGAAGAATGAATCAGGGTACAATTCTATGCAAATCTTCTTGTATGACTTTTTCTGTCCAAGCATAAATAAATTTCCTACATCTATTTCATAGACTTTTGGGTTTCTTTTGGCTTTCATTTCATTCATTCAAATATTCAAAATTCAAATGTTCATTCAAAAGACATTTGGCTTTCATACCTGATTTGTGATATAATGCATATGTCAGTACCATCCTGTTTCTAGACTACCCAATTAGCAAATTGTCTTGACGTGAATGTTTGCAATCTTACAACCAGGCAATGGCTGATTAATTAATATGCATTTGTTTAAAGATGGCCTGAAAATGTTGCCACTTAATATCTATTTAAATAAGTTTTCAAACATCAAAATATGCATTTTAAAATGTATTTTGTTCCTTTTAAAATGCATTGAATGTTTGGAAGTGTGAAAAACTGGCTGTTGGATACCTTTCAGTTTTGCATTTCTTCTTGATCATAATGAGCAAGTCAATACATAGTGGAATTCCAAAAGATTAGATTCCTCCATTATCCTTTTGGAGAATTCCTTTGGGGCTGCCAGAAGTTTGGGGATGAGGGCAGCAACAAGCAATGCAACCTGTCCAGAAAATGGGTAATATATACAAGGAAAGCACTAAGGATATGCTGTGACTTTACAAGAATATGCAGGACACCAGCAGCTGCTGGTGAGGTTAGACCAGTACTTGGGGGAATGGATCTGGTCACTGGGAAGAAGGGAAATACAGGCAACTTTATTTGGTCTGGGATGAGAATGGCACCTAATCCAAGATGGTGGGCTGGATGCTTTCAAGAAGATGGGATGGAACTCTGTCCTTCCTGCAACTTCAGAGAATCCTTCCTGCCCTCTTCTTTTTCTTTTTCCCCACTCCATGTCTCATTCTACATGGAAAGGGTGATTCAGCCGCAGCATCTAGAGACCCAGCAGAGATGGACATTTCCTTCCTGCAGCATGTGCATTCTGCTGTTAACACACACACTCTCAAATTATAGATGTCAAAATTGCTTTTCCTATCCACTGGCACCACCATAGCAACCAGTATCTAGAACGTGTGGATCTTCACATGTGCCCAGCTTTTCTGGGCATGGAAGGATATTACTGGTGGGGGTTGGGGAGAAGGGAGACAGGAAAGCCTGAAGGTGAACTAATTCATGCATGTCATCTTGGCTGAGGTACGGGGCTTTGGGGGCAATATTGACCCACAAAGCCCTGCCCTCTTCCCTCTTTGGATTTGCATCCCCCTCTCCCTGCCATGTTGGTTTCTCTGATCATGGTGGGGGACCTGAGTAGGATATATTGGCAGGCAGCCTGATTGTCTGGGTGGTGCCCCCCACAACTTCCCACTGTTAGAAGGGATGGGTAGAACTTGTTCACAGGTTATTAGAGGTTCATTGCTTCATTAATTGAACTGATCACACTTAGGCAGTTCACTGCTAGCCCATGTCACTGGAGTTGAGTTGGTGAGCACCCACAGGCAATTTTACAGAGATTGCCGGCTTTACACTCAGGGTTTTCTGGCATCTCTGGGTTCTGCAGAAAGGCTCCCTGCACTGGGATGTCATACTCCCACCTGGGGGGTGGCAGGTGGATAGATGCTACCCAACAAAGCTTGAATGCCTCAGCCAGTATGATCACAGGTAAGATGCATAGAGAGAGTTGAAGCCCGCACAGCTCCCATGCCGTTCTGTTTGAAATGAACTTAGCCCAAGCTTATGTATTCGTCCCGTTGTTCCTCCCTCCCCATTTTCACTTTTAAATGTATAACCAGCTGGATTAGAAGCAACTGAAAAATGAATGGCTCTGCTGCGAGTGGGGAAATTACAGACAAGAAAACAATGTTGTTGATAGTGAGGGGAGAGGCTGGCTTATGATAGCCTGTTTTGCAAAGAAAGAAAAACAGTTGATAAACCTAATTCTATCTTGGGAACAAAACACCAGGGGTGAGGGGTGAGGGGGAGGGGGGCAGAAGAAGAATAGATCCACAAAACAGACATTAGGAATAGCAAGGTGTTGCCATATTTGTTTGTTTATTATCTTTCTATGCCACCCAGTACCTGAAGCTCCTTGGGCAGTTCATAACAACCTACAGTATGGAGACATGCTTAAGAATGGCACACTCAGAACTTTCTCTGTTTAGCTGTTATGGGAACCAAATTCCTTCTTAGCTTTTAACTTCTGTCTCCCAGCTGCCATGTATAAGTGAAGATTTTCGTAGGTATAGGAAAGTCCAGAACGCAGTGCTGCACTATGAGGAACATATGCTGCTTTCTGCAGATGTAGCTGCATGGATGATGATGATGATGATGATAGAAGAAGAAATGCCCACTAAGTGACCCCACAAACCTGAATCAAAAGTTAGCACATTGCAGCTACTATTTCCATGTTCAGTGGCTTAATTCCAGCCACTCTTTTTTAGGTGGTGTAATCCAAATACACCACCTAAATCCAATGCATTTGGATTACACACACATGTGCCTAATAGGTGTTCTGCAGGGTTTAATCTAAGGCAATATATGGTGTTAATGTTTTATTTGTACATTTTAATATGGTTCTTGGGGACTCTGTGGAGAGATTGGGCACCCCCACTAGTGTGCTCGTGGGTAGGGGGTGGTATGACATTGGAGGATTAACTGGCCAATAGAGGAGAAGTGGGGTCAGATATTGGATTGCTCAGAGAGCCATTTGGCTAATGTATATAAAGTTGTATTATATAAATAAATATATTTTTGTATTTAGTGATAATTTATTATGTTGTATTGTATTTCAATGTATTTTATTGTGTTGTAAGCCGCCCCAAGGCTTCGGCAAGGGGCGGCATCGAAATGTAATAACAACAATAATAATAATAATAATAATAATAATAATAATAATAATAATAATGAAGCAATCCATGTTCAATGTTTCAATCTGTCATATGCGGCACTGTTTTGGTAGACTTTGTTTACTCTTCTTTATGCTACTCTAGGCATGTACAGATTTTGCTAAGTTCATTCCATCAGTATCCCATGGGCTGCCTTTTCTTTTGTTGCCTGCTCATTGATGGAATATGATTTATTTGTTTATCTGTAATGACAATTGTCTTCATTTGCAAATATGTTTTTGTGATTATGGATACTTGCATGAATGCACATTAGTGCAAATTCTCACTAAAAGTACAATAAAAAAGCAGTTTGCAACTCTGCAGAATCTGCACAGCTTAGAAAAAGCCTGCCTCTTGCAGAATCTGCAGGTCAAATTCATGGAAATCTGACATTATTTACATCCATTGCAAGTTTCTCCAACAACTGTATGATATAACACACACTGGATCTATATAGGAAAACTCACTGTTTCTGCCTGAGCACCAAATCTCTGAAAGAATGATAATGATCAACACCAGTTATTACTATTGTTATCACATTGGGACAGTTAGTTATTGTAACTGCTGTTGCTCATTTTTATTTTCCGGATATTTTAAAACTGGATAATTGGTTTTATCCTTGTTTTTCTCATTATTTATCGGATGCAATGTGTTGTGTTGTTGTTGTTATGTTTTGCTTTGTTCTTGGGATTTTTGTTCTTTGTAAGCTGTCCAGAGACTTTTAGTAATAGGACAGTATATGAAAACTTTGAATAAATAAATAAATAAATAAATAAATAAATAAAATACCCCCCTATTGGGGCACGATAACTGTCCTGCACTAACCTTGCCTTATTTTCTCCTATTATATCCCTGCATTTGATTTTAACTGCTCTGGTTATCATCCTCATTCACACCAAAATCTCCAATTTCCTGCTGTTGTCTTTATCTGTCCCTCTCAGGGCACTTCTGTGAGGAGCAGTAAACCTGCCACTCTACAAATGTTGTTGAACTAGAACTCCCTTCACCGCTGACCATTGACCATACTAGCTGAGCCAGATGGAAGTTGAAGACCAGCAGTTTCTGAGGACAACTTATTCCCCACTTCTGGCATTTCTCTCCCACCCTTTAAATCTCTCTTCAAAAATCACCTCTTCTATGAAGCACTGGGCATAAGTTCTTAAACTTTAGTCCCAGATCAAACATAGCCAATGTCCACACAATTTTGTTAATGGGCATTAATTTCCTACCTTCCATCCTGACTCAGCTCCGGTCCCTATTAATTCTCCCCTGCCTCTCTCTCAATTCCTCCTCCTTCTTCTCTTCCTCCTCCTCCTCTGGATTTTATCTTTCATTGTTCAACTTTAAATGGAAAGGTCCATGGAGAAGAGACCTATTTTTCCCCATTATGGTATTCTGCTAAGTGGCGCGCATCAAACACTTATTAATGATTGTAGTAGCCCTCTCAATCACAAATAAACAGCGATAACTTTACTTTTACTCACATATGTCTACTACTTCAAAGGAGGCCAGAGCAATGAAAGCAGACAGTAAATTTCTACATAGACATTATAATCGCCACCTGCAGTCCCTTCAAATAAAAATACAGAGAATTAAATGATGATCATATAAAGCAAGTCATATAACACTTGCATTTCCTCAGGAAATATTCCTTCAGGATGACTTAATACTATCTTGAATCTGGAAATGATGATCTCATAATTATATCACTGAGGCTCCAATCCTAAATGCACTTACAAGAGAGTAAATTCCATTAATAGACTGGAGTTTATTTTTGAGTAAATGAGTGTAGGATTACCATGCTCATCCGGAACACCAACAGTGCAACTCTTCATATGTCTTCCCAGAATTGCTTCCCACTTTTGTTTGTGAGAATTTACTACCACTTTAAGGCATATTCCTATGGCCAATTGCCGGCCACAAGCCTCACTGAACTCACTAGATTTTACTTCTGAATAGAAGCATCTAGGGTTATGTTGTGGTAGCATAATTAACATCACCTAATAAAATAATCTAGAACCTTCTACATTACGGAAATAACACGAAAAGTTCTTGTCTGCTTACCAGTGGATAAGTCCCATTGAATTTAATGGGGATTTCATCTAAATAGAGAAATCCAACATTATACTGTAGCATAAGCTTTCATGGACTAGGAGGTACTCTGTCAGCTCTGGGCCACAGAAACTTACGCTACAATAAATCTGTTAGTCTTTAAGTTGCCGCAAATTCACTTTCTTGTACTTTTTGCAACAGACTAACCTGACTGGAAATAGCAGGAAGTTTCCTCTAATTAACTTCAATGAGTTTCATTGTGCAGAAGGTTGAAAATGCATTGTATGTACACAAGGGAAAACAACTAAAACTTTTATTTTTAAACAACTGCTTTGTTCAATAGAAACAAAACATTCCATGTGAGAAATCTTTGTTTCCAAATACTGATCAAATTAGTCTGAATCATTTTAGGCACTGCGGAGCTGAAGTGTGTACATGGGTTACTTCACATACTGCTTCATTTCTCAAGAGGTTCAAAGGTGGTGTTACACATTTCAAAGTTGCATGACCCAACTGCAGACAAAGTGCTGGGAAGGGTGCTGTCTACTGGTTTATTAACTCTTATGGAACCATCTTCAAAAGAATAGTAATACTAAAAGTTTGAAAAATGGAAAAAGACCCACAACACATGTATGGCACCCTGACCAAAATTTTAGAAAAGCTTTTATCCATATTGCAATGTTTCAAAGTGACCTTTCACAGCTCCACTTTTATGCCTGCACAGACTTTATTCCCCCGCCCCCACAACAGCTTTGGAAGTTTTAATTCTTTAGGAAGAGATAACTTTTGGAGTTGAATTGCATGCACTTTTAAGGCTAATAGTATTTCCAAGGACAACCATTCCCATGCTCGGCAAACCATCTAACAATAATCTTCAGAAAAGAAATAAAATATGTGGCCTTTAAAATCTTCTTTCTGGGCTGCATTGATAAGACTTGCCAATTTCTGATATCTTAAATAAGCATGTTACACTTTTACATCTGATAATGGGTTCTCTCTGACTCAGTGCACATGCTAGGAAAGTTGAGAACTATGACATATGTGAAGGGCAGAAATACATATGTGTCCTGTTATTAAACACAGGGAAATTTTGTCTAGCATAACTTGCATAAAAGATTTATATTGGTGCAATTACACTTAAGTCAGAAATGGTCAGCAACAGAGAGGCCCGTAATTGCTGCAGATGTTCTCTTAGGTCAGGGGCAGAATCATAAAAGTAGGTTAGGGTGGACCTTAAGACTGGGTATTAGAATATCCCATAGGAATCATAGATTAATTTGAGAAAGCAGTTTCTCAGTATTATGGCAATGCCCTTTAATAAAGAAAATTGCTGAGGAAAACCAAAGCTTTAGAAGTTCATTTTTACTTCCCAAGGTAAGACTTACTAGCTCTTTCAAGACTGCAATCCTTGGCACAGTTACCTTGGAATAAACTTCAATGAACACAGTGGTGCTTACATCTGAATACCATGATTTGAAATAAGGTTATAGATGTTGGAACCCTGGGGCACTTCAAGAGAAGTGAAAGCTTTAATGTTTAGTGGCTCCAGTATACAGTTTTGTGAGTCCAGTCTGCAGGAAATACTAAAGTAATGTGAAAACAAGTCAACTGAAACTTATACATAGAAAATGTACTAATCAATGAGCATTTCCTGATCAGGTTACACTAAAGGTCAGTAGAATGTATCCACTATCAGAGAAAAGGCACGTCATTAAAATTATAGTGTGACTGTGATGCTTAATGAAAATTTTAAGGGGGGAAATGATGTAAAGTGACTGAATTTGAGCCAGACAAATTTGGCCAGGCTTTAGTTCTACTGATATTGATGGAGCAAGCTAGTCATAACTGGGATTCTGGGTTGGATCCAGAGTTTGCCTGTCATAAGAGAAAGGAGCCATCCATGAATGGACAGGCTCTTCTCATGGAAGGTTCCTCCACAAAATTTTGGGGGTTCCTCCATCTCCCCACTCACAGGACAGCAGACTCTCTATTCAGCTGACTCACCATATTGCATTTTCAAGGTACTGCTGTGACAGGGGCTGCCTGGGGAAGAAAGGTGTGGGAAAGTCCACTTCCAACAACACAGTGGCTTCAGAGTGAAATTGCATCCATCCCTCAGGCTGCACCCAATGCAATGACAAGTACAGCGGGTACAGTGCTACCCAGCTTGAGTCTTTGGGACAGGGTGTGTAGTAGTAAAGTAGTACATATCAAACTCATACCTTGTTCTAAAAACTACAAGCTATAGCCCTTTCCTTTATAAAGCTAAGCATACTCTTTAGTTTTTACATTCCTCGTGTTTCACACCTGAAAACAATATTCATTAGAATACAAATTTATTTTAAAATCATTGCTTTACATCAGACTGCATGGAAATAGATTTCTGCCAGCATTTACTAGATCCTCATAACTCAGAATTGCATTGTCTCGAAGTGTCAGAAAGTAATCGTAGGACATATTTGATGTTTTTATTCATCATCATTTCATGCTGGATAGATGCTTGCTATATTTTTCTCTGAGCATTGCTTCCTAAATTGTAAGAGTGACCTCTAGTGCTTTGCAGCTTCAATATAGTTCCTGAAGTCCTATTTTTCTGAAGATTTAATCTGTCTTCCTGCAAGCATCTGATTTAATTCTGTACATGGTACCAAATGTTTTCAGTGTGCGATTCATTTATTGATGGCCTTTTGAAAATGGGTGTTTTGATGAAATGCATGAATCAGAATGATGATTTTAAAAACTGGATAAATTGCTGTAAGGTGGCTTATGCAGAAAACTTGTTATGCCTGGTCAGAGGTATTCTATGCACTTGTATGTCAAATGAGATATCATGACTAAAAGACAGCCAAAGATCAGTTCAGTCCTGTGAAGCAGATATGATAGCATAGTCCAACCCCGAACCTTTAAAGGACACAGCACCTGATGAAATCACACAATTTCCACTTTCTTCATCTATTGCTCTGATGTTCTCAAGCAATTGTTCCTTCCAACAGTGCAATAATGTTATTCATGAATTCCTGCTAGTCCCTTCTACTATACTTGCTGTTCCTTGCACTGTTCTATGCACTGCACATCTGGGGACTCCATTGAAAGAAGTGTGCAAATGTTAAAACAAATATTGAGAGGCTAGTTAAAGTGTTTGCTGCAAAATTGCCAGTATAGTTTAATGGGGCTTTCAGGACCCTGGGATCAATTACATGGTATGAAAGAAGGAATGCAAATGTTAGACAATGATATTTTTGTGCATACCAAAGACATTCAGATCTGATTCTGCCTTGGAAGAGATTTATCTCAAATCTCTAACAGATATCTGATATGTAGGGTTCTCTCTAAGTTCTAGAGTTGCATCGAGATTTCCCTTAGAGATTTCCCTAAACTGCAGGTTTCATTAAAAAAAAAAAAGTAAGAAACATCCTTGCATACCACAGCTACTATCCTTCTGCCTGATCACACCTGAACATTTACTCTTTCTGTAATCCACGAACATCCACAAAATCTTGTTTTCCACATTTGCTCCTTGTCTTTTCAGCCATTCATTTATTTATAACCTTTCTACACTGCCCAATAGGTGAAGCTCTCACGGCAGTTCACAACAACCTTGCTACCTCTGCCGTGCTCTTCTGCTCTACAATATAGTACACCAGAGTTACTTCTTAATTCAGGAGACAGAGGCTGCTACCTGGCTGCAAAATTGTACGCTGCTAAAAGCCAAGGTGATGCAGTGGAGAATGTCAGCATGTCAGTTATCCCCATGAAACTCCTTGCAGAATATGGTGCTCTTATATGGCAAGCATTAAATAAAAATAGAAAGGAATTACAGCAGAACATGCAGTTAACTGGCAAAATGTGGATTTCTTATTATTTTGCAGTCTGGCTTAATCCACAGTGACTCTGCTTGCAATCTGGCAACAAATGGTAAATGATAAACAGGGAAATCGACAGTTTATCAGCCCCCGAAACATTTTCATCTCATCTACTAGCTACTGTTAAGATTGCAGCAGTCCTGATTTATTTGAAGAGCTGCATTTTCAAGTCTGGATCTCATAACCATAATAACCCATAAGTTTTCAGAACAGTATGGTCCTCCAAGTTAAATATCCATCTGGAATACTTACATGTGTTTCCTGCTGCTAATATATTCCAGTGATGAAGTGGGAGCAGAAACAGCAGCTTGAAGAAGATTTCAGCAAAAGAATCCATGTTCTCTTTGACCGAGGCACCCTGAAGTGTCAGAGTCTTAGGAAACAAGCACAGCTGCGGTGCACTCCAGTCCTGTCCCTGCCGCCTCTCTCCTCCTTCCTTTCTGTGTCTTTCCCGGCTTCCCAGTAGCCAAATAGCTCAGTCAGATGCTCTCTGCATCTCCACACAGGCACAGGCACACACGCTCGCTCCACAAATCTGCTCTTTCCCCCACTAACCAACAGTAGTCCCCGAAGAGCGGCTGCAAGGATCTCTCCTCTAATTTCACAGAATCACTCAGAGTTGAACTGCTAGACTAGCCGGTACAGTTTGGTTACTGGAGCTTCACGTTCATAATGTGTCCTGGACACCCCTTGTGGTGACAGGTAGGAAATGTGAGTCTATGATGAAAGCCAGACAATAAAATGAGCAGCTTGCACATGTGTGCCTGCACAGGCTCTCTGCTGGATTATGACTGTTCCCAATTCTTTACGGTCACGCAAGGGGAGGGGAGGAAAACAAGGAAGGATGGGGAGGAAGGAGGAGTGGACAATGATATTTGTTTTCATTATGGCCATCCTCTTCCAGGCTGCATTTAAAGACAACTTTCAGCTGCTACATCATTTACACAACCTGAGGAGAATGTCATAGTTTCACATCAGAAATGGCTATCATGCCACAAAATGGTATTTTGTCATGATGTGTGCAGTAAATCCTGCATTCAGCCACAGAATCCAATATTCGTCTTCAACTAATGCTTGGAATATTCCCTGGAGAGTATTTCTTTAATAAGATATGGAGTGAGCGCATTCTTATGAATTGCATTCCCACAAATAAGTAATGTGCTGCTTCAGAAGCTCAGTCTTGCAGTTTACTTTCCACACTCACAGCATAATTATAGGCATAAAAGTGAACAAGCTGGGGTGACTTTGTACTAAACTAATGAATGTTAAATTGCAGGCACATGAAAAAAACTTTTGTAAGGGAGTGTTTGAAAATCAAATGCAAACATAAATAACTATTAAATAGAACTGTGTCAAGATACACACAGAGAGTGGAACCTGTTTATTAGGTATCTTTCCATACTGGAGTCATCCACTGAGTTATCTTGTATTACTACTGCTCTTTATCCTTATTCCCAGAATAATTATTTCCAGCTGTCTTTATTGTGTAAAATAGCACTAGATTAAGTTGGAACAATAAAATAGCATAGTTAAGAAATGCTTTAATGCAGTTTTATGGCCCAAACCTATGCATATTTACTCAACAGTAAGTCTCACTGAGGTGAATGGTTCTTATTTTCAAATGATATGCTCGTTGAAATCCTAGCACAATGTATTTGGCCACAGTTCCTGTACTGAAGTTATCCATGGGGTAGCCAGTTTAAATGGCTTGTAAAAAGACTGAACGAGAGGAGGCACCAGCAACATCATCATCAATGAAGCAAGAGTAAAGGAAGACCCTTGAACTGGTGCTAGAAAACAATTATGTTCTTTTATGAAAGGTGCCCAACACTTACCAACCTTAGGTCTTCCTCAGGGTCAAAGGGTTTCCTTGTCAGTCAATTTTGCTAAGATAATTCACTCAAGAACATACCATGTGCTAATCTTTTAGAACTATTCCAACCAGTGTTATGGTTTATTTCCTTGTTATCATAGTTTTCAGTAATATCAAGGTCTAATAGACCCTACAGAGAATACTTATAAGAACAATCATGAAAATAGAAATACACACAAAATTGAATACGCATAAAAGCCAGCAAACACATGAATAATCCCTTTCCACAATATCATGTTATATTGTTATATTCATATGTTGATTCATATATTCATATTTGATTTGTGTAGTCCTCCTCCTTTAAAATAAACTAGTCCAATAGATAACAGTAGTTATCACACTGGTTTAATAAATGTAGTAACCTAATCAATGTATGTGTGAATTGCATTCAGAAATGGAAGCATACATAGAAAGGAAATACTTGGACGCACACAGCTCTAGTGGATGATTAAGGCTTTGGTCAAGGGTGTTAACTTTTAACAAAGGAATGATAGTAGCAGACAATGTCCCCCTTTCTGTTTATTTCCAAAATACCATAGAACAGCAGTTCATCATTTCCTTGGTAGCTGATGTCATCTTTCTGCCAGAAATCATATTTCAATGTTTGCATGCTATACTTTTCACTTCTTTCCAATTCTTCCATCATTTGCAAAAATTGCTATTATGCAAGCTTTCTCTTCAATGAAGACACTAACAAAGCCAAGAGACCCACTTCCTGTGCAAAAGGGATACCAAATAGGTGTCATTAGTCATATGACTAATGGGTTTCCCTTCACAGGGTTTCCCTTCAGTGAAGACACAAAGCCAAGAGACCTACTTCCAGTGCAAAAGGGATACCAATTAGGTTCCATTAGTCATATTAGGTTCAGTTTCATTCAGTAGGTATCAGTGGCAAATGGTCACTTGTCCCAGTCCAGCCATTTGGTGTTGTGGCTGGAGCAATGGATTTGGACCATGGGCGGTTGCATCCAAAGTTCTGCTCAGCCTGAGCACTCACTGCATGAGCTCAATACTGTCTCTTTCTCAGGCTGCCTTACCACATAAGGCGGTGGCAGAGTAAAGGGGTTGCTATCTGTGCTACTCGGAGCAACTCAGAGCAAGATTTCACTAGACTTACTAAATTGGTGCAGATCAATGATTTGTGCTTTTGTTTTTAGACCCTGGAATTGGTTAGATTCTGAATTCAGACAGATTCCACTGTCTGATCCCTCTCACATCCCATTTCTGCCCTCTGGGTCCCCCCTTTCCTTGCCCTACCCTATTTCCCTTGATCAACAATCATTCAATAGTTTCCCAGACATTTTAAAAATTTTGAAATTTCTCTTAAGATTTAGTTGACATCTCTGAGATCTTAAAGCTAGAATGAGCTGACATCTTTTATTACGTTTATATTTTTGCAGTTTTTGAGAGAGTCTGCAAAGCTGGATGGTGCTCTGAGGCTGAGATGTGCCACGACCCCTCATTGGTCCCAGTACAGAGCTTCAAAGTTCACTGACAACAATATGATTGTTGTGTCTGAGCGTGTCAAAGTGCACCATCTTCATAACTAGAGATGATGAAGCAATGCATATCTGTTAAGTGCTATATATTACTGCTGCACATTATTGCCCCTTTATTATATATTATATATATTTGCTTAATTATTTCTTCCCCCACCATCAACCCCCTCAAAACATTCTACAGCACTTCAGATAAGTAGTTCCAGCTTTCAGCCTAATTAGTTGGAAAAGAAGCTTATTCAAAAATAAATGTTTGAATCTCTGCAACGTAAGGGGAAAAGGTCTATGAAACCCTCCATAAAAGTGGACCTCCATATTCACAAGAGTATCCAGGATACATTATTTATCTCAAAATGCACATAAAAATAGGCCGAACGTAAAATCCGTGATGAGGATTTTCTGTGGAGCAGTGTTCTTTAAATTTATTCCTAAGGAATAAATAAGGATGTCATTACTGCATACATTATTATTCTGGTATTTTAGAAAGTGCTAACATTTGTTCTATAACATGACCAAGATCAATCAAATCAAATGCTCAAATGTGAGGGAGGTCACAGGTCTCTCTTTGAATGAACTGCTGATCAATACGATCACCCACCTAGTTTTATAACTGGAGAAAATGCCCTTTTTTGTACCACAGCAACCATAAATATCTTATCCACAGAGTCTCAGCAACAGATATTAAAAAACAGGTATATCTGGCACTCTGAGGTTCACCATTATGATCCTTCTTCAAATTCTGTATGATTCATAAAGTGAAGGCTGGCTGATAAGAGCAAAATAATATTTGACTCACCTTGATGACTATCTGCCCTCATCTCAACACACACACAAACATACACACCCCACACTCCCTTTCTCATTGCTCAAGAAGCTATTTAGCAATCCCTTTCAAAGCTCTCCCTTTATGTCTTACATGAAATGTGTACTCTTTGAAGGACTCAACTTTCACCTCTACAGGCTTGCCAAACCTTAAATCTCTTTTTTTCTTTTCCCCTATTAAAAGACCTTCTTACTGTCCTTTTTGTAGTTCACTGACATTAATCATCATGCCATTTAATGTTATCATTGTGGCCTTTATTTCTATAAACCTTCTACAGGAAAATAAAAAATCCCTTCTGTTCCGGAGAATGTTGCTCTGTATTTCTTTCTATCTCTCAAATCATATCATTGAAGAATAAAATGTATGCATCCTAAACTATCCTAACTGTATTTGGGAACAAAACTTAGATCTTCCATCTGTTTTAACTGTGTCATAGAGCTTTTATTCTAAATTGGGATTAGGAAGAAGACCTTAAAAAAGGAGACCTTGTGGACATTTAGGCATGGAGAAAATATTAACTGAGGTCACATTTTATTGTGAATGTGCCTGATTGTCCTTTGAAATGCATACTACTCCAAATTTTATGATGAGGGTGTCAATCAGTGTAGTAACAGGTAGCGGGAGATATGGTATCTGGTGGAGGACTAACCAGGTAAATGGAGCATGGCTCAGGAAATTAACAACTGTGCCACGTTCTGGCCCTTCTCCCAACCACAAGTTTGGTGGTTGCCCTATCGGCCTGTCCTCAGGTCTCTGGAAGCTGCTTTCCAATGCCAGATTGGCTGCCTCATGCACTATTAAATCATGGATGAGGGGGAGGTCTTATTGTGCACCAATCTAGCATGCATAACCAAGCTGTGGGTGGGTGAACAGGGAGGAGTTATTCTCTTCCAGCTTTGCCCACTTGGTACAGCATCAAGGTAGACTGGAGGGCCAGGAAGAGGAGCACATTGCTGTGGTCTTTAGGAATTTTATCTCTCTCTCCATGCTCCCTCTTCATCTGTTTCCTTATCTGGAGTGTTTGAATCTTGTGCTGGGCAAGCAGGACAGATTGGGAATTTTGTTAGCATACCTTCCATCATGTGATCCAACAGTATCTATACCTGAGAGGACAGAGGTCGCCTTGGCTGTCATGTTGAGGTCACCCAGGTTTCTGGCCCTTTGGGATATCAACATCCATGCTGAGGGTATACTTTCTGGGGCAGCTCAGGACTTCATGGACACCATGACAACCATGGGGCTATCTGGTCCAATGCATGTAGCAGGGTATACTCTGGATTTGGTTTTCTTCAGCCAGGCAGGAGGATAGTGCTCTGATGGTGGGAGACTTTGAATCCATCCCTTTGTCATTGTCAGATCACTGCCTGCTGAGGTTTAGACTAACAAGGACTTTTCCCCTGCAGGGGATGGGGACCCATTAAGATGGTCTGCCTCTGGAGATGATGGATCCAGATGGTTTTCAGAGGATGCTGCAGGATTTCCAGCTGATATGGCTGGTGGTCTTGTCAAAACCAGGGAAAACAGAGATGGTCTCTGGAAAACAGAGATGATCCAGGCAGTTGACACGACTGCTCCTGAGCACCCTCTCTGTAGTAGAGCTTGTATGGCTCTGTAGTATATGCCAGACCTGAGAGCAATGAAGCAAATCAGGAGATGGCTTGAGTGCAGATGAAGGAAAACTCTTCATGAATGCAATCAAGCCCTGGTATGTGCTGGCAGTTGAATATATTTGGAGGAAGAGAGAGTGGTAAAGACACAGTATCTGACTGCCTCCATTCAACCTTCCATTTGCTGCCTAGCAAGGCTTTCCATGAAAGTCTGGGGCCAATTACATGCCAAGGACATCTTGGAGCCCTGTGAGGCCCACTGTAATATGTTCACTAATCACTTTCAGTGCAAAATCTTAAATATTCACCAGGATGTGGACTCCAATGTTATACCAGGTATCAGGTGATATACCCAGAGCACAGTTTGGTCTAGCTGCATTGGATGAGTTCCGGTTAATTCAGCTCAAGGATGTTTACAAGGTTCTTGGACAGGTTAGTACAACCACAACCATACTGGATCCTTGCCCCTCCTGGATCATAAAAGTCAGTAGAAAGGGAGCTGCCAGTTGGCAAGGATGTGATTCTTGCTTCTTTACAAGAAGGAATGGTCCTTGGACACCTGAAACAAGCAACAATTAAACCACTTCTGAAGAAACCCTCCCTGGAACCAGAAGAATCCAATAATTTTACACCAGTGTCAAACATCCCCCTCCTGAGCAAGGTTCTTGAGCCAACCAGGAACTAGAGCTCCAGGTTCCATCCCCCTTCTGAACAAGGTTCTTGAGCTCCAGGAACTCCTGGATGAGACTGATTATCTGGATCCATTTCATTCAGGGTTCAGGCCTGGTTTTGGCATAGAAACAGCTTTGGTTGCCCTGTATGATGCCCTAAGCCAGGACAGAGACAGGGACAGTGTAACCCTGTGGGTTCTTTTGGACCTCTCAGCAGCTTTTGATGCCATTGATAATGGAATCCTTCTGGGATGACAGTCTGAGTTGGGTAAAGAGGAACTGCATTGTCGTGGTTCCACTCCTAATTGGATGGTAGACTCAGTCAGTCTTGTCCTTCATGTTGTTTAGCATATATATGAGACCATGGAGTCATCCAGAATTCTGGAGTGTGTTGCCATCAATATGCTAATGGCACACAGCTCTATCTCTGTTCTTTTTATCTTCAGCAGAGGAGGCTGTGGATGTGCTGAAGCAGTACTTGGCTGCAACCATGGACTGGATAAGGGCTAAGAAACTGAAGCTCATTCCTGACAAGACTGAGATACTGTTATTGGTGGGTCTTCTGATAGGATGGATCAGGTGGAACTGTCCATGTGATCTAGATGAGGTTGCACTCTCCTTGAAGGAGTAGGTTCATAACTTGGGAGTGCTCTTTGAGCCATCTGTGTCACCTGAGGCCCAGGTGGCTTCATCTCAGGGTGCCTATCAGTTTTGAGGGGTAGTTCAGCTATGCCCCTATTTGGAAAGAGATAGCCTGCTATCCGTGATCTATCCTCTGGTAATTTATAAACTAGACTGCTGCAATAAATAAGTGGGGCTGTCCTTGAAGACTGTTTGGAAGCTGCTGCTTGTGCAAAATGCTGCAGCTAGACTAATAACAGGGGTCAGGCGGTCTGTTCACATAACATCAATTCTGGCCCTCTTACACTGGCTGCCTATATGACTCCAAGCCCAATTCAAGGCACTAGTTTTCATAGAATTATAGTGCTAGAAGGGGCCATGAAGGCTAACGGGTCCAACCCCCTGATGTTGCAGGACACCAAGTTGCACCATCCCACACAGATGGCTGCCCAGGTTCTTTTTGAATGTCTCTAGTGTGGGAGAGCCCACTACCTCTCTAGGTAGCTGGTTCCACTGTCGTATTGCTCTGACAGTGAGGAAACGTTTCCTGATGTCCAGCCTGGATCTGGGTTGTTGCAACTTGAACGGATTATTCTGTGTCCTACACTCCGTCATCAGCAAGAAGTGATCTTGACTTTCCTCCTTGTGACAGCCTTTGAGGTACTTATAGAGGGGTATCATGTCCCGCCTCAGTCTTCTCTTCTCAAGGCTAAACATTCCCAGTTCTCTCAGTCTCTCTTCATAGGGCAGTGTTTCCAAACCCTGGATCACTTTTGTTGCCCTCCCGTGGGCCTTGTCTAATTTTCTTGCATCTTTCTTAAATCTTGGTGTCCAAAACTGGACACCGTATTCCAGGTGAGGTCTGATTAGTGAGGAGTATAGAGGAACTACTACTTTTCTTAATTTGGAAGTAATACTTCTGCTAATGCATCCCATAACAGATCTATAAAGACCTATCAAACCTTGGGACCATGACATCTTACAGAACACCTCTGCTGACCTTTATCTACCCAGACACTACAATCAAGTTCTGGGGACTTACTCTGATTGCTACCTCTAAGGGAAGCTCATATGGTGGCAATAAGGTGAAGAGCCTTTTCAGTGGTACCTCCTCTCAAGGTATGGAATGAGCGCCCCACTGAACTGGTGCCAACTTAACTAACTTTTCTGTGGCTGTTAAGATTGTCCTCTACTGCAGGGAACTGATCAGTTACTGTGGTCTGCTGGTTGTTAGACAGGGTCTTCTCAATTCATTTTAATTTTCTTCTTGTTGTTGATTGAAATTTGGTTTTAAATTTTGTCCTGTTAATTTTTATGATGTTCTAATATATTTTAATAGTATGCTTTTTTTTAAGTTTGCTGTTGTGTACTGCCCAGAGAGCTTTGGCTGTTAGGTGGTATAGAAAATAAATAAATAAATAAATAAAATAATCAGCCATGCCTACCAAAATAAAGACATTCAATAATATTTCTGCTTGCAAAAACTGTGTTCATTAGGATAAATAATGAATAAATTGCTTGTGTTATATATAGATTTAGGTATATTCAGGGTGCACCAAATGATGACTGGAGAAATCCTCAAAGTTCAGGATGAACGGAATTCAGAATTAGAGCAATGAGAAGATGAGTAAACCTGATATTTACAGATTCATGGACCTCTATAAGAATTGTGGCTCTAGCAGTGTAGAGAATATGCTGATTCACCATGTTGGTACTGGTGGCAAAGCGCAAACCTTTTTCCTGTGTCTTTCTCCACAATGCTCTGATAACACATGCGTAAGACAACCATGTGGGTGCCCCCAGTGATGTGGTCCTTTCCTACGTATGCAATATTCTTCCTTAAGATCAGACGACAGTTGCATTGAAATAGTGCATGTCAATCTGCTTGCCCATTCTTGCCCACATCAGGAGCAAAATGGGAAGAAACCACTGAGAAGCTGTGGTTGATGATCCTGCAATGGTTTGATAATTTTGTTTGGCTAATATAGTCAGTGTAGGAGAACCTGGTATGGATCCCAGAAATGTATTTGTTTTGATGAGATAATAATTACAGAATGCAATACATCTCTTGGAGACCTGAGAATGCCTTGACTTCATGGCAAAATAATTCATGCCAGTGCAGGGAGAGAAAAAAACTATGAACAGCTAAAGACATTGACCCTATTTCCAGATCCTAAAAACATCACTTCTAAGTAAACATTGATTGCTTGGCCAGGTGATAAAATGGGAAGAAACATGTGCTATAAATTCAATTAATAAATAAGGAAATTCCAGAACCTCAGTTCAGGCAACTCTTTTCAAAATTCTCCCCAGTAGCACTTGGCATACTTCTTATCAAATAGCAATTTCTTTCTGTGTTTCTTCCTTGGTACCAAGTGAAACAAAACATTGCACAGAATCTAAAGAATTAGAGGTGTTGTTTATTGTTCTCTTCTGTTCTGTTCTCTTTTTAAATGCAATCATTTCGGTTCTTAGTAAGTGCTCTCTAACAGGAGGATCTCAGAAATGTGATCCCTGAAGAGCTACGGAGATTTGATGCAGGCATCTATACCCTCTTGTAACAGTTAGTTATAGTTGTGCAGCACTACACACCCACACACCCATTTTTCCAGTAGGTGACAATTTTGGGTCCTCTTCAGCCTTGATTTATCATTGATTTCCAAAGAAGAAGAAGGTGAACCTACCTAAGGGAACATGGATAGTAGTCTTCAGTCTAAAATGACAAGTGCATGACCCTGTAAACAAACTAACAGAACCCATCCCTCCACATTAAATGCAGGAGGACACAAAAGGTTTGCAGTTCAGAATAAATGTGTTGGGACATCAGGAAGGAGTCCAGGAAAGCATTCATTTGATCCCTGGAAATCCCAATTGTGGATAAAGCTTCTAGAGGTGACTTGCAGCAGGCATAAATGTTGGAGTGCCAGTGCTTCAAATTAGTCTCCCTTCCTGGCCAGATGAACTTAACAGTCATGTAACTACATGGGTGCCAATGGCTATTGGCCAAAAAGGGAATCTGTTGAATGCAGAGATAACTAAACCAATATAATGTCCAAAATGAAAATAATCCATTCCCTGTAGCCATGACTGAAGAAGTGGTATCAGCTTTCTGGGTTTAGTTCTATCATTCTCCCAGTCACTCAGGAACAAGTAGTGGCAGCAGAGGCATCTGCCAATTTAAATATGCTTTAATTAGTCCCAAGCCTTAGCACAGTTTCCTGCCAATTTGCATTTGCCCCATGCAGTTGACCCTTTGGCCTAGTTCAATGGCTTATAATTTTCTACATAAAGCTCCCTGCAAGCCATACACTTTGACATAAACTTCTAAGTGTAGTTAATGTGTAGTTTGTGAGTAAGAATGATGACTTCACCTCTTATGAAAATTAATTCAGGTTTCCTTCACATTGATCCAGAAAAACTTTGCTTGATAAAAGTATATTGGAAAGTTTATATAACTGGGTAAGTAATCTCACAATTCTTTATAAAGAATCTACACACACACACACACACACACACACACACACAGAGAGAGAGAGAGAGAGAGGGAGGGAGAGAGAGAGCGCGAGCGCACACATAGGTAACTCCACTTAAATCAAAGTAAGTCTTCCTTGTTATAAAAGTTGATTTAAAGAAACTGATACTTCATGTAGGAAAAGCACCATCAAAACAGCTTCCAGAGGAACCACAGTCCTTTCTCCCTAGGAGGGAAGGGCCTGGGATTGACTGGAAATCCCCATCTGCTGACAGGAAGGAGCTCTGCTGGGCTGAGGGAAGTCCACCCCAGAGACTCCATTTATGTAGAAAGCCTAAACCCACTGCTAGTTGCATTTCCACTGGCAGTACATCCTGAAGCACATGAGTTCTGGAGAGGACTGGAACCCTCTATTTTCCAGCTCTGCCAGGCTAGAATTGCCATAGTTAATTGAGAACACGAGCAGAAGGAAATTGGAGAAGGATAAGCTTAGCCAAGATGGCTTTTCAGGCTTTTGAGGTAGCTTTTTCTCTTTCTACAGACCATTATTCTGAATATTCTGGATTGGAGGATTTGATCCTTGCTATGAGGTTTAATTCATACTCACTATACCCCACATCAATATATTAGAGAAACAAAATGATTTTTAATATGCAGGACAACCACTTTTAACTTGGAAATTACTCAGATTCAGGACTAGTAGTCAGGTCTAAACCTGAGCCTTCTTGACAATAAAAGAAAAATTGTTGTAAGCCGCCCCGAGGCTTCAGCGAATGGGGCGGCATAAAAATGTTTTAATAAATAAATAAATAAATAAATAAATAAATAAATAAATAAATAAAGTGAAGGGTTGAAAAGTGGAAGAGGGCCCCATTGACACTTTCTTTCAGTGAGAGGCTTCTTGAAACCCTGAATGAGAACATTTTTAGGGTATGTGGATACACAATTTATCAGCAAAACCACTGATAGGTAACTTCCTGTGGAGATCCACCAATGTTCAATCATAATCCAAGAGGGTGGGAAGGTTTCTACTCAGTTCTATGTCTACAAATATGATGGATTTATTTCCTATGTCATTGGCTCCCCTTTTTGCATCAACTTGCTGAAACTTTCCTGCTATTATGCATTCTTCTTTAGACTGCAATATTATAAAAATACATGCTGAATTCATGTAGGCATTTTATTGAAAAGGAATTTAATTCAGCTTTGAAAAACCTGGCATTCAATGTTAAACAAAAGTATGCATAACTGAGTTTGCTGGGTTTGGTTTGGTTTTGTTTTGTTTTTGATAAAGCAATGTTTTGTTTTCTCATGAGAAACAGGAAAATATCCACTATAATATATTGATCGAAGTTCTTCTATAGAATTGCCCTGGGCAAAATAAAATCATACTTCTGATACAGTAACAGAGACCAGTCTGCATCAACATAATTTAGCAGTGCATACAAAGTGTTCACTACATGTTAAAAAGCTGGCATGTGTACATGGAGAATTTTGGCCTGCAGGGGCAGAGTTGTCCAGTTCTTTTGCCGACAGCCAAAGAATTGTTCGTGTCAAAATGCGAATGAGAAGACAAAAGTCTTTTCTTTGTAAATAGTGTTTCAAATCATTAGCAATATACCTTCATCATATTAATTTCACTCTGGTGAACTCAAACCTCATTCCTGTCTCTTGCAATCAATTTCTTTGGCAACAATCTCCTTTGGGTCTGACTATGTCATAGAACCTTGATGTAATGCTTTATTTTGAGTAGCCTACCCAATTTCATAAGGTCTGTGCTTATTTGAGAAGAGAAGGAAGAGTCATTCAGACCCTGATCTGTTTCTGAAAAGAACATCTTAAACAAGAATGAACACTCAGGAAAACATCATGCAAATAGCTCTGCCTCAGCTATTAACAGATCTGGCATTTGTGCTTTTGCTATCTAACTGCAGCTACACTGGTGTCTGTCCCTGTGGTTACTTTGGTTTGATTTGTTTATTTTTCCTTTGCTTGACATTAAAGTAATTATTATTGGACTGGTTAATCCTAGGGTATATTTATCAACACGAGATGTTGTTCTGTGTGATTATTTAGACCTCGTTATGATTAGTGACTGTTAATATTTGGAAAAGCTTGATTCTATTGTGAAAAATTGTTTTTATATTAATCTTTTTATGAACATGACATACAAATAAAGTGATCATGATGACAATAATGATGATGAGGAGGAGGAGGAGGAGGAGAAAGGCTGAGAGAAGCAGTTGAAAAATGCCTGGGAGGCTCTGAGTTTTAAAAGTCTGGTCTAAAGCATGTGGAACTTTCTAGATGACGAAGGTCAAGGTGCCTGACATGGAGGAAGTGGAGAGAGAGGAGCTTCCCTTTTGCTCACATCAGGTCCAGCCCAATGCTTGAAGCAAACCAGTTATCCCAATCCAGCTTCTCACAGACAACCTGGCAGCAGAACTTCATTTCAGCACTGGCTGCCTTCCCCCTGCTGTGTATGTCCAGATACACTGGCATACAGTTCTCATCAGTCCCTTCTACCATGGGAGTCATCACCCAGAGCATCTGAAGGGTGTCAGGTTGGGATTCTAAAGAACAGTGCTATATTATTAGCACTGGGATTGTATTTGCACTCTCCATGTCTGCATCTTGCAAGGAACCCAAGGCAGCTTCCTTCCTCCATTCTGTCCTCACAACAACCCCATGAGATAGCTTTGACTGAGAATCCATGGCTGGCCCAAAGTCACCCAGCAAGCTTCAGGACTGAAGGTGGACTAGAACCCAGGCCCCTCAAATCTCAGTCTAGTCCTTTAACCAGTACACCACACCGGTTCTCAAAACAATGGAACATGCAAAATTTATGTTAGCCCAGTCCTTGTTTACGGCACAGTTATAAGTGAGTGATCTCAGAGGCAGAACTTCAGTATGGAGAAAAAGTGGAATAGAAACATAGAAACGGAGCGAGTCAGAAGGGGCCTCCCGGGCCCCTTCTGCAGCAGCTGCCTCAGGAATGCGTGGAAATATAATTTCAGTTCCTTTTCCATTAGGATTGTATCTGGTTTGGACCCTCTGGACTGAACATGAACTTGGATATGCGCTGCAGTCAAAGTCTGTACATTTCTGAATTTGCAGTATGGTTTACAAACCAAAAACAAAAAAATAAAAACCCTCATTAACCACATGCGTACATTTAAAAAATATGTACATTTTAAGAATGCACAGAATTGATGCATACATTTGGAAAATAGTGCATAGAAATGCACACTGATTTTCATGAGAAAAGAAAAAAAATAAAGCTTGACACCAGATATGGACTCAATTCGAAATGCATTTTGAGATGCATTGTGGAGAATTTCAGCAAACTCTACTTTTGCTGATTTGCATTTGTCTAGGCTGCAGCATAATTTCATATTGCAGCATTTCCCAAAAAATTATAGATGCTTCCAAACCTGGTGGAATAAAGCACAGATGTGACTTTTTAAAGATCTGCCAATCCTGGAAAAGTAGTATCTATTAGAGAGTTGGCTGATTTGTTGCAAGCAATGCAATTCATATTTAACAGGAAATATAACTATGTAATTCAAGATTGTTAGAATTCCATTACTTTTGCTATCTCCCTGGAAAAACATACATGATGTTGAAATAATTCATTTGCCTTCCAGCTTTTCGTTTTCCAGTCAGGAAA
This sequence comes from Varanus komodoensis, assembly GCF_004798865.1. Classification (NCBI taxonomy): domain Eukaryota; kingdom Metazoa; phylum Chordata; class Lepidosauria; order Squamata; family Varanidae; genus Varanus; species Varanus komodoensis. The sequence goes on along the minus strand of NW_025336087.1, from coordinate 40,445,526 downwards.
TCACTATGCTATTAAAAAAGGGAGTAGTACTCATACAGCAATGTATTTGGATCTGTAGAAACATTGTAACAAGAACCTGCATATGTTCCAGAGCCTTTAAATAGGTTGTATTACCTAAAAGCCATCCCCTGCTGCCCTTAAAAAAAGGAACAAAGGAACAATTCTGATTAAATATGAGAGAACAGTCAATGCATTCCTACCAATAAAGTAAAATAATTAGAGTAGAAAATAAGCATACAGAAGATTAGTGTCGTGCCTGAAGCCCCGACAGAGACAGCACCTCACGAGGAGGTCTTGTGCTTGGGACCCTGTATCCAAAAGCCAACCCCGCAACCTAGCTTGGGGGTGGCTGAGCAGATAGCTGTACCTCCCCCTGACTCCCTGCCCATTGAGCAAACACCCGAGCCCACATCAAAGCAAGAGAGCCCCAAGGGAAAAGACACTAGGAGTTCTCCTCAGAAGGAGTCAGAGCAGGCAGTCCCTCCTTCCTCTGACACTGAACTTCCTGAACGTGACACACGAGACTCAGGGGGCATTATAGACTTTTCCCTAGCAACCAATCATAGAATTCTTAGAAGGTACGAGCAAAGGCAGAGCTTGTTACATCAGAGGGAAGAAAGGCATGACCAGGAGAGCTAGTCCCACATGGGCTCGGGGAGAGACACCACTGGAGGAGTAACATCTGCATTCCAAAGACCTCAGCAGAAGAGCTTATCTATTGAGTTGTAAATCTTGTAGACAAGCAGCAATAAAGAACTCTAGTTATATTGCTTGTGAACGTGTGGGTTGTTTACATGTTGAGTACCACCTCGACATTATGTTAATCCTATAGGCTGCCCACACAGCCGAGCGAAGATTTTTTTTTCTCCTCTTTTCATCCAACAATTTGCTTTTTCCATCTTTGAGAAACCACAGCAATGGAATCAATAGATCAAGCTGCTCAAGAACTTCAAACTTTAAAAGACGAGAACACCCTCCTCAGGATGAAGTATGCAGACGCTACCCAACGAATGGATGCAATGCAACTTGAGCTGGATAACCTCCATGCTAAGCTCCAAACAGCTACTGACTCAAAGCAAAATCAAGAGCTGACCCTCAGAAGATGCCCCCTGGAGCCTCCTCCGAAATATGATGGAAAAAAAGAAGGTTTTACAACTTTCAAAGCACAATGTGAACTCTACAATCTATGCCTTAATGACTTCAACAACGAAAAGATGAAGGTAGGCTTTTTAATAAATCAATTCACGGGGCCCCCAGCCCACTGGGCAACTGCAAGGCTTATCACTCGAGACCCTGTATTAAACTACACTAATCTGTTTATAGACGCCCTGGGGAAGTTCCTTGGTGTAGAATCTTGCAAAGAAATGGCCATCTGGGAGATAAAGCGTCTGAAACAAGGGCTCAGCCACTGATTACACTACTAAATTCCAGCTCCTTATGAATGACCTAGGGTGGAATGAGGAAGCCTTAACGGTACAATACCGCGAAGGCTTGAGGGAGGAGGTTTTAGATGATTTGGCACGCACATCTATGCCAACAACTTTGCAGCAGCTGATGATTTTAACCATTCAGATTGATGCACAGCTTAATGAGAGAGCCTGCACTAAACAGGAATGCCATGCTGGCCTGCAGCCAACTAAAGGAAGATGGTTCCCACGTGCAGAAGCCAGCCCCCAACAATTCCCGTCTGAGAGCTATGTTGCCATGGTGACACCTCAGCTGGAACCGGAACCTGAGCCAATGCAGCTGGGAGCTGTTGGGCCTTGCATTCCAAGGGGAGATAGGGTCTACCGCCACCCAACCAGGCCATGTTTTGTCTGTGGACATAACCGCCATATGGCACGGTCGTGCCCTTTGAAATAGCAGGTGGGAAACTTTCAGTTCCAGCGTCATTAAGCACCGTGACACTGGGACCCACCCATAAATCACAAGGGTGTCAATCCCTGGAAAAAACTCCTACCGTCCAACATCTGCTGGTGGATATCACTTTGCAAGCACACCCATAGCCTGCAATTCGAGCCACAGCACTAATTGACAGTGGTGCTACTGCTTCCTTCATGGATGAGGAATTTGCTGAAAATCACTGTTTTCCTACATCAATACTACCAACCGCACTCCAGGTGGACTCTATCCAGAAACGTCCCCTGCAAGGAGGCCCCTCCTCCTGCCAATCCTCCCCCCTCACTCTACAAATTGGAAAACACTGCGAACAAACAGCTTTCTTATTAGTGAAGGACCTGCAATACCCAGTAGTACTTGGCATGGACTGGCTAATCAGACACAGACTGCAAATATCTTGGGACTCAGGACAAATACACTTCAATTCTAATTTTTGTTCTCATCACTGCGCCAACCCTACAGCCCAAACTCTTCTTACCTCTTCCCCACCTTCCACCACCACCCTCCCTCTGCAATACCAAGACTTTTGGGACATTTTTGACCCACAAGAGGCTGACAAACTACCGCCTCACCGCTCATGTGACATGGAGATTGACATACAACCAGGGGCAACCCTCCCAGTCAGCAAACTATGACCCATGTCACCTAAGGAGCTCCAAGTCCTCAAAGACTTCATATCCAGCAATTTAAAAAAAGGCTTCATCCGCCCTTCCTCATCGCCCACTTCAGCGACCCCCATCATCGTGCCTCGGAAAAATTCTGAAGAACCTAGGGTTCGCATTGACTACCGTCATTTGACTGCAATCACTGTACCTAATAGGCACACCATGCCACTTATCTCGGAGATTTTGGAATGCCTGGGCCAAGTACACATTTCTACCAAATTGGACCTCCGCAACGCCTACAATTCACTGCGCATACACCCTGGACATGAACATCTAACCACTTTTTCCACAAGATTTGGCAGCTACAAATTTTTAGTAATGCCTTTTGGAGTTTTAAATTCGGAACAATCATTTTGCAGATTGATCAATGAGATCTTCCACGATTTTCTTGATGACTTCTTAATCGCCTACCTGGATGATTTATTGATCTTCTCCAATGATCCTGAGTCTCACATTCACCATGTGCGAGCCATCCTACAATGCATGCTAGAGCACCACCTCTCTGCTAAGCTGGAAAAATGTGAATTCCACACAACTTCCCTTGTGTACCTGGGCTACTGCATTTCCCCAGATGGACTACAGATGGACCCTGAAAAGATATGAGCAGTTCTATCCTGGCAACCAACACGAACAAAGAGACAACTGCAAAAGTTCTTGGGTTTTGCAAACTTCTATCGCTGATTCATACCTCACTTTTCTCGTCTAACCAAACCATTGACTGACCTCTTGAAGGACAAGGGGCACTGCCTGAATTGGCCACCTGATGCCGCAGCCACGTTCACCACTTTGAAATGCCAATTCATTTCAGAAAACCAACTGATTCATCCAGATGCATCCACGCCTTTCATATTACAAACTGATGCCTCCGACAAAGACATTGGAGCAATTCTCCTACAATCACAAAACGAGTCCACAACTGACCTCAGACTGGTGGCTTTCTACTCTTGCAAACTCTCCAGCTCAGAACAAAACTACACGATCTGGGAGAAGGAACTGTTAGCAATCAAAGCTGCCTTAGAAGAATGGCGACATTTGCTTGAAGGTTCTCTCCACACGATCCTTATCCAAACGGATCACAAGAACCTTGTCCATTTCACGTCTGCCAAAATAATCAACCAAAGACAAGCATGATGGGCTCTATTCTTCGCCCGCTTTCACTTCCGCATCGAGTACATACCTCCTTCGAAAAATCTCCTGGCTGACACTCTATCCAGGAAATCTGAATACTTCCCCAACCACAAGGAACAACCTGACCCAACCCCTATTCTACAACCCGAAATTGCAGCCGCAGCATCCATCTCTGCCTCCTACAACGATGATCTCCGCCATGCACAACAAGCGGACCCCTTTGTTCGCACAAAAAGGGAACAAAGAAGGACAAACACCCTTCCTGCCGCCTACTCGTTTGAGGATGACATCCTGCTCTACAACCATGTTCCCTATGTTCCTTTGTCACTCCACGAACAGATACTACAACAATGTCATGACTCTCTGCCTGCAGGACATTTCGGAGTCTACAAAACACTGCACACCCTCTCTAGAGACTATTGGTGACCCTGCATGTACCACGATGTCAAATTGTACGTACTCTCTTGCCCTACGTGCCACCACGCCAAAAGCCAACCGGGAAAACCAACAGGACTGCTTCACCCAGTGGAAACACCTCCTGGACCCTGGCACACCGTCTCGATGGACTTCATTACTGATTTGCCCAGATTGAGTGGCTTCAACACCATACTGGTCGTCACGGACCTTTTTACGAAAGTGACCCACTTTATCCCTGCACGGGACTCCGCTCCGCCAAGACCACCACTTCCCTGTTCATCCACCATATTTATAAAGCACATGGTTGGCCCCTCACTTTAATTTCCGACAGGGGCAGTCAGTTCACGGGAACTCTTGACCTTGCTCAAGGTCGATCTCCGCCTCTCTTCTGCTCATCACCCACAAACTGATGGACAAACAGAACATCTCAAAGCAACTCTAGAACAATACCTCCGCTGCTACATGAACTACCAACAGGACAACTGGCTCTCTTTCCTTCCACTGGCAGAATTTGCATGCAACAATTCCGTCCACGCCTCCACCCATCAAACTCCTTTCTTCACTAAACTTGGTTACCATCCTAGCACCCTCCCTTCATCATTCCCATCATCGTCCGTCCCCACTGCCTGAAATTTCCTGCACGACTTGGTCTCAGTACAGTCTATACTCAAGCAACAATTGGACAGAGCCAAGTTGACCTATAAAGAAGTCGCTGACTGGCGAAGACAACCCGGACCTCCTCTACATGTTGGCAACTGGGTCTGGTTATCCACCAAATATCTTCCCCTCTCAGTACCCTCCTGAAAATTAGCCCACAAACGTGCCGGACCATTCCGCAACCCTGTTGCCTTCTGCTTAGCCCTACCCCCTGCCATGAGGGTCCACCCAGTCTTTCACCAAGCACTACTCTCTCCTGGTCCACAGCAACACCCCCTCCACTCTCAACTTCCTCCCCCACCACCCGTCATAGTCGATGGAGAAGAAGAATTTGAAATCGAAGAGATTCTTGACTCTAGATTCCGGAGGGGACACCTGCAATATCTAATACACTGGAAAGGCTACCCCCCCAAAGACCGAAGTTGGGAGCCCATTGCTAACATTCATGCTCCCACCCTCCTGAGATGTTTCCACTCCTGTTTCCCACGTAAGCCAGGGGGCGACCATCTCTGTCCTTACCTGGGAGGGGGAGGTCGTGGAGGGGGGGTAGTGTCATGCCTGAAGACCCAACAGAGACAGCACCTCACGAGGAGTTCTTGTGCTTGGGACCCTGTATCCAAAAGCCAACCCCGCAACCTAGCTTGGGGGTGGCTGAGCAGATAGCTGCACCTCCCCATGACTCCCTGCCCATTGAGCAAACACCCGAGCCCACATCAAAGCAAGAGAGCCCTGAGAGAAAAGACTCCGCTAGTTCTACTCAGGAGAGGTCAGAGCAGGCTGTCCCTCCTCCCACTGACGCTGAACTGAACATGACACAGGAGACGCAGGGGGCGTAATAGACTTTTCTCTAGCAACCAATCGCAGAATTCTAAGAAGATACAAGTAAAGGCAGAGCTTGTTACGTCAGAGGGAAGAAAAGCATGACCAAGAGAGCTAGTCCCACATGGGCTCAGGGAGAGACACCACTAGAGGATTAACATCTGCATTCCAAAGACCACAGCAGAAGAGCTTATCTATTGAGTTGTAAATCTTGTAGACAAGTAGCAATAAAGAACTCTAGTTTTATTGCTCGTGAACGTGTGGGTTATTTACATGCTGAGTACCACCTCGACAATTAGAGGTGGAGATCTTGTCAGTTTGGGTTTCTCTCAATTTCTCAGTTTTCCAATGTTAAGTTTGGTTTGTTGGAAACTTTGGGAAGTTGTCCTGTTTCAAATTCAGCTTGTCCAAAATTTTTGTATTAAAAAAAGTTTGCATCAAAATTTAGGAGCATTTTTGTGCACATTTCCCAATACAGGAAGCCCCTTACTTACAAACCTTCAAATTGAAAACTTTCAAAGATGAGAATATGCTTTTGTGTACTTTGCTGTAATAATTGAGAGAGATGAGTCCAGAAAAGCATAACACAGGTTGCACCAACCCAAGAATAATGCCATATGAGCAAGAACCCATAAGACAAACAACATGGATGCACTTCCGCACCACCACATACCAAGAAGTATAACTACTGGAAGTCCTTCAGTGACGTCAACAGAAGTCCTCCAGTGTTGTTATAAACCTATTACGGTACAGTACTATATAGCCAATTGTGTTAGTTGGGGACCTAGGCTAACTGCTGGACTTAATGAACAAATTGGACTTATGGACGTGCTCTCAGAATGGAACTCATCCATATGTAGGGGACTTCCTCTAGGTGCTTTTGGCATGGATTCTACTTAATACACATCGTTTTTGCAAGTTTTTCCTAACATAATGCACTTTTAATGCTATTTTCACTAATTGATACATATTGAATGCCCTTTTGATTGAAGAATTCTACTTCAAAATTAGAAGAAATTTTGGATTTGAAGGATATCTGATTTGAAGGATATCTGAGTTTGGATTTGCATATGGTTCAAAAGTCTGAATCTGGGTAAGTTTGAATTAAAATGCAAACTGAACACATTGCTACCCATCCTTAGAAGCAAGTAGTTTGATCACTGGTGCAGCAGGAACTTGCTTAGGATGCTTGAGGGGATGGGCATGGATACTGCATGCCTGCATTCTTGCTTGTCCACAGAATTAGAAAAGAATGACATTTAGAATGAAGGACCGGGGTGAAATCAGAGAGGCATCCAGGAATATTCCCAGCAAAATTAAGGAACTGGAAGGGAATCAGTTTACTTTCACTGAATTCTTGAAAAGTATAATAATTTATTTTAATGAAATGAGTTTGGCCTAGAAATAAGTTAACCTCAAGTAGTTATTTTCTCACCATCAAGGTTGTTTTGTCCTGGTTATACATGAACTTCCCACCCACCCACTTCCAGCAAATGCATATATATTTCCACGTACAGTTATACCTTCTACCATACACACACAAACACACACACAATATATATATCCTCCTTTTCTAGTGAGCACAAAAGTCATCTAATTAAAGATTAAAACATTCTCTCCAGCCCTAAAATGTGCATTTTTTCTGCTTATTTTTCATTTGAATGCTTCTTGTATACATGCATCCCTTGACTGATGCACATTTGTACACATTTCAGAAATCTATGCCATTTTTTATTTGTAGAACCCATCACAATTTTGGAAATTTTAGAATCACAATTTTTGGAAATGTGCAGACTTACTATCACAAATTGCCCAGGAGGTTTGAACTGAGTGAGCTCGCATGGACATGCAAACCAATGAATTTCTCACCAGTCCTCATCTCTCCCTAGTTCTAAGGCCACTGAGGGGAATTAAAATGGGGGAAGCGCTTGGGGCTGAGGTCTTCTGAGGTGGATGGTGTTAAGGAAAATCATGGTGGCAGACCTATCTGTTCAACCACTGTTCCTATACATCATGTAAAAAGTAAACAATAGCCACTGCAAATATTTAAAGTCAGTATCAGCATCATTTCTGTTCAGCGTGCTGGTCGGCTGCTGCTGTGTTGGTTTCATTAAGTGCTTGACCAGTCTCGGAGTGAGATAAGCCATCACATTAGGACGAGAGATGTCTTGCAGCTGCTGTTATCTCTTCATTTTAATTGCTTTGCAAACAGGTAAACACAAGTGATTTCATTTCAGAATTTTTGCAGTGATTTCTCTTCCTCGAATATGGATTACTAATAGAAATCAAAATATTAGATGAATATGAAAATTATAAAGCCAATTCCTTACTTTAGTGATGCATAATGATTTTAACAAAGCATAGTATTTTCATTAAAATAAACCCTAAATATGTTCACATCTTCCTTCTCTAGAGTGTACAAAAACTATCAATTTAATAATACCATAATTAGACATTATAAATTGATTTTAGATGGTGGGTTAGCATTTTTCCACCTTTGGGCAGATGCATTTTCACCTATAATTACAGGTAATTCTGATGAGAAAGTCATATTAAGGAACCAAAATGCTCCTACTGATCTCTAGCTTGTATTGCACTTTTATACCCATGGGATGTGAGGCATTGGGTCTGCAGGGGGGCCCAGCTGAGGAGCTGGCAGCATTCAGGAACAGATTTCAATTGGCAGATTGCCACCTCTACTGTGCCAAATGGCTGCTTCATGTCAGTAAAACCTTACAATTCATCCAGTTCTGTTCGCAACGCAAGTATTATCTGATCATGTTTATGCTGCTAAACCTTCCTCTTAGCTGCAGAAGCAGGAAGACATTCCAGTGCCCCTCCTCATATAATACAGCACTGACTCGTTCCATTCAACAAAATGGTGGGGGGATGGAAATTCACACTGGGGTGTTGATTTCAGTAGAAATGGGATGAACCCTGTCAGAATGCATCCCTCTGAGTATTTGTGGTCTTCCTCCTGTGCTTGTCCAGGTCTTCCAAATGAGCTGAGCAGAGAGGAAGACTGAGAACACTTGCAGAAGCCTGTTTATTCAGCTGGTATCCTTCCTCCATGTCAGCTCGAAAGGCAGCTACAGCTGGTACAAAAGAGGGATCCTGCTTTCCTGGTGAGCCCCTTGGAACTGAGAGCCCTGCAACCAACCTTCTTCAGTGCCAGGAGCAGGTTGGGTGGGCTGCTTTCTTGGTGAGCCCCTTGCAACCAAGTGTTCTGTGCATCTAAAGAGCTGCATACAGCAAAGCTGGCAGTTTCCCACCCACCAAAAGAGATTCCTCACCCATCCCTACTCACATTGTCACCTTTTGGAGGTGGTCATGGCACCAGAATGCAAACCTAATTTGTATCAAGAATTGCAAGAGAAAGGAATCATCTATTTTGTAGAAGGTGTGTATGCTTTGACTTTGTGTGCTTTGTGATATTTGAATACAACTAAAACACTAAGTGGTTTAGATGTGAGCATTAAAATCACATTGAAAATGCAATATTACAAATACAATACAATCTAAAATACAATATTAAGAACTATTGCAATTCCTTGAATACAAGGAAATAGTAACACTTATATAGTAAAAAAATAAAGCAGAATGAATAATGTGATTATCACTTGGGAAAGCCTGCATGAACAGTGTCATTCTTAAGAGGCACTGGAAAGATGCCACATTTTCGGCCTCTGGAACTGAACGTGGAAGGGTTTCACACTGAGGAGTGGTACTACTAAGCAGGCCCCTCATTCAGATATTATGTGGCAACATTCCATTGATTTTGCAATGAGTAGAGAACCTCCTTTTAAATGTCAGCTGGGTATACATAAGGGAAAGTGGCTTGCTGAGTATCTTGGTCTCAAGGTATTTAGGACTTTCCATGAAAATAGCTTCATCTTAAAAATGACTTGATAGCAAATAGGCAGCCAGTGAAGTTCCTTTCACTCAGATGATATCTGAGCATACTTGGACGTCTCAGTGAAATGCTGCACTAGCTACAGCTTCTGACCCAGGCAGAAGGGCAGGCCCTACACAGACTACAGTATAATGTCTAATTGGGAGGTTATCAGTGCATGGGCTGTGGCAGGGTTGGTGTACAACCAAAGTTGGCAATGGGTCCTTACCGAGGTCAGCAGGGTCTCTAATGACAGAGATCTCCAGATTATGTACCTGTTTCTTCAATTCAGTTCAGTCCCATACAGAATAGGCAAAAAGCCCAATCCTGGACCTGGGAGGTACCAAACAGTAATGTCTCTGTCTTCTCAGGATTCAGCTTTCATTCATTAGCCCCGATTCTAACCATAACTGCATCCAAGCACTGGTTCAGAATGTGATTCTGATTCAAATGTCATGGAGAAACAGAGCTGGAGATAATTCTGTGGAGTTCCAATATTTTGGAGACACCTTGCCCCAAATCTCCTGATGACTATTCTCAGGGGCTTCATATAGATATTTAATATTGCGGACAAGAGGGTGTCCTGTGTACCACACAGCTCAGCTGCCATGGATCCAAGGTATAGTCATCCAGTACCATTCTCCTGAACTATCCCTAGAAGTACAAGTTGACCACTGTTTCAAAGAGTGTCTCAAATTCCCAACTCATGAAGGTGGTCCAGAAGGATGCCAGGGTCAATGTTATTAAAAACAAACAAACAAGAGATTCAGAAGTAACAGGGTCTTTTATTTATTCAACTGATTTCTATACTGCTCCCTGGGTGGTTTACAATATCCTTTCTGTTCCTCCTCCAAAGAAGGTCATCCATCAGGGCAACTAGAAGAGGAAAATTGTCATCATGTGTCTGGAATGTTTGCTTGGACTGCTTTCAGATGCCAGGTAATGCTGTTATTACTGTATGAAGAAATATACTGTGTTACAACCCATGTTCTAAGATTCAGAGGGAGATGCAGTGCTCTAATGTAATTTTCAGCACTATGTATGTGTGCATGGGTGCTGGTTAGAGTGTTCGGTGGTGACCTGGGCTGTGGATCCCACTCAGACATGATGCTCACAGTCACAGACTCCCAGTCCAACCTGCCCTCATGGTTCTTGCTTGGGTTCCTCACAAGTGGAAAAGGTGGTATATAAATATAATGTGATGTGATGCAATGTAATGGGTGTATACAAAGGGATACAACCAGCTTTTCATTGTTGTGGAATAGATTTTCTCAGGTTGGGTCAGTAAGTAAGTTATATGTCATGGAAGTTCTGCTAAATGTGTCAAATGAAAACATACTTCACTCTAAGCAAAACCGATTATTCTTTATCATAAAAAACCCCTCACATGGGGCTAAAACAGGAACAGATCCAATTCATGACCTGATTTTTCTTACAGAATAGCATAATCAATATGCTTCCAATGGTCTTTTTCAGTTTCTCAGATAATACTGTGTAGTCAATCTAATTGTCCTAAATGGTCCTGTTCCAAGCAACTCTTAAAGGTGAAGAAATCCTGTGTTGTATTGAATCTGGTCACTCAACTTACATAAACCACATTATTGGTACAGCATTTTCTACATAATTGCTTAGAAGATCAGATAATATTAGTCCTGGGGTGGAGAATCTTTGACCTGTGGGCCAAATCCAACCCTCAGAAGGCCACACCTCACTTCTCTGACTCTTGATCATTTGATAGTTTCACAGCCTTGCACTCTTCTTGAAATGCCTCCTAAGGCTTAATTGCTGGCAGCAAATGCTTCAGGATTAAACATAATAACAGACTGGGTATTTTGGTCTTGTGCTTTCTAGCAGCCACCATTGAAATACAGCCCTCCAAAGATTTTCCAGAATTCAATGCATGTCATGATGAGAGTTTCCTATTGGTAGGCAGAAGGTGAAGTCTGGATCATAAGCTTCTGCTGCGAATCAGGTGTTTACCAACTTTGGGGGCAAGGTGATTTTCTTCAGGAAGCAGGAATGGAAACAGAACAAAATAGAGAGCTCAGAGTGGTTCTGGGACTGGTATTTAGACCAGCTGGTCTGTATGCTGTTCCAATATAGAACAGATCAACTCAGCCTTAAGAGGAGGCTTGTCTTCCTTAGGTTGGTTGCCTTACCTTGACACAGACTGAAGCTTTTAAAAGGGGAGACCAATTTGTGCAATTTTGTGTGGGCTGTGACAACCCCGTGGATTGCTGTGCCATTCTAATCTCTTCATGACTTGAGTTCTCGAAATCTGAGGACAGCAATGTGACTTCTTTGGGAAAGAAAGCAGGTCCCTGAGGGTCTTTCTTGAGGAATGAATCCCAGAAAGTTGGAAGTCTCATGATGTCATATTCTATAACCATATTCTACTCTACCTGCGCTGGATACAAGGGCTTTAGATTTGCTGGGTTCCAATCAGCTTGAAAGGCCAGCTATCAGTATTCAAGGCTGGAACTGCAGCATAGAAAGAATCTGTTTTTTCCTAAGGCTTAATCTACCTGATCTTCTGACAACCCAGTGTTTTCATGACATAGGAAGTTTTCATGACATAGGAGGTTTTCATGACTCCAATGATTGTTGGAGCCATTTGTTTTTGAAACCCGATTTGACCCACTGGTGCCAGCTAGAAGGCATTATATTCATACACATGTACGAAGTTCCTTTCCTAGCCAATGCAAATTGACATTAATATCCTCTAACCTTCACATAAGTCTCTTTTTTCCGGTAGGTTTAGAAGATATAAATGTGAGCACCAAGGAAGGCAACATTACTGGCTCAAGATACAGCTCTCAGAAATGAATAACCTGTATGAAATGCCTTCTTCCCATTCCTGTGTAGGGAGATTGAATGTAAACTTGAATTTTATGCACTGGTGTGTTCCAGCATCATGGCAATACCTCTTGGAACAATAACGTGCTAAGAATTTCTAGCGGGTTAGTAGTCATGAACTCCAGTTGATATGAATACAATCTCTGCCTTATAGAATGGCTAGGAGAGATTGCCTGAAGGTTGCTTTGCTTGATCAATTATTGAATTTCTTTAACCTTTTCTCATTTTAAAAGAAAGGTAGGATACTGTTTTAGCAATTGTGTGTTTTATGGCACATAGTACCTTTTGTAATTTTGATTAATTTAAAGAGTCATTACCCAACATATTCAGCAACTATGCACTATCTCAGTTTCTGAGCTCATTCTATGTCTGTTTAACTCTGATGTGGAGAGATTAAATTAAGAGTTCAGCTAGCTTTATATTATTTTGAAATGCAATTTCATCACACAACACGTAAATGCAAATCATAACAGTTTAGTTTATGTCTTATTTAATTTACAAGAGAAACAGGGATAATTAAAATATGTGACTTTCTTCAAAGATGCAGTCATGAACTCTCATTGTTTTTAATTCCATGTAGTTAACTGAATTTATTTACCCTCAGTGGATGCACACAAAAATAAGTTGAATATTTATAGAAAATAGATCAGTATTCCATCACAAAATCTCATTTGAGAATCAACTAATTTCTACATTTCTGTTCACCTCAGACTTTTCAGGAATCAGGTTTGTATAAACAAAACATTTATTCATCAGGTAAAACTGAAATGTTGTAATTATTCAGTAAAATATTTTAGCAGCATTTTTAAGCTAAATATGCAAATTCAGTAACCTTCTTATATATTTAGATTATGTTGTACAATATCTGCCTCTAATTTTCCTTATTCAAAATTTAAAAACAAAACACCCACACTGTTTCAGAACTAGAATATGATCTTTTGTCCCAGCAAATAAAATTAATCTTAACTTTAGAGTATATCGGTGCTGCTATGGTTGACACAGACAAAAATATATGCAGCATATCATGAAAAACTCTTCGATACTTTGTCCTATGACATAAGCCTCATTCAGGGCTTGTATAAGTAAAGTAGAGTAAGCACATGAGAGAAGGGCTCACTGCAGGTCCACCATTAGCCTTATCATCTTTGTCATCCTATACTTAGAAGGGTGATAATCTGGCTAGAGAGTATCAGCAGGGCTTCCCCACACCATTTGGAGCACTGGTGAATAAAGGTTCTTCAGGACTTGGAAACCTCCACATACAACAGCTCTGCTCTTGAGATTATTGCTCCCCATGGGTATGGGGTGATGAAAGCAGAGGAGGGGGCATTAACACACTGAATAATACCTGAATAAGGCTATAGTCCTTTACAGACCATTGTCTGTTGAACCTTGACTATTGGATTCAGATCCACCACTATTTGTATAGGTACCCTGTTCGACCCGGCAAAGAAAGGCATTATACAGATTAGGAATGTGTACCATCCACAGGATAAGGCTCCAATCCCAGTTCAGGGATTCTGAAAACAGCCTGATTTGGCTCAGTCTACTTCAGCTCAGGTCCAAACTAAATCTAGAAGAAATCTAAACCTTCATGGAGGCATGGTTGTCCCTTATGCAGAGACTATTTCTGTCAAATTTCAGACAAAGGCTTGTGTAAGAGTTCTTGTACCTTCTCTCCCACAAGAGAAAGGAAAGTGATAATAATGTTTTGATTTCTTGACAGAATTGGATGACCTTTGACACCTCCCCTTCCAAGTGTTGCATTAATAGGTACAAAGGGCTTTGTAGAAGAGCAGCTATTACACCTTGAGGGTTTTAAAAAATAGATATGACCATTCCTTCATTTTTTGAGAGAAATTTCTATGAAAATGTTGTATACCAGCATGATATCCCTAGTTAAGAAACCTACAAAATTTTAGAAGAGTCAGTATAGGAATTAGGAAGTTATAATCAAAGGCAGATTCTTTTCCATTTTCTCTTTTATTGACAGAAAAGTCATAGAAGATATAATATAGGAATGGATAAAGATGGACACCTTCATCAATCCTCAAGGCAGATGAACTTGAGCATTCAGCATTTTGCAAGCAAGTATCCAAAGCTACACCCTCCCAGGTTCCCAAGTCTCCACCAAAATGCCTTTAACATTCCAAAAAGAAATTAAGGAAGAACTGGGAAAGAGTTGCAGTCACCTGAAGCATGATCAGCTGGTCATACAACTACCTGTCCTCACCTTGTCCTTTCTTTCCACGCTTGATGTTTTCCATAGATAGCTTGGGGAGAAATGTATCGATTTCTGGACACATGTTGTATGAGCCTCTATATCCCTTTGAATCATGCTTTCCAGAGAGTTCAGGTTCCGATCTGGACCACTTTGAAGAAGCCTTGTTTTGATTCAGACATTTTCAGAATATTGGTAAGTTTCAGATTAATTTGGTTCTGGATGTGAGATTTGGACAGATATGATGCACACGCCTACATGGACATATGTTGGCACTCTTTCTCATGCTTGCCAAGGGTGGAAACAATGCGGGGGGGGGATACATACATGATCACATTGGTGCAGTTGTTGTGCACAATACTGCCCTCCCCATTGTGTTAAAATTGTTCATTTGAACACTTATTGCATTTATAGCAAGTGGCATACTTGTATGGTTAATAAGGACTGCTATTTTCCTTCTTTCATTGTTTAAGCTTGTTAATGCTTATATAAGACTGAGAGGGGACATGGTATCACTCTATAAGTAGCTCAAATGCTGTCACAAAGGGGAAGGTCAAGATCACTTCTTGCTGATGCCAGAGCATAGGACACAGAATAATCAAGTCAAGCTGCAACAATCCAGATTCAGGCTGGACATCAGGAAACGCTTCCTCACTGCCAGAGCAATACGACAGTGGAATCAGCTGCCTAGAAAGGTGGTGGGCTCTCCCACACTAGAGGCATTCAAAAAGAAACTGGGCAGCCATCTGAGTGAGATGCTGTAAACTGGTGTTCAGCCCCAGCAGGATGTTGGCCCCGATGGCCTTCATGGCCCCTTCCAACTCTATTTTTCTATGATTCTGTGATTCTATGATATCACTTAAATTACCAAAAACATGTAAATAAAAGCATTAAGTATTCTAAAAATGATCTGAAAGAAGTAGGTGCTACTTAGTTCAAAAAGGGGATACTATTAAATCAATGCAACAACCACAATTTCTGTGGTTGTTTTACTGTACTTTTCCCTACAAAGAGCAACTAATCCTTCTCCACATACTTTCACATGTTCCAATGATCCTCAAACATGTTGAATGTTTTGCCAGAATCCCTAAAAGTCATTAAAATTGTAAAAACAGTGTAAGAGGGTGGGTTGTTTCTTTTATTTAAACATTTTGGTAAAATCCAGTATGACTGCCAAAGAGTTAAGAACAATGCATCTAAAGATCGGAAACATTTTGCTGGAACAGATACTATAAATATCTTGGGAAATACAAGCAAAAGTGATAAACGGAAAGCAGTAAAAAAGAGGGATGGGAAAGAATCGTTCAATTTGTGCTTTGAAACATTGCATGTGAACACAGCTAGGGAAAGCCAACTGGCAGGCAACCTATGTGGGATTATACTCTCCTTGAAAATTCAGATTTGCACCTTGGATGTACTCCTAATCTCAGGGCCCAGGTTTCAGTGGGAGTCAGGAAAACCTTGCAAAGTGAAAGCTACTTTTACAGCTATATTCATTCCTGCAGATCTTGGAACACTACATTATATGGCCTAATCACACCCTGTTTGGGCTACTATAACATGCCCTGTGGGGTTCTGTCTTTAAAAAGTGTTTGGAGATGTCCACTGCTTCTGAATGCTGAAAGCAGGCTACTGACCAAGGCTGGTTATATGGACCATGTGCTGGGAATGAGAGGGACAGTTGTTCCTGGAGTGTGCTCTTGGATCACGTTGATCCGGATTCTGAGTCAGAAAATGAAAAGGAGGTGGTGGAGCAGGCCTGCGCAGGAGATCCACCAGACTTTATGAGGAGAGAAGTGGAAGCAACTTATCTCTCTGTAAGTCCTCTGAGAATAACCAATGCACAGCTCTCAGGTGTGCATATGGGAGGAGAGTGCTCAGAGTCAGACAAACCTGGTATGACTTTTGACCCCATGATGCAGCATCAGGAGAGGAGGGCTAGCCAACTGGAGGGTCAGCATACAGAGAAAAGGCATGGTCACTTCCAAACGGGCCCGCTCAAAGGAGTTGGGCTCCGACATGCTCAAAAGGATGGTTTCTGGAAGTAGTTGGTTAGACTGGGTTCAACAAACCGATCTGTGCATGTTCAGAGTTACATTTTGTTGTGATTGAGTTTATTGGGTATACTTTGATGAATAAAGTACTTTTTGCAAAGGAACGTGCACATGTGAATGTGCAAAGGGAGGAAAACCCCAGCTCATGACACCACATGACTCTCTTGTTACAACAACCTCATAGGCTTCCAGTATGAGTCTGACCATAATGCAAAGGGCTGCTTATGACTAGTAAGGTCCTATATAACTTGGGACCAGGCTATATGAAAGACTGCATTCTCCCATATGAGTCTGTCCAGTTTCTAAGATGTGGGTTAAGCCCTTCTTCTCCTTCATCAGAAGTGTGAAATGAAAGAATCAGAATGACAGGCATCACAAATCATCCAACATGGAGGCAAATAATACTAAAAAATTAACAAAGCAGCTAACCAGCATCAAAGTCAATGTATGTTCTATTTCTGGGGGAAAGCAAGCACCAACAGCACATTTCCTAGCCACTTTCAGGACACCTGCAGAATGTGGCACAATCAAGATGGCCACTGATGGCGATTATCGCATATTCTTTAGTCCAAGCTCAAAAGGGATGGCACAAAACATTAAGCAAAGTGAAGTGTCCACCTGCCATGGCAGATGATAAGGGCAGGGAACAGCAAGGAAGCATTGGAGGGCAGAAGTGGCCTGGGTTGGGCCCTAAAGGCAAAAAACGGCTGGGTGGTGGTGCCTGGTTGAGGGCAGAGCCACTCGGTGGCTTCCCCCCTTTGCCCCTCATTCTTGTTCCTGCTTTCGAGAGAGGCGTTTCCCACCCAGCCTCTGCTCCACAGCCTCCAAGCTGGGGATGCCTCTCTCACGAGCAGTAGCATGAAACAGGGCAAGAAAGCTCCCTCATCCTCTCTGTTCTGCTTCAGAGTGTGAGCCCTGCTTGCACAGCAGGCTGTGTTTGACAGCCATGTGAACAAGATGGAGCAAGCCCCCCACAGGGTCTCCTGGGGTACTGCCTGGAAGACAGAGAGGGAAGGGATGGTGAGAAGCATGAGGGCTACTACCCCGAGCTTGCTCATCTGCCAGGAACATAGAGGTTAAAGAAAAAATCAAACCACGGACTGCACTGTAGTCACCATGCAGGGGTGCTTGTGATGATGTGTGAACTGAGCCCCAATGCTCAGAGAACTGATCTTGCCCTTCAAGTCATGCAGCAAAGTATTACAGGCTACCCTGAAATTTCCCACTCAGAATTACAACAGTACACGAGTCATGATTATCCCCGGCAAAGAATACAGCCATATCACCCTGGGTATTTGGATCAAAAAACCAAGCAAGACCCACAACCAACATTTTACAAAAAGATAACAAACCCAGTGCTTCCTAGCTCATTGGAGGGGATGGGGGTGGGGATGCCAACTGCTGAAAGTGTGAACTGTGATTTGATTTGTTTGTTCCAGTAACTTCTTTACTTGTTTTATGGAAGAAGACTGCCTCTTTGCAACTCTATCTAGTTACAACACTTGAAAAAGAATCACATTTTTGTTGCATATGAGGGCCTACAAGTATTATTTTAGGTATGGGTAGAGCAAACAGGATTGGACCAAAAAGGATAACTCTTGCTGTTGTTGGCATTTCTCAGACAGTGCTGACATGTTGATTCTCTTCTCAGGAACACCATTATGTTTGCTCTAACTGTTTCTTTGTGGCACTAGGTCCAGCAGCAGCAGCAGCAGATGTGTAGGAAAACGCAGCCATTTAACTACTAGCCTCTTTGATTGATACTTCCAAAGCAACAGAGCTAGGAGATGCTAGACCAGAGGTAGATGACGAGTCTTGTTTTCTTTCCTCCTTTCTCTTTCATAGCTTAGTAGCTGGGGATTCCTGGTTGAAGAGAAGGAATCAAACTGTAGAAGAGGGATGGATTTCTGCTATAGTTGTTAGCTGTTCTCCGGCAGGCACAGCCAACTGAAGCACAGCTTTACTCAAGGGCACACAGGATAAGAATCTGGCTGAAATCCTAAGCAAACGTACCAGGAAGAAATCCATCTCATTGAATGCAAGTTATACTTGCAGCACATGGTGCAGTTGCTATGGGGATGCCCCCACACAAGTAGACCCTCCATGGAAACAGATCGCCATCCTGACTAGATCTCACACCATCTTTGTTCCATGTTCCAAGCAACTAGTGGGAGAGAAACTATGGAGACTCACAACACAATATTTCCCCATTTAGTTCCCTTTCTCTCTTTCTACACACCCACACACTACCTAATATTGTGCTGAGCACTGTGAAAGGGGTAGCCTTCATGTGCATAACCGAGACTTATCCCAACTTTGACAGAAATGAATAATTTCAAGGCAGTTGTTTTTGGTAGCATCATCATGGTAACAAAAATGTGTGCTTCAGTTGTAACTTCTGTGTTGTTTGCTTCAGAGTGAGTAGGCTATGAAGCTGTTGTTGTGGCACCAAAAACCAATTTAAGCATATACAAATTGTAACCAACAGTTGCCTATATTTATAGGTGATGTTAAGTTATGTTATGCTATGTTAGTCACGAAGTCTTGCCTGACCCATCACAACCCCATGGACAACATTCCTCCAGGCTCTCCTGTCCACCATCCCCCAGACTGCCTCAGTGACTCCATCTAGCCACCTCATCCTCTGCTGTCCCCTTCTTTTGCCAGCAATTGTTCCCAGCAATAGGCTCTTCTCCAGGGAGTCCTTCCTTCTCATTAGGTGACTAAAGTATTTGAGTTTCATCTTCAGTATCTGGCCTTCTAAAGAGCAGTCAGGGTTGATCTCCTCTAGGACTGACCACCTTGCAGTCCAAGGGACTCTCATGAGTCTCCTCCAGCACCACAATTCAAAGGCCTCAGTTCTTTGGTGCTCAGTCTTCCTTATGGTCCATCTTTCACAGTCATACATTGCAACTGGGAAAACCATAGCCTTGACTATACAAATTTTTTGTCATCAGTGTGACGTCTCTGCTTTTTAGTATGCTGTCAAGATTTGCCATAGCTTTCCTCCCCAGGAGCAAGCGTCTCTTAATTTCTTGGCTGCAGTCCCTGTCTGGGATGATCTTGGAGCCCAGGAAAATAAAATCTGTCACTACCTCCATTTCTTCCCCATCTATTTGCCAGGAAGTGATAGGACCGGATGCCAAGATCATAGTTTTCTTTATGTTGAGTTTCAAGCCAACTTTTGCACTCTCCTCTTTCACCTGCATCAAGAGGCTCTTTAGTTCCTCTTCACTTTCTGCCATGAGAGTGGTATCATCTGCATATCTGAGCTTGTTGATATTTCTTCTGGAAATCTTAATTCCAATTTGTGATTCATCTAGTCCATCCTTTCTCATTATGTGCTCTACATAAAAGTTAAATAGGCAGGGTGGCAATATTCAGCCTTGCTGTACTCTTTTCCCAATTTTGAACCAATCAGTAGTTCGATGTCCAGTTCTCACTGTTGCTTCTTGACCCGCATATAGGTTTCTCAAGAGACAAATAAGATGGTCTGGTACTCCCATCTCTTTAAGAACTTGCCAGAATTTGTTGTGATCCACACAATCAAAGGCTTTAGCATAGTCAATGAAGCAGAAGTAGATGTTTTTCTGGAACTCCCTAGCTTTCTCCATGATTCAGAGATGTTGGCAATTTGATCTCTAGTTCCTCTGCCTCTTCGAAACCCTACCTGTACTTATGGTAGTTCTCAGTCCACATACCGCTGGAGTCTAGCTTGTAGGATTTTGAGCATAACTTTGCTAGCATGTGAAATGAGTGCAATGGTGTGGTAGATTGAACATTCCTTAGCATTGCCCTTCTTTGAGATCGGAATGTAAATTGACCTTTTCCAATCCTGTGGCCACTGCTGAGTTTTCCAAATTTGCTGACATATTGAATGTAGCACTTTAACTGCATCATCTTTTAGGATTTTGAATAGCTCAGCTGGAATACTGTCACCTCCACTAGCTTTGTTGTTACTCAGACTTCCTAAGGCCCATTTGACTTCACATTCCAGGATGTCTGGCTCAAGGTCAGTGACCACCCCATCGTGGTTCTCAGGGACATTAAGCATCTTCTTGTATAGTTCTTCTGTGTAATCTTGCCACCTCTTCTTAATCTCTTCTGCCTCTGTTAGGTCCCTGCCTTTATCATGCCCATCTTTGCATGAAACATTCCCTTCATATTTCCAATTTTCTTGAAAAGATCTCTGGTCCTCCCTATTCTATTATTTTCTTCTATTTCTTTGCACTGTTCATTTAAGAAGGCATATCTCTTCTAGCTATTCTCTGGAATTCTGCATTCAATTGGGTGTATCTTTCTCTTTCTCCCTTGCCTTTTCACTTCCCTTCTTTCCTCAACTATTTGTAAAGCTTCCTCAGACAGCCATTTTGCTTTCTTGCATTTCTTTTTCTTTGGGATGGTTTTAGTTGCTACCTCTTGTACAATGTTACGAACCGCCATCCATAGTTCTTCAGTCACTCTATTAAATCTAATTCCTCAAAGCTATTTGTCACCTATATAATTTAGGACATACCTAGTAATTTCCCCTACTTTCTTCAATTTAAGCCTAAATTTTGCAACAAGAAGCTCATGATCTGAACCAGAGTCAGCTCCTGGTCTTGTTTTTACTGACTGTATGGAGCTTCTCTGTCTGCAGAGCACTTGCTGCATCTTTGGCTGCAGAGCACTTGGTCAATCTGATTTCTGTGTTGACCATCTGGTGAGGTCCATGTGTAGAGTTGTCTTTTGGGTTATTGGAAAAGATTGTTTGCTATAACCAATGTGTTCTCCTGACAAAATTCTGCCAGCCTTTGCCCTGCTTCATTTTGTACTCCAAGGCCAAACTTGCCTGTTATTCTGGTTATCATTTAGCTTCCTACTTTAGCATTCCAATCCCCCATGATGATAAGGCCATCATTTTTTGGTGTTATTTCTAGAAGGTGTTGTAGGCCTTCATAGAACTGGTTAACTTCAGCCTCTTCAGCATCAGTGGTTGGGGCATAGACTTGGACTACTGTGATGTTGAATGGTTTGCCTTGGATTAGAATTGAGATCATTCTGTCATTTTGGAGATTGTATCCCAGTACTGCTTTTCCTACTCTTTTATTGACTATGAAGGCTACTCCATTTCTTCTGAGGGATTCTTGCCTGCAGTAGTATACCTGATGGTCATCTGAATTAAATTCCCCCATTCCTGTCCATTTTAGTTCACTGATTCCTAAGATGTCTATGTTCAGTCTTGTCATCTCATGTTTGACCACGTCCAGCTTACCTTGATTCATGGATCTTTCATTCCAGGTTCCTATGGAGTATAGATCTTTACAGCATCAGACTTTTGTTTCACCACCAGATACATCCACAACTGAGTGTCCTTTCAGCTTTGATCCAGTCACTTCATTCTTTCTGGCGCTACTAGTACTAGCCCTCTGCTCTTCCCCAGTTGCACATTGGACACCTTCCGACCTGAGGGGCAAATCTTCCAGCATCATATCTCTTTGCTTTTGGTACTGTCCCTGGGGTTTTCATGGCAAGTACACTGGAGTGGGTTGCCATTTCGTTCTCCAGTGGATCAGCTCTCTGCTATGCCCTGACCATCTTGGGTGCCCCTGCATGGCATAGTGTATAGCTTCATTGCACTACACAATCCCCTTTGCCACAGCAAGGCAGTGATCCATGAAGAGGAGTTACAAGTGAAGTTATTCCAAATTAATTCATTATTACTAAGGAAGTAATTACTCCATGATGGCTCGGATGAGAGTTCTACTTTCATATGTAATCTCAATCTTTGGATATAGGGTAGTGATGGCGAACCTTTTAGAGATCGAGTGCCCAAACTGCAACCCAAAACCCACTTATTTATCATAAAGTGCCAACAGTACAATAAAACCTGAAAACTGAGGTTTTAGTTTAGAAAAAACAACTCACAGCCAGTCAAAGCAAATATATATATTTCCTTGGCAGCGTACTAACTGGCCATGCGAAAGCTCGGACAACTCACGGCTAATGAATTGTGGCTCATGACATCATCACCTGGCACCGCTACTCCTTTCCGAGCATGTACATGGTCCCTATGTATGCTGTTATCTGATGCTTGGCTGTTGGGGCAATGCTGGGGTGACTTGACTAACGTGCCAACAGAGAGGGCTCCATGTGGCTGCTGTGGCACATGTGCCATAGGTTCACCACCACTATTCTAATGCTACACTGGTGCACACCCCTAACCCTCATATAGGGGTAAAATACCATTGAAAGGGAGATTCTGAAAAACCCTTCCTTGAGTAGCTTTTTCTGCACAGCTCATCATTTCGGCCCATTCTAAATACATTCCAACCATCAAAATCATGCCAGGACACCTCATTTTTGTAACCCTAACCCTAACCTGGGGCTCACCCCTAACCGTATAAGGTAAAGGTTTCCCCTTGACATTAAAGTCCAGTCATGTCTGACTCTAGGGGGCGGTGCTCTTCTCTGCTTCCTAGCCGAGGGAGTTGGCGTTTGTCCGCAGACAGTTTCCATGGTCATGTGGCCGGCATGACTAAACACCAAGGTGCACGGAATGCTGTTACCTTCCCACCGAAGTGGTACCTTTTTATCTACTTGCATTTGCATCCTTTTGAACTGCAAGGTTGGCAGAAGCTGAGACGGAGCAACCAGTGCTCACCCCATTGTGCAGATTCGAACCAGCGACCTTTCGATCTACCAGCCCACCAGCACAGCAGTTTAAATCACTGCGCCACCTACAGTCCTAAGGTTACAAAGTGGTTAAAGGGATTATTTCCCCTTAAGACAGTGGTGGGAGACTTATCGGTCTAGAAATCCCATGATCTCTCCACATGGATTATGCTGTCTTGTGCTGATGGGGGTTTCCCCCACTGGGATCCCCTTGCATTTTGTGGAACATGATGAGAGAAATTGTGCCTCTGGACTTCTATCTTCCTTAGGATCCATAAGGGAATGGATGCTCAGATGAAACAGTATTAAATCATATTTAAGTCTTGTGCTAATTTCCTAAGAATTTCTCCCATCCCCTAAATTCTTCAACTGTATGATCATTGTTTGTTCTTTGTAAGTTGGGCTACAAACTTTTCTAGTGCTGGAGTTTCCAGATCCTTGCCAAAAAGCAGCACGAAATCAGAAAAGGTCCAATAACTAGTACTAAGAAGCAATAAGTTGGTAAAACAATATGTACATTTATAGAAGATGGCCATCACAATACAATATACAGCAACATGTATTACTTACTTCTTATTGATCATTTTCAGCAGCTGCTACAAATGTTACCAGGTATGTCTAAATTGGCCAGCAAAACACTATCATGTATGTAAGACTGTCATTCATTAGGAATTCATTAGGAATCTACCAGTCAAACTCATGAAGAATCCTTCATACAAGAGACAGTGCGAAACATAAAGTTCTACCATGTTTTGACCAAAGAGAAAAAGACATTGGAATTAATGGAATTTTGGTTTAATATACTTATTTATTATTTATCTATTCAACAGCCTTCTTCATTTTATGGTGGGAGGAGGATGTATGCTTCCCCCATTTTCATCTCAAAATCTTCCCTTTAGAGAATGCAGAAGAAACATGGAGACTTTTTTCCCCTCTCTTTTTAACTGCCCCATAGGGGAGGGTTGAACTTCAGGACAAAACAAGGTAAAGCTTCAGAGAGTTGTAGTTCCAATCTGATTCAGGTCTTCACATGCTTACACTGAAGTAAATAAGCCTTCACATGCTTACACATAATTTTCCTGTGTGTGATTTGAAGAACTTGTCGTTTGGCTCAAACTTTATTCAGGATCAATTTAAACCATATTCCTTTCAATGTTTACTGTAAGTATATCTTCAATAATCTGGCCCATTGGATTGGCTTCTACGATAGTTTCATAGTAGGAAATTAGGAAAGAGAATTTTGTGTCCCCTCCTACTCACTGTAGCTGGATGTGTTCTCTAAAAGTCTCCCTGAGAGATTCAGTTGACAGGGATGGACCTCTACCCAATATTTGGAGATTTCCCCCTCTCTTGTGAATGACCTTCCTTTCTTAGACATCACCAGCAGCAGCTATCCAGTAGGCTGAGCTGGTGGAGATGAGATGGAGAGCAGGGTCATTCCAGCAAAATAATTATTTTTTCCTCTCTTCCTTTCCCATTCCTTTTTCTAGTGTTTTGTATCTTTTTTAGATTAGTGGGCAGGAACTGACTCATTGAATTGATTATATGTAAGCTACACCGGGAGTTTTTGTGGCTGATAAGTAGCATATAAATACTTTCAATAAAGAATTACTAAATAAACATCACCAACTTTCACATTGTCAGGAAAATACTTCTGATACGCTGGAGAGGTTTTGGGGGAAGGCAGTGGAGAATCAATAAATTCCGAGGTGGAAGTGTCAGAATGTTATTCAAATGTATACACAATAATGTTTTCTGTGACATAGAATCATTTGGTATGTGAATGGTTAATTTATTGAGGTTGGCATTTTGTTCTAGTCTGAGATTTAGAGGTACAATATATGTGTCACCTTCAGTTGACAGTCTGATAGGAAACAAGAGAGCTTGTTCTGTTGCTATATAGAAAGAAGTGCCTACTGCCTGAAAGGTTTACTGCTATGACATTATTTTGTCATTCCATCAGGCTGCAGCAGAGGGAAAGATGGGAATCAGGGCCTCTCCACTGCTTCTGATGATTCCATCATGCTTCTCCATCCATCATCTATCACGTATCAACTGTGTGTTTCTCCAAGCATCACTAGTTTGTTTTATGAAACTGGTATTTTCTTGAGCTTTGAGGGTGGGAGGAAATGATTTGGTGGTTGGTGCTTGGACATCTCCTTTTTGTATTTGTCTTTTGAACGTCATCAGTTTGCCTTAGGTGAAATGGCATTTTCTGCCTTAGCAGAAACCATTGGGCTCAGATGATTATGTTTTTATGTTGGACCTCACCCCTCGCATCTGCTTTGTACTTAGTTTCTGGAAAAGTTACTTTTAGCATCCCCAGGTTGCTCTCTGGTCAATGGGCATTTTCTAACTGAACTTGCCCCCCAAGATAGGCAGTTGGTGAATGGAAATCATTTTGTGCGAGCATCCACAGCATACTTTCAGAACTCCTATTGTATATACCAGTGGCTGGGAACTTCAGGGTTAAAGTGACCAATATCAAGTTATGTGCAGAAATGGTGGATTACAAGACTGTGCCCCATCCAGGCTTCATACGCATCCAGACATCGTGAAAATAATATATTCTACCAATGATTTAATTTAGGTTTCATAGTGGTCCCTGGTTAATTTAAGTAAAGTTAAATTAATATTAATGAAATACTATCATTAGTTCGGGATGCAGGTGGTGCAGTGGGTTAAACCGCTGTGCTGCTGTGCTGCTGTGCTGGTTGATCGAAAGGTCGATACTTCAAATCTGCACATCAGGGTGAGTTCCCGTTGCTCCGTCCCAGCTCCTGCCAACCTTGCAGTTTGAAAGCATGCAAATGCAAGTAGATAAAAAGGTACCACTTCGGTGGACAGGTAACAGCATTTCGTGCACCTCGGTGTTTAGTTATGCTGGCCACATGACCACGGAGACTGTCTGCAGACAAACACTGGCTCCCTCGGCTAGGAAACGGAGATGAGCACCGCCCCCTAGAGTCAGGCATGACTGGACTTTAATGTCAAGAGGAAACCTTTACCTTTTTACCTTTTATCATTAGTTCAGCTTTAAATATATTTCACAATCTGTCTCAAGCCCATAGGCTAACCAGCTTTGGAGTTACAAAGGGAATAAGGGACTGAATCTTGAATGCTTGCTAGTGGTGGAAGATAATGTATAAGTTAATCAGAAGTAACTATGACCAAACAAGTTTATATAGTAGGGTTGGTGAAACTTATAAGGACAGAATTCATTATCTGGCAGCATTATGGTGATCTTTTACCATATTTGACTAAACCTTCAGAGGGACTGCAGGAGATGAATAAATGGTTCTTATCAATAACTTTATTGTACAAACAGCCCCTCCCAATTCCATTGTGCCCGTGGGATCTACTGCTTGTGCAATGAAGATTTAACTTTTTGTACAGGAAGCCTCAAAATGAATGGAAATGCTTGTTTCTGTGTTGGGAGAACCTTGTACAGCTCTGTAGAACTTACTTGCAGTCAGATATACCAGCCTGCCCATTCCAGAAATTTCTACTCATTTCTGGTTGCTCCTGGAAGTGCTATATTTCTGCTGTAACCATGGTGGGTCTCACCTGTGGGACAGAATTGATGGAAGTGTCAGAGCCTCATTGGATCCTACCCATATTTCCATCCGGTGCTTAAATAAGCTGTGGTTCGTTGTGATGATTGTGCAAACCAAGTCAAAATCTTGTATATTTACATACTTTCTGTACAAAGTTATTGGCTTGCTCATTTCTCTACTCTTTAATAGTGGTGACATTTAGCTTTAGATGAAATGTATTATTTTTGCTTCTTTAATATATTTGTTTTATAATTCTCATTGTTAGGTCTTAGAATAAATTATTAGTAGATTGTTTAATCATGCTGTATATTTGCTAAGAGATGTTTAGCCTATTTCAATGACTATATAAATTTTGTTATGACTTGAAATTAGTATCCAAAAATTTTGCCTTATTTTATGCATTTTTCTGATGTTGCTGTAACCTGATTTGAATGTAGTTTTAGACCATACAATTAAATTGATGATGATTGTGATTTAATCATCTTCTCTGTGACAGAAGCTTCTCTTGGAAAAACCCTTGAAGTTCCTCCAGGTCATCATCTACATTAAACAAGAAAACTTGATCAATGATCTGTAAGACTAATGGCATCTACCTAGTTTATGTTCTAGCAAGTACTTCTGATTTCCTTCCCACTGTTACAAATCTAGAACTTGTATTACTATCCTTCTTTATGCTATTTTCACATGTATATAATCATATCAAACTGGATATTTTAAAATCACAAAAATCTTACCTATAACTATAATCTTCTTAACTATAATTTTAGTTAGTCCAAGAGAACTTTTCCACCTGAGTTATTTAATGTGCACTGACAAGGCCATGATGGTTAATAGCTATATCCCACTGCATGTCTATAACACCAATTAACTTTAATGGGAGCTAAACAGATATATCTAAAAGAAACAAAGCAGCAGCATCATGGTATAAAGCTTAATGCTGTTAATCAACTTTGAGTTAAGTCAGACTAATGATTTGCCTCTCTTCTTCATAGAGAGGACAATAATACTGGTTGTTTTAGAAGAATAGGAAGGAGGTTAATTGCACTATAGAGAATTGTCTGCTTCATGTTTTACCAGTGAGGCAGGTTGGGCTGAGAGTCTGTGACTGGCCCAAAGTCATCCAGTTGGATCCATGGCTGAGCAGGGACTAAAACGCAGATCGCCTGAGTCCTAGTCCCATGTTCTTATCCACTATACCACACTGGCTCCCATGCTGCTTCATGCTTTAGCATGTCTTTGGGAATAACTTGACTGAAAGGAACTTGTTTGAATTGACACATGAATTAATTTGGCACAGCTAACAAGTTCAGGGAGTTGCTCAGACACTGCCTTTGTGGGCAGAGCAGCAAGAATGTTTATGGAAGAGGAGCTGCCTTTGAACTCTGGAGGTCTCATTACATCCAAGGCCATTCAGCTGCAGTAATAAGGGACTCTTCAGGGTACCTTTGAGAAGAGCCAATGAAAGCAAGTATGCAGTTCATTCGGTAGACCAGTCTGATGCTCAGAACCAAAATAGACTCATCCATGCAGGGTGCATAGAAGGAAAGGTATCCTCCCAGCTCTCACCTGACCTTCAGGATCCCAAATCAAGGGGTTTTAACCTGTTTCTCCTATACCTGTGCTTCTTGCTGGTCTTGTAAGTTTTCCCCACACCAAAGATGGGGAAGAAATTAATTCAACTGACATTTTAATGCAAATATATGCTGGTTTGCACTTCCAAACCAGTATATGAGCCAAAGGTTAGGAATCCTCCAAAAAGGCATCTCTATGAATATTGCAATTGAGTTTTCCAGGTGGGAAAAAGCATGCAAATATGTGTATATTGTGTATATGGGAAAATAGCATTCAAAAGGGGGTTATATTCATAATTGCTCACAAAAAGTGTTTCTATGAAGAGAAAGTGCAGATAGACAAATACAGTGGACTTTAAAAATTAGAAACTAAGAGAAACCAACATTGACAGAGCCACGTATTTATATCCTTCATGTTGTTTTAGTCTTTTTTTTTCTCTTTGGATACAGGGGACAGTGAAAGAAATGCCAAAGACTCATTAGTCTGATTCTTCCGGAAGTTAATAGGAATAAACTGACTTTAAAATCCAAATAATTAAGATGAGCTAGGTAATGAACAAGCATGTCACCTACCTTTCTTGCTCTAGGCTGCAGAACAGGAATCCGTCCTTTGCAATGCAGATCCTTATTGGCACTTCACAATCAACAAGATAATGGAACTCTAAAAGCCCTTTAGCAAACTGCACAATAAGGCTCTGCTCATGGAAAGAGTGTTGCGTCCAAACTGGAAACTTCTCCCCAGTCCTTCTGTTCCAGCAAAGCTGGGGGTCTACCCTCAGGGTGGATCCCACTGATGGCAGCCATCTAATGACACTTGTACAAGTCTAGTGACTGGGTAGCTCATCTCTCCTGACACCTTATCATGGGATCAGAGCAAAGCAGCGTCTCTCCATCCTCCCCTGGATCCTCTCCTGTCTCTTCCAAACCTTGTCTGCTCTCACAGTTGGCCTGGGAAACTGCAGGCACTGACTTTGATGGAGCTCATGCCCCACTTTGATCCTCCTGTCCTTCCACTTTGATCCCCACTTTGATCCTCCTGCCTCTTCCCAGGCATCCTTTTCAGAATCTGAAAGCACAAGCCATTGGAAGGTCATTGAAGGGTGTGTGCCTGGCTCACTGAGTAAATCACCTATATTCTATTGTTTTGCATACAAGAATCTTATTTATCTAGTACTAGGGCATTTCTGAAGCTCAAATACTTCAGCCACCAAATGAGAAGGAAGAACTCATTGAAAAAGTCCCTGATGCCAGGAATGATTGAAGGCAAAAGGGGTGGCAGAGGTTGAGGTGGCTGGATGGAGTCCCTGAGGAGGTGGGTGTGGGATTGGGAAGACTTTGGGGGATAGTGGAGGACAGGAGATCCTGGAGGAATGTTGTCCATGGGGTCACAAAGAGACAGACACAACTTTACGACTGAACAACAACGTGGAAGGACATTTCCAAAAAAAGGGGGGATAATAATTTCAGATAAATGGAAGTGTGATGCATCTTTAAAAAAATTAAATGTCCCACAGACTAACCCAAAGGTTATGACAAACTTATACAAATACATGGTAACAGCTGCAAGAGTGATAATTTCCTCATAGTGGAAAACTGAAGACGAACTTGCTGTTGAAGATTGGAAAAACAAGCAAGCAGTACATACAACAATGGCAAAACTCACTAATTATATCCACAGAAGACCCATTAAAGAATTTACTCGAAGATGGAAGGCTTACTATGAGCAATTTAAATAAAGGTTTAAATTGTTTTACAAATGTGAGTACTATTCATTACCAAAGCGATCTTATGATATATAACTATAGGCTGGATAAATATATAACTGAGAACTGAATGGGTTGGATGGGAAAGTGGTTGATAGAGATGTTTGTGTATTGTAAATGTGCCTAAATGAGGAAAAACTTGCTAAATCTTTGGAATGACCCTTGACTTCTTTTTTTTCCTATGTACTCCTTTCTTCTTTCTAGTGGACTTTCTGAAAATAAATAAAAAGATTTGGAAAAAAATAAAAGGGCACTTGATATTTTGAGTATCTATGTGAGATTAATTGCATGGTCTAATTTAGTTGTGAAGTTATGGTCTAGAGTCAGCTGATAGAAAAACTCAGCGAGATTTTTATAATATAAAAGCATCTGAAGAATTAGATGCATAATTATCAATTGAATTTGTTCGTATTTCTCTCCTGCCCTTTTCCAAGGGTCACATTGGATAATAGTATTTTTCAGTGTAATTAGATTGAAGCAAAACTTTGTTAACTTTTAGGAACTTATTTTAGTTTATCTTGGGCACAAACCTTTTTTGAAGTTTACAAAAAAGAAATAGTGTGATGTCCAGTACTTTTATATTAAAAAACTGAACTATCATAAACATTTGTAAAAAAACAATATTATGCAAAATCTGTAGTGATTTAATTGGCATTCTATTTTGTCTGTCTTAAGGAGTTGAAAAAGACTGAAAAACAGAACCATGAAAAGTGATATTTCTCTATGTTAGGGCAGCTAGGCTTCAGATAGTTGGGATTTCCATTTATGTACTAGAACCCCAAGGCCAAACTTGTACCAGCTTAAAAAAAAAATGCTAAAATTTGGGAGAGGAGCTAGATGCAAAATGGTGGACACAGGAGTGGATCAAATACTTACTGAATTCATGAGCCATATGTTGGAATAACCTATATATAAAAGTAAAAAATGTTCATCTGAGTTACTACTACAGATTAGAGTTTCTAACACAAAACTCTAAAACTGGACAGCAGAACTTCAGAAAAGCCTAGTCAAAAGCAAGGCAATTAATACCCTTATTTTGCAGATGAGGAACACTGAGACTGAGAGAACAGTGATTATGGCAAGTTCTGGCATTGCTGAAGTTCTTCCTCTTCCTCCTGCAATTTTACTGTAAATTATCCAGCAATCTAGCAGTAGATCTTGATCTAACTTCTGCCTGTTGCATATAATAGATATAAGGCATTACAATAATTAGGCACACGTTACAGTTGAGAGACACTGCGCAAATCCATGTTGAGTACACATGTTCAGATCCAAAGGCACTGCATGTTTGCAGAATAAAATGATGGTGGAGACAAAAATCTTGGCTGCCAGTTGTAGATGCCATTTGCTCCCAAGAACAACCTGAAATTATTGCTGGGTCAAGGAGGGCTTTATGTGGGCAAATGGGGTAGCAGAAATTAAGATTTTTTATAAGGATGGAAAGGGCTGCAGCCACAGTTGTAAACTTCTCAGGAACCATCCAAAGAATTTCAAAGAAATTCCCTCCAAAGCAGTTCATCCTTATATCTTGAGTCAAAGGTTCCCAAGGGAACATTTCAGCTCAGTCTTGCATCTCAGTTTAGATGCATTAGTCAGAAGGTTTTAAAAGTGCTATCCACATCCATATACCAGAGAAAAAAATACATTTTTTTCTGATCAGATATGACAGTTCCCACCCAACATGTTTGAAGAACAATTTGCTCTATGGAAAACTCTTCAGGTTGAAAAGACATTGTTCAGACATTGTTCATCGAACCAGTCAAGATGTGACTGATATACATTAACCCAAATAATTTATACAAAGATTAGATCTGAGAGCTTTAAAAGAGAGGAAACGTTAAAAAGAGAGAAAAGAGAATTATAGACAGATAAATTGTTCCTAAACACACACACACGCAACCCTATGGAATAATTCCAACATTATATGTATCTATAAATACATTTTTGTGTACTGTAATACTCTTGAGAGGAAGAGATCAAAACCAGTGTATTATTTCCTAGTCTTTAATAGAACATTTGGATGCTTCTTCGTTTTCTTATGTGGATATTTTTGGTTCAGCTCTCATTTCAGGAACACGTTTCTGTTATTATTGTCCTTGAAGTGAATATGTGACCTTTAAGATGAGTATTTGAATTTCAGCACTAATGTGACCTGTGTAGACTTCGTGCAAAATTGCCTTTGACTTCATTGATCACACAACCTTTTTCTGGGCTTCCATTTCAATTTGACAGACTTGTTCAATTTGACAGACCTGTTTGAGTAATAAAACATCACAGCACTAAGTGAATAAACCCTCATCTCTAAGTGAATGACTTTTCTATACATGACTTTCCAAGATTTTTTGGAGTCTGACAACAATGGAACAATTCTATCTCCTTGCCCCTAAGAAAGCACTTGTATGAAGTTTCATGGAGTCCATTAGATTCTTTTCCAGGTAAATATGTACAGGATTATACCTGGCTAACACCATATACTAGAGTGCCTTTCTTGTCCCTAGGACTCTTCCAGACAGACAGGCTGGTAGCAATAACCAACAAAAGGCATTGTGCAACTTAGTCCACCATTTTTCCCCTTTTCATCTTTTTTCCTGATAAGAAAAAAGACTTAAGAAGCAGCAGGGAAACATGGGAGGACTACAAATGGAAGGTGTCTTCATCTGGACCCCCAACATCCTTGGATGATACAGTGATGGGTTCAGACAATACTGTAACTCACACAAAAGAACTGAGTTTATGTTGAGTGTAGGTTATCCTGTTGTCTGAATGTAGTGTACTTGCACAATAAGGCCCTTATCAGGAAGTACCTGGGCATCATTTTTCAGATACCAGATACCAGATTTTTTATGGTGGAAATTGCTGAATTATTCATATGAAATACAGTCACTGCTTTTAAAGCTCATTTTGGAGTTGAAGTGAAGCACAAACATATTTTGACCTTCCCTTGTGACAGAACCACATGATGACTAACAGTGAATAGTTTCCAGTGCCTGATTCTTTTAAATCTATATCTTACCACTCTAGCTACTTCTACTATACCCCACACATGGTATGAATTGCACTTGAGGGCATGTACTAGTTTAGGGTTCCCCCCAACATACACATTTGCAAGCAGATTAAAATCTAATTTCAAAAGCAGTGGTGAGATGGGGGGAGGAAGCATCTTGTATTTATTAACATTCTCCACTGCCCCACTTTAAATACATAATTCATTCTGAATTCCTAAGCCACTGAAAAGCCATTAGAAAGCATTAATCTTCCAGATCCAAAGAGCTAGGAAAAGGAGCAATGGACATTCACAATTTGGTACTAAAGGCCATTAGTGGGGCCGTCACATAGAGCAACCAATTCTGAAAGGCAGCCCAATGGGCCAGAGTATGTCTCGTGCTCTCAGAAATCCTGGCCTAATGAGCCCCATTCATTTCAATGGGTCTACTCTGAATAGGACTAGCATAGGATACAGTCTTTTATATGTAGATGGTGTCATGGTTAATCTCAGACCTTGCAGGTCAAATCATCTTGTTGACACAAATTGACAGCATCCTAAGTTGGCAGAAGCTGTGGGTGGGAAATGTTACTTCAAATTCCTCTGCCTAAAACTAAAAGTCCACTCAGAGCAGAAAAGTGCTCCATGTGGTGGTAGTTTGTTTTGTACACCAATTAAGTGATTGATGGATTAACACAGGGAGAACTAGATTATTTTCCAGAGCGATACTGTTTATCCTACCAACTTAGACTCCTCCCATCTCTTCCCATCTCATTTATGGATGGGCAAATCTCTCAAGCTCAAGCTCATTCAGTTTTCATTCATTTCCACTGCAAGGCTCACTCTGTCCCAATCTGTATCAGACCTCTCTCTGTGTTTTCCCCTCACATAGGTATTTGTACATTTTTGCATGTGTTTTTCAGACACCTGCAGTTTTACATACATATGCACAACTGCTTCAGAAAATCGGTTGATTTTTCAAGTCTGCCTGCTTTTGAATTAAGATTTAACAAACCTAGCTCCTTAGTCCATTTACTTATTTAATCAAATGGAACTGCCTGTCTCTCTGTGTGTATCTATTTGTACAAAGAAAGGGAAGTTAAGCAAGCCTCCAATTGCTTAAACAAAGGAAAGCAAACATTCACCAAACACATTCAGTATAAAGAAATAAAGTGAAGGTAATGTACAGTGGTGTGCAGAAGAATTGCTGTACTCTAATAAAGGCCTGGGCCTTGCTGCACCCAGGCCAACAGTGGCAGAAAATGGAAATTTTAAAATCTGCTCAAAACCAGGGGTAGGGGATAAATTTATAAGAAAAAAGTAGGAAGGGATAATCATGCAATTATTCTTTCCCATCCAAGCTCACCAGCTAGGACCAAACTGCTCCCTGCCTGCAAGCTGAAGGGTCAATGGCTGCTTGTCTGCCCTAAAACAGGAGCTCATGGAGGCCAAGTGAACAATGAGGAAAGCAGGGGCAATAACTGCAGCAGGATCTGACCCCATGGATTCTGCTGTACTAGAGAGGTGGGACATAGCACTGGACCACAAAATGATACAGGCAAAATGCAGTGCACAAGCAAGGCTAGCTAAACACATTCCCTGCATGATCAAGGAAGCCAAAGGATGCCTGCAAGGATCCACCAAGAAGCTGAAGACCACAGCATATGGCGAATGGCTTAGCAAGGCCCAGAGGCAGCCTGGAGAGAACTACATTTAAATGATCACTAGTTACTGAACAGAAACACGAGGAGGCCAGGGCAGGACACAAGGGTATATATGCCCCTTCCAAGCAGTCTGCATCATGAAACAGCGAGCATCATGATGCACCCACCCTGTATGCACATGCTCCAGAAGGCATGTGCAAAGCAACCTGACACTAGCCAGCTGCTGGGCAATAATTAGCCCATCTATTTATTTATTATTTATTTATTAAAACATTTTTATGCCGCCCCATTCGCCGAAGCCTCGGGGCGGCTTACAACAATAAATTAAAATAACATTTTAAAATATATACATTAAAATACAAATATATGATATAAAACATACAATATAAAACAAGCCGCCCTGGCCAGATAAAATTCAATAATATTAACATTTAAAATACTGCTTAAATTAGAAGGTCTTTGCCTGGCGCCAGGCGGATCTCTCTGGGGAGCGCATTCCATAACTTAGGCGCCACCGCAGAGAAAGCCCTCCTCCGAGTACCCACCCTCCTAATTTCTCTCACGGAGGGCTCCCGGAGAAGGGCCTCTCCCGCCGATCTCAGGGGGCGGCTGGGCATATATGGATGCAAGCGCTCCTTCAGGTAACCAGGACCCAAGCCGTTTAGGGCTTTATAGGTCATCACCAACACCTTGAATTGGGCCCGGACTTCAATGGGAAGCCAGTGAAGCTGACGGAGAACTGGAGTCATGTGAACATAACGTCCAGTCCCCGTCAGCAGCCTGGCAGCTCTATTTTGAACCAATTGAAGTATCCGGACCGTCTTCAAGGGTAGCCCCACGAGTGAGGGCTTGTTCTTGGCTTAAGAGTCCTGAATTGCTTTGGCATACTCAATGAGACTAGCAGGTCTGGACAGCACTTGAAACTTCCCCTGTTCCTGCTTGCTAGCCTGGACCCACAGTGGGAGGAGTACACGTACAGTTGAGCAGCTTAGACTTCTGCCCAATTCATTGCCTCCTTGCCTCAAAATACCCTGAACTCAGAAGCTTCTAAACATCCACAGCCGAGTGGGTAACTTGTATCCTGGCAGCCCTAGTCTCCTCCCGTCTCTTTGCTTCTTCTCTGAGACCAATTACCTGACCTCAGAGAGTCAGCCAATGTGGCTCTCCTTGTTTTGACTGTGAGGGAAGGAGAGAAACTGGAGCAACTCCATGTCAGGAGCTTGGTCTCTGACATCACTGTGGGAACCTGAATCATTGCATCCATGGGATCATCCTGTTATTCACGTTAAGCCAGAATTTCTGGATTATCACCGAACACAAACATTCTCATGGAAATCTGTTTTGGTCAAATCAATAGCACTTACCTCTAAGAACACATATTCTGAAGACTGAGGGGCCTGAAGTTTTACAAATATAATCAAAGGGTAGATTTAGTCAAAGTGATGGTCTCCTTTAACATTAGACACACACTAAGTGAAGTGCAGGGAATGGAACTTTCATGGTGCTGAGGTGTAATTCTTATCCTAAAGGCCATTGTGTGAATTTTGAATTGTATGCAGCATTCCAGTAGGAATAGAATGCTATGCTTGATTGCGCAAAGTGAAATAGCATGATTATAAGTCCTCCTACAAGCAATCAGCAAGAAGATAACAGAAGTCTTACAATTTTAAATCATTAATTATTTTTTGCCTTCTCAAATGTGCCATGTAAAACTGGATACATAAAAGCATCTATTCTTTTGAAAGCCTACAGCTTTAAGAAAATGGGAAAAATAATTCAGTTCAAGCAGATCTTTCATTGGAATTCTTTAAAAAGAAAAGAAACCTTTCTGAATACTTAAACATTTGTATAAAAAATAGATCAAATTCTATTACAAATTCCTAGTTGAAGCACATTCTCATTTCAGTCTGCTGCAATAAGTAATGTTTAATTAAATATGAATAATTAGATAAATGGCATTCCAATCTCAGGCTCACTAAATAATAATTCAGATGCATTTCTCAGAACATGAAAACATATGAGAACCTTATGTTTATGAGGACTACTGAGGCTTTGTTGTTTTTATTTTTGCACTTTACTGATTATATCATATTGAGCTTGGTTGTTGAAACCAAAATTAATTTCTCAAGTTGTAAAATATCAATATTATTTAACATATTTAAATGTACCCAAACTCAGGGAGCTGTAATTTGTTTGTATTTTTTATATAGCTATCCTGTAAATTCATAGTACTATGAAAAATCATTATATTTACATATTATGCAAGATATGTAACCCTTTGAGTTAACTTGCAGAGATAGGATACAGAAAAACATTCCATAGACTAGAGATCATTTTATTCATGGTAGACATTTACTTTGTAAAAAAAAAAAAATAGTGAAGGCTTAGAATAACTGCACCTCATGCCCAACTGCCCAATATATCCTTAATGAGTGACACGCTACCATCATTTTGCTAGGAATAAAAGGATATAGAATCTGTTCCTCAAACTGTGATGGTGATGGGATAACTGTGTTGGCAAACCATGCCAAAAAACAGAGTTGCCTAGTAACCAAAAATGGTTGGTTGCTTCTGTGTGGCTTTCCATAAAATTTATGGTTTTTCAAGCAAAGGTTTGTTGACTCACAGATTGTAGGAGTTTGCTTTATAATTTTTCATTTTCTGCATGGAAATTGGTATGCATTTGTGTACACAGCATTCCTAATTTATGCATTTTTGCAAGTGCTTCCTCTAACATATGTATCTTTCATATTGTGCCCTTCAAGATACGAATTGTTCATATGCTATTTTGTCTAATGTATACATTTTTCTGCCTTCTTTCTGAGAAGACCCACCAACAAATTCAGAAAAGTGTGAAACCCTTTGGATAATGGCATTCTAGTTTGCAGATTAGGTTGGAAGTGCAAATTATGTCAATGGGTATTAAATGTGAATGAAATTAATTCCATCCTCATTCCTAATGAGGAGACAATTCTACAGAGGATGATTATCTTGTGGGATGTGACATTGGCGTTCCTGTGCTCTTGTCTAAAGGGAAATGGTCCTTCAGTGAATGAGGATACCTCTTTGCTGGACAAAAGATACTAAGTGACACTATAGAGGAAATCTAAATCCGTCCCCTGTGCCCACCCTCCGGGATCTTTCAGACCATATGGTACTACCACTACTAAACTCATAGGGATACAATATAATTACCACAAGAGCCTGTTCATCTGTGATATCTGGAAAGACATAGTGAAAAAAGCATAGAATATTAATTACACAGTCCTTTTCATCAGAGTGCATGCTTGTTCATTCCTGTGCATAATTGTTGTCACCCTAAAAGACCTTCCAGACAATATCATATCCCCTGGCAAACCTGCAATCCTTCTACCAAGCCTTGGCTTCACCAAGGGTTGAAAAAGAGGTGGCTAGACTGCAAGAAGGGTACAGAAGCATCGTTCCAGCATGGATACTTCATTCTTTGCACATGGTAGAAGTGTGGCTGCAATAAGAGAGCAATAACCTGCACTCATTGGTATGCAAGGCCGAGGAAAAATGAAGTCAATCTTGTCCCTGCTTCAGGGTCATCATATAACCTTGCAAAGCAAGGGAAAAAGCTGTGTTTGCACTTTCCTAACACTGAAGGTAGATAGCCTAAAGGTCTGCATCTGTGTAGCAGCCATATAGAATCTGTCCTTACAATGGTAAATAGTCCTTCTATCTATAACCGACTGCTAAGTCCCTTATCTGTACATAGATTTCCTTTCTTACCAGAGCAAAGATTGGTTAGATATTTATTCCTTTAAGGATAGGAGTTTTAAGTAGTAGCTATACACCACGTTCGTCTTCAGGCCAGGATGGTTTTGTATCATTATACCCCCAGTGAAAGATGTTGTCCTTTTGTTTTTATCATAGCAATCAGGGCAAGCGTTTAAATGTACAGCATGAGGGAAATAAACCGAGCAGATGAACCTGTTATCACAGAACTTAATGGATTCTCCACATGAAGCAGTGATAGAAATGCTATTGTTGAAGCCGGTACCCAGAGAGCGTCATGATATTATACTATGGCGGCTCTGGTGTGGAGAGATTAATGTGGTCGCTTTAGTGATTTTATCAAAAAGAGTTAGGCACATAGATGCTAATGTTAGATATGTATAGGAAAGTGATAGTTCGCCCACTCAGAGGGGAGTTGTTCTCTTTCCCAAGCTACCCCTGATCATTTGCAACAGGGCTGGTTTCAGCCTTGTGTCTCGCTCCAAGACTTCTAGAAATCCCTTTTCCTTCTGTGTCTAGCATTTTAAACCTCCTTCTTTTGTGTGGTGTCCCAGTTTCACACAATGGGCAAAGCAATTTTGACTCCGGCATCTGCTGGTTGGCAGGTGTGATGATGGATTGGAGGCACCCCTCTGCCAGCAGGAAGGAATGCTGTCAGTGAGGAAGGGGGCTAGATTCACACTGAGATCCCTGTCATGCCTGCAGGAATGCTGCATGTCCTCTGGGGCAAAACAGAGACAACCTTCCCTTCTGTTCTCTCCTATGATTCCGGGATTATTTTTCTCAACTGTGTCAGCCTAAAGCTGGCATATTGAGACCATGCCCTACTTACATCAATGGGGAAATTGTAAGAAACCCACCATGAAAAAGGCAGAGAACATGCCCCGCCTCAGTCCGGACTGGCTTGAGCTACCAGGACTTGGAAAGTGGCGGGGAGTTTGGGACTTTGCTGAACATGAGAAGAGATGCTCTTGTGTGCACTCAAAGATTGTGTGTCCTCCCCTGCTCAATAGCTGCTCATGTTCTGTAGAATTTCTGTGGCAGCACAGGTGACAGGTCTGCTTGCCTTCTCAAACCAGTGTCTCTTGAGTGTCTGTTTTAGATCTTCCACCCCCAGCTATATGACACATGTTCATGTTAATCTCCTAGTCATTAAATCTGGGTTCAAAGAAAAGATTGGTGATAAATGACTGGCATTTGCTCTTTGTTCCCTTGTTATACTGAAAGTGTTTTTAAGTGCCGTTGGCTGATCTTTTCAGAAGATCCATGATTAAATTGGTGACACAAAAAATAAGAAAGAAATCCAAATTTCTGTTCAAGGAAAATTTTAGTCACTTCATTATTTTATTTCTAATATTTATTTCTTAGAAAACAACAAAGACTATCAAATTATTATGTAATTTGTAGACTACAGTCTACTTCATCAAAGACTGTAGCCCACAAGTTTCTGATGATGATGATGATGATGATTAAAATTATTATGGTTTATTCTGCCCCCCTATTTAGAATTTTAGGGTGGTGTACTGTCAATGATCATGACATACAAAACAACATGATCAAAAGATTTTGGTTTGGTGCTGAAAAGTTACAATTTAATGCATACAGACAAAGGAAAAGAAAAAGGAGAAAGGAGAGAAGTTATTAGAAAATGGCAGCAGGAACCTCACTTTAGGTCATGCCACACTATTTTGAAGAGCAGAGTATTCACACGCTATTGTTAGGCTACAGATGAAGGATGAATATGCTAAATTTTGAATGACCCAAAAGTTCTATATAAATGCAACCTTTCTGGATCCTACGATAGGATGGAATGTAAATTCCAGTTTCCATCCCTTTCTGCAGGCAATTGTCACTTCTAGAAAAGCCTTTTCTGCGGAGCAGACCCTCTTCTGAACAGTGTGAGATGTGCAGAGAAAGGAATAGGAAGCTTTCCCACTATTAACTTTCCTATGTAAACTGATCTTGGGACCCAAGTTCAGTTTTGAGGTTTACTCCCCCAGTAGCCTCACCCTATGAACTTTATGCAAATCGATTGGGGGGTCCCATTTCTTCAGAAAGGCTTTGCAGGGGACAAGGGTGGCTGCAGAGAGGTAGTACAAATTGGATATTTTCCTGTTGTTATTGTCCATAAGGCATCTTATAATCCAACCCTTTGTATAGTAAGCATGGGATCCAGCTATGGAAAATGCACTCAATTCACTGGTCCTGTGTCAGTCCTCATGAGCAGTGCAGAACCACTTGTGTTTAGTAGGGGACTGGATATTGGCAGCACTGTACTAGGAGAGCTGCCTGCACTGGACTGGCCCCACCATGCAGAGACATTGGGGAAGCAGCTTAAAAGGAGGCTGCCATTTTCTGCCCCAATCCCTGAAACAGGAAATGGACAGGACTGCCATTTTGAAATTCCACTTCAGCTATAAAACATCTCATCTGGGACCACATTTGAACAAGGCTTTTCAATATTTCTGTGACTTCTCTCAGCACTTCTTATTTTAAGTGATAGGCATAACAGAGATGTGATTTTCAACAGGAAGAAGTCTTTTTCCTCTGAATGCATACCAGACAGACTCAGAAGGTAAGCAAATATATTTTATTAACCTGTCATTTTGGAGATTGAAATCTAAGTACCTTGAGTAAAAGGTATCCTCTCTTATCAGTGTTGTTTTTCTCATTCTGTGGGAACACTCTGAACTAATCGTACTTGTCTTACTCTGCATTTTGTGAGCATAACTGCTCTCATTTGTTCAGGTGATTACTTCCCCCAAAC
Organism: Varanus komodoensis; assembly: GCF_004798865.1. NCBI lineage: Eukaryota > Metazoa > Chordata > Lepidosauria > Squamata > Varanidae > Varanus > Varanus komodoensis. Next base: position 40,404,200 of record NW_025336087.1, on the reverse strand, counting down.
ACTTCCTTGGTTAGAAATAATGACCCAAAATTAATACACAATGTGCTTGTTTACCACATTAATAGACTATTCAATCTACCCAACATATTCAAAGACTTAAAAACCAAAAGGGATAGGTGAGCAGCAAGGTGTGACTCTGAAAATTAAGTGTGCCTATCCTGCTGTCCTATGCTCAGGAATTCTTGCAAAGGCTCCCTGAGAGTTTGTGTCTACCTTTTCACTGCCGTTGCTTCCAGGGGCTACTGCTTTTCATTCTGTTTCACTGGCCTTGCTTACTTGACGGGCAGGTGAGTTAGCAAGTGTGTGGTGGCATCTACTGCTCTTTGACATGGTTTTCTGGGCTGGCATGGGAAGAAGCAAGATGGTTAGTGGAATGAGCTCCAGCTGGGATGTGGGCCCATTCCAGGTGCCCCACGATGTTTTGGAACATGGTGGCCCTTCCCATGTTTCCCAACAGACAATGAGGCTCATACAATAATTGCATATCAGGGTAGAAATCTAGGGGCCTGATGTCCATACCCATGTGGCCCAGGTAGAAATCATCCACCTGCAAGAACAATAGCTTCATCTTCTCACCACTCTGCCCCAAGGTGAGAAGCTGTAACAGGCAGTAGTGGTCATGAAGCTGTAACAGAAAGTGGAGGAGAGTGCAATACGAATTGCACTGAGGTGGTGTTCTCGGTATGGTGGTCTATGCATAAAGTTTTTGTAAAGGTGCTCTCCTAGTCAAGAATTCTGGAGTTGAGTCTTGCTCCATCCCAGTGAGCGATTGCACTCAGAAGATTCTGATTACATTCAGAGTTGGAGAATATTCTGCATCTTTGAACGTTTATCTCCTAGCATACCTTCTCTGTATCAGATCTGCCATCCTTTCCATGATAGAATCATATCCCCAACAAGCTAGGGGCTGTAAGGACTCCCCTCCTTTGAGCACCAGGGGTAGGGAATTGGCACAGAGGAGGAGGCTGGAGGCAGAGCCCAGCTCGACTGGTGCAACATGGAGGGAGAAAATAACACTGTGTCAGCCAGCCAAAAGCTAAGCCGTAAGCGAGGCTTCCATCTAAACGGCACAGCAGAGAAGGGTTTTCTTGCTACCCACTCCACCTGCTGCTGCTTGAGATGATTCCTTTTATATCCTTCTTGAAGGGCAAAGGATGCTATCCTCTATGAAAGCAAGATCCTTCTGCTTCTGCCACTGTCAGGAAGGCTCCGCAGGGACTCCTGCAAGGGTTGGGCAACTACAGGACATGATTTGCCTCCCGGGGCCCTGGGTATAGCCTCCCACCTGGCCCTCCCTAGTAATGGCAGCAGTGCTAGATTTGGTCAGGTGGGAAGCAGGGGCAGCTGCGTATTATTATTATTATTATTATTATTATTATTATTATTATTATTACATTTCTATGCTGCCCCTTGCCGAAGCCTCATCCTACCATGCACTGCCTTGGGATGACCCAGCACTATGTTCTTAAAACACACATGAATTGTCATGCAGTAAGGGTGTGCGTGCGTGTGAATTCAAATTGCAGCAACTTTTGAAATGGAAAGAACTTCAACATGTTTGAGTTTTGCTGATTCACATCCATCTAACTTTACAGGTAAAGTGTGTGTGAAGGTGGCATAAGTATGATAGTTCTTCTTCTACATAAGTACTCTGATTTCATTCAAAGTATTTTTAGTACCTTTCCTTCCGGGCTATATATAAGCCTTGTGCAAAGCCTGGATGTTTTCTGTGCACTGAAAAATAATCTGGCATTGGCTACAGAAAAAAAATATATATTTGAAAAATAATACCTTGCCAAATATTGGTGATCTAACAAACAAATACATTTGCAGATTGTATGCTCCAGTGGGCCTCATATAAATTGGATCAAGCCCCAAATGATTGAACCCATTCTGAATCAAAAGGGCACATTACTGACACTGTAGAAGCAATACAGAATGGCATGGGTACATATGTGTGAAGTTTTCCCACCCCAAATTTAGCTAGTAAAATGGTCCATGTCAGTCCCAGCCTTTTTGATTTGGACATATTTCACAGAAGAGGAGAGGGGCAGAGTGGAGGAAAGCTCTTCTTTATTTCCCAAGAGATCTTGAAACCCACCAGGGGCCTCTGATCTCTCTGGTTTAGACTTTTAACGTTGGGGGAGGGGTGCTGTGTGACTAGTGTTCAAAAGGACAAGCATTTATAGCATCCTCTAAGCCTGGCCTTAAAAATTGCTTTTTAAGATTGCCTGTGGGCTCCAGAAGAATCAAATAATTCACAACTTCCCAGACTTTTACTATAGTGAATGACTGCTAGCATTGATATTCAGTTACATTATACCTTATACCTTCTCAACACCAGAAAAGAGATAGGAATTATTTTTTCTATGTTCGAAGTTCAATTTCTCTTATTCACTTATCATTGACAGACATCGACATTTAGTGTATTCTACATTAATAGAAACTTCTGCCTGCTGAACTATTGTGCTAATGAGCTGAACACATGAAAAATGTGTTGAAAATGACACATTCTTTATAGCTGCTCAGTCTCTAGAAAGAGTCAAATAAGTGACAGTTTGATTCATTACTTAGCTACATTTCAGTCATTTTGACAACATTCAAGATGTATTATAATATATTGCGCACCTTTCTGCCAAATCCCACCCCAAAATGCATTTGAGGTGAAGCTAGTGATCAGACATCAAATGGAGATGGAGAATGTAAATCAAGTGCATTTCAAATTTCATTGTGATATGTTGATGTATTTTAGTCACATTGGGTCAGTTCATCTTAGGGCTGAATAAAAAATTCACAGTGTTTAGATCCGGATTGTTCCTATTGGGAATGATTCTGGTGTTTCGAGCAGGGGCTACATTAGATTCAAGAAAATATATCTGCAAGTTTTGACAGTGTCAGCTGTGTATGCCTTCTTTAACTTTGGAAAAGAAAAAAAAGATCTTTTGCTAGTGAAAGTCATATATATAGCCATCATGACTAGTAGAAACTGATACTGATTCTACTGGAGTTTTTATTTTGTAATCCCCCTATGGGATGATTTTCTTAAGTAAATGACAGGGGAGGAAGGTTTAATTCTGTCCTCTTGATGTGTAGTGTTCCTGATTCAGATTGGGGTGACACATGATTACTCTGGGTTAAAGGAATACGGGGTTCAACTACATGCTACCTAATTAAGATAGTGTGTCATTTGATTTGTAGACTACTATAGCAGGAGGTCAGTTAATTTCAAGTTTGTTCATGATTTTCTTCTTAGCCTTTAACTCTTGGATGGTGCATTTCGTAGGATCACAATTCTGGGATTTGACTACCTGTAACTCCTTTGTTTCTTATATATTTGATAATTAATAAAGCAAGAGTTTAGAGCAACATTCCCATGACCCATACACATCCTCTGAGGAGGCTATATAATAGGCTGGATTCCCAGCACTGAGGTTGGACACTGTGCTCGAACCTTGAAGCCAGGGACTGGAGCTCTGGTCCTCTCACTTTCACACCTGGCATGGAAAGTACTGCATTTCCTGCTCTCTGAGATCAGCAAAACAACCCTGAAGATGTTTCAGGGGGTGGTGAGAGGAGGAAGTTGGAGTGGTCAGGATGCTAGGTCCCCTGGGGCTGCTCCAAGCCCAGCCCCTTCCTCTTTCCCTTTGAGACAGCAAAACAGGTCACCTAAGTGGGAGACAGCCTCCGCTGCTTCTCCTGGTCTGCTCTGAATCTCAGTAGGGTTGCACCCAAAATGAATTCAATAAATGGGTAGCGTTTATCTTCTTCATTGGTGCTTATCCTGACTGTGGACTTAGCTTGGTCTCTGATGCCTCATCTAGGACTGGGACATTTCATCACCCAGACTCCTCCTCTTTCCTGGAGATGTCATGGAACAGGAATGGTCTTCAGAAGTGGCCTCCCACATTTCAGCTCAGAGCTACTTATACAAGGGTAAGAGACATTTAATCCTTCACAGCATTGCAATGGAAACAGGATGTTTGGGAATGAGGAGGGGTTGCATCCCACACTGTGTCTGCCAGAGTGATGGCTAACACCTGCAGAATGGTTTTCTCTTCCCTGCACAGCTACCCCATGCCCTGAGGAGCAGATATGGTGGTGGGCACCTGCCATGGGCTGTCTGGGAGCAGTCCTTTTGCACTATTGCATCATGACAAACAAATGTTTAATTTGATGTAATCAACCATGTTAAGCAAATTTCTGACAGTCCATTTGCATGGCAAACATGGTTTTCATGAACACAGGATGCTCTCCGTCCCTGAGGCCAAGGCGGAGCTGATCATGCCAACTCTCTGCATTCCCAGACATATTAACTGCTGTGGCTGTGCTTGCATAAAGCAAGACCCTCCCCCACCTTCCAAAAAATCTGCCTTATGCCAAGCCGTTCAAGCTTAGTATCATCTATCCCAGGGAACTGGACTTCTTTCAGCCCAAGAGCCAAGTTCCATTTTGGAGGAAAGTTGAAGGGCTGCGATTCAATGGTGGATGGAGACAAAGGCAAAAGTTAAGGGGGCAAAATACCAAATGTAAATATTACCATATTTTAACATAAAGCTTTTTACTGTCGATAAAAGGTATTTACCACCTTGGAAAAGGTATTTCCACCTCTTCAAACTGGAGAAAACCTGCAAAAGCCAAATGATCAGTGGTAAGGAAAGAGAGGTATTGCTGTCTGGGGAACTCTAGAGGGCTGGATTTTACACGCCACAACTTCTGGGTTTCAGGCAAGCATTTTACTCAGACTCTGAATGCCTGGGAATGTCTGAACCTAGGACATTTCAGATTCAGACAAGGTGTTCTGCCAGTAAGTCGCAGGCCTTCTCATATGCTTTCATGGTGTACATACATGGCTATTGGGAAGGGGAATCTTTTTTGAAAAAGCCTGGTGCAGCAAGCTAGTTGCATTACTGTAGTACTTCAATATACTAGCTATTGTTTCACTGAGTTGGGAGTTGTGGGCATGCCTGTTGCATAGATTTTACCTCTGCCGGTGTCATACATGATATATTATAGATTGCTCACTATGCATGCATTGTTTAAAGCCTTAAAAGTATAATTTGATCATGGAAATGCTGACATAACCTTAACCGTGGTGATGTGAAGACGGCGATGATAGTAATTAGTAATAAACCATGTCAGGAGGATTGTCAGTAATGCTGCCAAGTAGATATTCTACATTGTTATTTACAATGGATGAACACATGGAAGGCTTCAATTTCAACCCATCACAGGGATTTAATTTTGGTGCACTGTATTTGCTGGCAGGTTGGATTAGTGGGCTCAATATGTATTTTGCAAAAATCAAGGAACATATTTTTAATACAGCATAATGTACTATTGCTGCAACAACATCAATAAAAACAACAACCCTGTAATTTACAGCAGGGGATCCTGTACGTGGCCAATGCATGAACCAAGTCTTAAGGTACAATATAACATCTTTCCTCGAACCCTGCTGAGCAAAAACTGCTCACAGTGTTTAAACACACCAATATATGAACTAAATTGTAAGCAGTGATTCTAACAGCGAGTCATCACACTTAGTTGAAGGGTGGGAAGCCAAGATCAATTAGATGTTCATGAAACCATGAAGCTAGAAAATGCTTATCATCAATAAAACTGTACGAGCATGTGAATGTTTAGGCTTAACACCTAACCCAGTAAAGTTGTGATTCTTGCAAGTTTCATTTTTGAATGGCTAAGTGAAATGGTTGATTACTATGAGTCAGAAGGTTCTGCTAAATTTTCTTAAAGTATTTTATTTTATTTGGCTCCCAGTAATCAATTTACCCCCTAGTCATAGTGCCCCAAAAGGATTTACTTCTTGGTCACTCAGCTTTGGACCCGTTTAATTTACTATATCATGATGCATAGGCTCCATTGAATTTCATTACCTCTTAGATTCCCCCCTTTGGCCTCTGATATCTACTAGGCACCAAAAATCAGACGTTTTTCTTAGCTATATCAGAGCAGGTTGGTTTTAGTAGTCAGTAAATTCATCCACAATTTACCAGCAATTAAAGTGGCAAAGGTGCCTGATGAAATTATTTTCCCCCTTCTTGTACTGTTGTTGTGTTTGCTAAGTTTCATCATATCATTGTTGCTGAGTTTTCCTAGGGAAAAAAATGAATTTATGCAGTAGCTGCACCAGTAGCTTATGCAGAATTGAAGGTATTTGAGAACATGATGGAAATTGCAACTTATGCCATTTGTCTCTTAAAAAATCCATTAGAAAATTCCATTATTCAGAAGCTGAAATGTTCATTTTTAATTTAACAAACACACATACTAATCTGGCTATTGTTTTGCTCTGACAATGTATCACATTTTCTCATTTTTGTAATAATACAATGAAAAGGGCACAGTTGTTATTTAAATACTGAATGACTTCTGCAACTCTGTAAGAAAAAACATCTGGAAACATCCAAGCTTCCTGGTGCAGTATAATGCACAATTTATAGTAATAATGAAATTCGTACACACTTGTCATAAATATGTCATAACTTCATTGTCCATAATGCTAGGCTAAGTTTCCATGTTCTGCTTCTACCTTTTTAAAAAAATCAGTCTCACTCCAAGAAACAAATCAAACAAAAATTCTGCAGTTGCATTTCCATTAAATTTCCCTACGTGCATGAAATCAGCATGACCGGGCAACTAAAATACATTATATTAACCATAAACAAAGAGATCATTTGGAAGCAGTAGATACTTCATTTTCATCATATTGATATTATGACATTGCCTCACCTTTATCATTACTTTGCATTAAGTTTGCATTTCTACAAGTGATTATCATGAAGAGAAAAATGTACCTATATACCAAAATTGGCATGAATGTATCTGAAATGCCCATATTGATTTAAAAGAAAAACTTAAATTCTGTTACCTCGATTCTAAATACTAGCATCCATTCAGCACCTGATGAATCAGAGTAAATCATCCCTCATTCTGTCCTATTGCTTTGTCGCTTTGAGAGATATTTGTCCCTTTCTAGATGTGATTTTCAATTTGTATTATTTAAAAGGAAACCATCCTAAAACTTAGTGTTGGAAAGAAAGATCTGAAAATATGACAACAAATACTTTGAATGTATATGACTTTTAAAAACAAGAAACAAATTGAGGTCAAATATATTTTCAACTTCTGTAATTCCTAAGGCAGTGCATATCAAGGCAAATAATCACAGCAAAAAAATAGAGGTGATTGTTAAAGAATTTTCATGGTTATCTAAAAGTTTTAAGCTTAGTTCATAATACTAATAATCAACTTCATTGGTAGAAAAGTAAATGACCATTCCTTTATGTGGCAACATACATAATGTGAAAACACAACATGGGTGCCCATCCTCAGGAAACAAGTTAGTACATTCTAGGAAATTTATCTGACACATATAAGTTATTCTCATATACAGGCTATTCTCACATAATGGTGTTGTATCTAATTGTGTTGTTCCACTGGTGGGAGGAAACTGATAGAATGGCATTCCCATTGCAATCTGAAATTTCTTCATTTTCCCAATATCTGCTCCTGAAGATTTAGGGATCTTCCATGGCAGATTTAGGGTACATATGGGGATTGCAGGAGGAGAAGAGGATGGGAAAGTCCCATCATATGAGCAGGAGTCTTCTTGAGTGAGCAGACCTCCACTCATACGAGGAGCCAATGCATAGGTGTGCCTCACATGTTATGTTCATTCAAATATTTCAAAGTAGTTTTGGATGAATTGCTAGTTCTGCAACTTCAGGATGCATTCTAATATTTGGTGTGGGGTCTTTAAGAAAGTTTTCTTCCCAGGGAAGGTAGAGAAGTTACATAGTGGAAAGTGAGAGATAAGTGAAAATGGAAAGAAGCAATGTGGGAAGGGGAAGAGGTCCATGGTGGGATATCTTAGACAATGTCTGTTGAAAGAAAATGTATGTGGCTAGCCTAACTTTCCTCACATGATCCTTGTGAGGGTAAAATGGAGAAGAGGTAGAAGATTATGTAAATTACTAGATTCCTAGCAGGAAAAATTGTGGGATATAAATAAATAAACAAACCACAATCTTTTTCTATTGTAAGCAATACTTTCTTGGACAATCCTTGAATACGACATGCACTCATATAAGCAATATCATAGTTTAGTCCAATGTCTCAGCATTGGTGCATCCTCATTAAGGACTGATGAATCTGTCAACCACACTCTTGTGCAGATTCTCTGTTTTCTAATGGTTAGCTATATACATATGTGACTATGTTAAAATATACACTTTTTATACACATTCCCCATTGTATATATTACTTTTGAGGAAATCATATTTTCTGTAAAATATGTAGCATGTTTGCTTTAAAATATTGCGGATTTATTTCTTTAATTTATATACCAGCCAACAGTCAAAGCTCTATGGGCAGTTTTGTTTTGCAGAGAATATAACGAACTCATATTTTATTTATTTATATTGCGATTTATATCCTGCCTTTTTCCTACAAAGGGCTCAAGGCAGCTTACATCATCTCTCCTCCTCCATCTTATCCCCACAACAACCCTGTGAGGTAGAGTCTGTGACTGGCCCAAAGTCACCCAGTTGGCTCCATGGCTGAGTGGGAACTAGAACCCAGATCCTCTGAGTCCCAGTCCCATGCTCTTAACCACTGCACCACACTGGCTCTGGGTTGGGATTCTCACATTTAAATTGTCATAATTAGGGTTAAGGAGCTACATATTCGGTGATTTCACATTAAACTTCTACCTCCCCAAATCTGTCACCCATTTGTAATCTTCATCAGTGATTTTTATGGATTTGTGTAGAGTAGCTTAATAGACATCTGTCTGAGTGTTTTTCCTGTGCTTTCTGCTAGACGGTTCTGATAGATCTCTTATGCCATTTGAAGAATGCATAACAGATGCAGCTTTAAAATGCCGAATGGTTGCTTTACATGATCTTCTGTTGTTTTGCTGTTACATATCTCATTCTAGCCCTGTGTCTTTTCCTTTTGCCTGCCCCTCCCTGCCCCCAGTAAATTTTAAAATATACATGAGCATGCAGATTCAACAGAAGCAGTTCCCTTAGCAACAGAAGTCAGTAACATGAAGTCATTTCATGGTCAAGTTTTATTATTGTTTGACATTTAAATGCTTTGGACAAAGGCATTTAATTAAGCATGGCCTAGCAGGTGTTAATGTGCAGAGAAGTGCCAGACTTTGAAAAATAACAATTTTGCCATACTTAAATGATTGCATTCAGACTTCTGAAATGTTGTGGAGCATGAGATTCTCTTTCTGGAAATTCATTTGTAAATCTCACTCATAGGACAGATGAGGCAATTATGAACCATTTGAGAAGGTTTTCTTGCAGAAAAGAATGTCTAGAAAGGGATAGGAAAGCACAAAACCAAAGGATTATTCCATCCCTGCTTCTGAGAGCCTGTCCTGGTGAGGTGTCACACCAAGACCGCCACTGCTGGGAGTCCCCACCTCCTGGCAGTCTGTAGGGGCCAGAGGAAGCACCCCCCACAAGCTCTTTGTGAAGTAGAACGCACTGGACCAGCACACGTTGACCCAAGTCTTGGGGGAAAAGGAACTTTATTAAACTATAACACACACACACACACACACGGGGAAAGGAAAGGGGAGAAGGGAAGGGGAAGTTGGATGGCAGCTTTCAACAAATGGACTGCAAACGCTGAGACAAGCCCCCTTGGCCTTTTGGCCACCCCAGACCATAGAATAACACAACTAACTAGTCTAAAACCTAGTGACTATCAAGATACTTAACAGTTCTTCTCCGAGGTAACAGACCTGGACTCCAACAGGCTGAACCTCCAACAGCAGGCATCCCTCCTTCTTCCTAAAAACGTGTGCAGTCTGGCCTCAGAGTCCCCCTTTAATTTCTTCTCCAAGCAATCAAAACCCTTTGTTCTATGGGGTGATATCAAAGGATCAGAACCATTTGTTTCCCAAGGTGGAATCAAGCAATCAGAACCATTTGATCCATGAAGTGACATCTCCAGAGCCTCCAGCTGGGTTCCACATCTCCGTATCTTCAGATGTTTTCTCTCTCAGTTCAGTACCCTTTCCATTACAGAGCCATCTTTGCATGATGCTCAACTAAAATCGCCAAGTATCTAATAGCAAAATTCTATAAGTCTAGAAATAAGTTGCCCTGAATTCAATGGAGCTTACACACAGGTAAGCAGATATCGGACTGCAACCACCATCCCAGAATAAGTGATTTTTAATTCCAGAAAATTGGTCGGGTGCTGGGTATTTCTGATTCTAAAATATTGTAAGCCTAGCGCATAGGCATTAAAGCTAGAAGGCTCTGTGTAGAAATATCTACATAAATAAATCATGCCATTGTTTACTAGGAATGGAAAGGCAATTGGTTTGATTTGCATTTTCAGCTGAATTTATCTAATTTCAAACATTTTATTAAATATGTGAAGCAAATCTCAGTTACCCATTGGAAGTTGCATTTCTCCAAGTTTGCAAAGGAATTTTCCAATCAGAAAATGATGATAACATTATTATAATAATTAGTATTCTCATAATTATTATATGATGAGAATGTTCACACTAAATGAAAATACTATTTAAAAATACATTAACTGAGGAAAATTACTTGTAAATTACTGTGGGTAACCAAAATGCATATATGAAGAGAAATGCACAAAAATGTTTGGATTCTCATAGGAACATTAAAAAAAAAGCTTCAAAATTAGGAAAACCCAAAAATAAGAATGGGAAAATGGAAACAGAGAAACTGAAATGGAGGCATTCATTCATCCATATCATAATGCTGGCAGTTATAAAGAACTCATGAAATGTTTCTCAGAAATGAATGTTCTATTTGCAGAACATACATAATTTCTCTGACTCAGATGGTAAAAGATCCTTCTGGTCAGCATCTTAAGAGGACTGGGTGCTGCTTCCTTGGCATGACATGAAATGCCACTCTGCAGAAACCATAGACATTTGGGATAGATTTTTAAGGAAGGTGAAAATTCCCTGAGCCCTTTAAATCCTGGCTTATATCAATTACCATCTGGATACATTATTTCCAGGGTAAAGTGTGACTATTAATCCACTAGCGATGCCCCCTCATTATTTGTTTGTTCCTGATAAAATGGAATTGCTTGTTCTTCCTGAGTGGTATGATAACCGTTTACCTGACTTGCCCGCAAAGTCACAGATCAAACATGCACTTTTAAAAGAAACTTTATTTATTATATTTGCATATCTTCCCATGTCACACAGGGATCTCTGGGTGGTGAACAAGTAGAGAACAAGTTTAAAACATACAACAGTAAAATGGATAATCACAGAAAAATAGAACTGAATACAACAGAACTTGGATAGCCTTCCCCCCCCACACACACACACAGAGAGAATGAGAGAGAGAGAGAGAGAGAGAGAGAGAGAGAGAGAGAGAGAGAGAGTCTTGATAGCTGAATCTGCACCAAACCAATACCAAACAGGTGATGCCCTTTGGTATGACCCTTCAGGAGCTGAGCGAAGTGGAAGGCCCTCCTCTGTCAGTTCGTGGGTGTCAGTGTGGTACATCCCCCTCTCTATCTGGTGGCATGGGGGCTCAATAATGGCCCACAGTGGGGGTTAATGAGGAGCAGTGATATCTCATAAATCACCCCACAACAAAGTTATATTCTTTTCAGCGTAAGGCAAAAGTCATTTTTATTTTCTCATTATTTTAATGTTTAATTGATTTTAACCAGGGCTTTAGTATACTAATTGCCAGATGCTGCGGGGTTTGTTTTATTCTACTTATTTATTGTAAGCTGTCCCAGGATGTTCTGTAGGGAACGGAATAGAAAAGCTTTTAATTAATAAATAAATATTTAAAAAATATCCCCCAACCCTACCTTTGGAGGTAATTCACAGAAGCTTTGTTAACTGCAAGCATTTCCAAATCATTTCTGCCAAATCATTAATGCAATCTTAACTTTATCACCTTTTTAACTGTCCAAAGATTTCTGAAGTTTCCTGGGAAAAGCTCTAGTAATTCTTCTGATATATGCAGACTTAGGTTGCTTTGTTTGGGCAACTTGCTGAAGATGGTTACCCACTTCAGAAAATAGTGTGCAGAAGTTCATTTGCAGAATTATTAACTCAGCACTCTGGGTTCTTGCACTGGTGATGATGACCTCAATTCTTGCTATTTTGGACCTCAGTTTTGATAGATGATCCAACCTCACTTTGGATCCAACTGCATTTCAAGGCATAATGTAATATGGCAATCATAGTGTTGCTTATTTATAAATTACCAAGTAGCCCCACTGGATGTGTGATAGCCATTTGATTCAACAAGCTCTTTACATTTAGAGACATTAATGTCACATTCAGAGACATTACGATACACATTAAAAGGTGTATTTTAATATCATACACCTTTAAAATCCTTTGCAAGCTTGTTTGAGATCTTAGTGAACTTGGTGAGATGTATTTTTTCTGAACAAAATAGGCAAATGTCATAACCCATTTGTAATGCAAGAAAATCATAAGATATAACAAAGTCTGAATGAAGTATGATTTCAATCATTCTAAGCCAAAAGTTTTGCCAGAAACCATAGGAAAACTGGGAGAAATTTGGGAAAAACCTACATTTTAAAAGTCAGGTTTAACATTAGTGATAGACCAGATCTGCCTGCATTTTTTACTTTCATAACGCTAATAGAAGTTAGTTCTTCTATGAACCTGCAGTCTGACATTCCCCTCTGCCATAATGTGCTGGATCTAGTACCATTCTGAGGAACTGGAATGCAGGGAAGGATAGCATCTACTGGCTTACAGCTGTCAAGAAGAGCTCCGTCATTTTCACTAGTACTAAAACATTTTTTTAAAATAAAATCAACCTTTCTGCAGCACCAAAGCTAATATGAGGTGGCGTCCAGATTATGGAATGCAGATGAACCTCCCCAGGTGCCAGGTGAACCTCCCCAGAGAGGTTCACCTGGCACCAAGCTTATGCTCTTTTCGGTGACAGGTCAAAACCTTTTTATTTAATTGCTATTTTAAAAATTAATATTTTGATGTAACAGTCGCTTTTAACTTAATTTATTTTTATAGGTTAGATGCCATTTCTTTATTATTGTAGATTGTTTTAGTGTATCCTGATGTTAATAACTGTAAGCCATCCTGAGATACCATGCATAAGGGATGGCATATAAAAGTTTTAAATAAATAAATAAATAAATAAATAAAATATTCCTGCCTTCCCTTCAAAAAGTTCACATTCCTCTCAACACTTTTTCCTGTAAATGGAGTAGCAAATTACAATAAGTAAATTACAACCAAAATATTGTTGTAAAATTTGCAAAATTTGTAAAATTAAAGGATAGATTAAACCGTCCAACCATGTGCAGTGCCACGCACATTCACAGACACAAATAAAAAAAGAAGCCGTCCTTTTGAGGAAGGAAAGTTTCTCATATAAGCCTCCTAGTATAAATGAGATATTTCAGCTTGAAGAGGCTTTCCCACTGTTTCTCCTTTATGTTTCCTTTTCTTGTAACTAAGTTTCTGGCCACAGTATGTATTTATAGAAAATTCACATAAGTCAAAAGCTTCCTGACTGAATGTTTGGAGAGAACCAATAAATACTTCTCATATGGCACTTCCCCAGAAATGTTGGATCCTCATTCTACACCATGGTTTGGTTTGATTATCTCAGATTTTATGGCAGAATGTTTCCCCTCCACTAATTCATTTCTGTCCTACCAATTTCCATCTGCAAAGGGTGGGTCTTGCCGCTTCCATTGTGCAAGAAAGGTAAGTGAGCAAAAATACTTCTCTCTGGAAGGATGCACCAGACCTCTTTATGTGAGCTCCACCAAGCTGCCTTTTTCCAGAACTGAGTTTTCCCACTAATTTCAGGTTGTCTGGAAGTGCTAAATTGGTGGGAGCCCATTGAACAAGAGAATTGGTGTGCAAGTTGGGCACAAGCAACTGGTTTGGATTCTGCCTTCAGACTGAGCTTTTTCTACTGAGAAATCATCATTATAAGAATGGAGGGGGAGATAAAGAATTTGACTTGTGGTATTAATGCATTTCTTCAGAGAATACTGTATCTTCAAGGTTGACTATAGTTGTTTTAAGACTATAGTTATTTCCCATGCATACATGCACGCAAACACACAGTAACATTGATTAGAAGAGGAGGGTAGCTTTAGAGGGTCCTTTTAGGACTGTTAAACCTGTTGAGCCACTTCTGAATGAAGAAAGCTACTGAACTGAAAAGAGAAGAGGAAAAAGCCAATGTGTCCATGAATCTGGCAAGTATACATTTAGAGATCACTGTCAAAAACAATCCAGCTGAATAGCAAGGTAGATAGTCTGTCTCGGGAAATCCTATGCAACCTACGTAGGTTTGATTTTTGCTGTCAAAGAGAATTTCTAGGTTTCATGGAGGTAGAACGAGAGGAAGGGGAAACAGTAATAGACAGATTTCAAAGAAAATGAGTCATCATAAGGAATTTGTAAGGAAGATAGAGTACCATTTATTACAGTAAGAAGAAAGGTTTGGTTCTGAGCCTCACATTAAGGCTGAGAAATGGATGTTGAAAGCATTTAAGGATTTATTTGGGCATCAGCTTGTAAGAGGGATCCAAGTCCATCATACGTGATTAAAGCTAGTAGACAGTGACTAATATCTGTTTCTGACAAGATTTATTGATTTCTCCTCCTTCAGAAGCAAAATACTAGCCACCCTTTAAGATTCCTTTATTAGCCACCTCTTTCCTCTTGTGATTTTCATGGAAACTTACGATCTTTCATAAGTTTTTGTGAGGAAAAAAGTAATAACTGTATCTAAATAAAATAATGTTGGCTTTGATCCATGAAAGTGGCAAAAGGGATGCCGTTATGCCTCCTCTCGAGGCATGTGAGTTTTTTACAATTTATTCTTCCTTTATTTAATTCATTTCCATACTGCCCCAGTGCTGACGTTTTCTGGGCGGTTTATGACAATCCACAAAACAGGGCAATAAAGTACAATAAAAATATAAAATCAGGGAAATAGTAAAAAGTTTAAACTGTGAAAATAACAAAGAATGACTCTGTAAAACTACTTGAGGTGTATAATCCCATGAAGCCTTTGGGCAACCAGATAAGTTTTTCAAGTCCTTTGCAAACTGTCTGCTGCATCTGCCACCACTTCCCGCCCACCACAGACCAGCGCTGGGGCCACCTGTGCCCTCCTCCCCATGTTCTCCGGCTTGACCTCGGTTGGCGTGGCCTACCGAGTCACTCTTGCTGGTGCCATGTGTATTTTGATGAATGTGCTCATTTCAGGCCCCTCTCCATGAGCAGCTGGCACACCTGCAGATTATGGCCAATGCTGTAGTGACAAGAGATCGTCCTAGTGCTCAAGCTGAATCTCTTCCCTTCCTCCAGGTCTATCATGTTCGGGAAGGGCTTATAATCTGAATACAGAATAGTCGTTTGCCATTGTAACCAGTGTTAGTCAATGCGGGTGCCATTGGATGGACCAACTCCCTCTGTACCAACTCATTAGTTAAGTTACATGTTCCAAGTAAGAATGATAGCAATAGGAATATAAAACCATGATACCATATGTTTCCTATTTTCAATGGAGATTTACCCCCAGGTAAAAGTACATATGAGTTTAGCTGTAGCTTATAAAAGTGTTGGTGTTTTCTTACAATGAGAAATTTAAAAGAAGTGTGAAATGATAACCTTTCACTGCACTGAGCTTGTCATTTATTCTGTATAGTCAGCCCACATAGTTGAGGTAAAGTTCATTTTGGAGGGCTGCATGAGTTTATATTACATTTTCAGGTTTTTGTTCTTTCATTTCAGAACCATTAGTGTTTAGCAGAGAAGCTCTTTAGATGATTTATAAACATAGAAACAAAATGAGTCAGAAGGGGCCTCTGGGCCATCTAGTCTGACTCCCAATGTAATCTCATGTAATCTCCAACATGTGGCTGCCCAATCTTCCCTTGAACACCCTCACTGATGGAGCCTCAGCCACCTCCCTTTGAAGCCCATTCCATATCCTAGGGGTCCTAACTGTCTTCCTGACATCCAGCACTTCCTGACATCCAGCCTGAAGCCTGGTTCCTTGAGCTTTGCCCCATTGAAACGCGTCCTGCTCTCCACTGAAGCGAAGAACAGGTCAAGGTCCTCCTTCACATAACAACCCTCCAAATACCTATAAGTCTCTAAAAGATCTCCTGGAAGTCTCCTCTTCTCCAGGATGAAAAGACCCACTGGTTTGATCTTGCGATCCAAGGGACTCTCAGGAGTCTTCTCCAGCACCACAATTCAAAGGCCTCAATTCTTTGGCTCTCAGCCTTCCTTATGGGGAGTTATGCTTGGGTTCAGGTAATTCAGCATCTAACAATACAAAGCACTACTGCATGACTAAGTCTTTCCTTGATTATTTCTAGTTCTTCCCTCCAACATTTATTTCACTCAGACTCAGACATGTCCACTTAGAAAGAAAGGTCCACTTGAAGTGAGGAGTCCCCAGAGTGCTGCTACACTGTTCATATCATACCTGCAAACATAAGCACAGCCACATGGAAAACATGGCTTCTTCCAAAAACAAGATAGCTGAACTCATGTCTGGACCCTTGACAGTCAGGACACCCCAATGCATCCCTTCTCAAAGAATGTCTGCCTTGCAAATTTTAATACCCTGGTCTTTAGGCTGAAAAAAGTAACTATTGATGCAGCCAATTTGTGCTCAATGAGACAACTTAAGGCTTTTGTACCTAAACAAAAGGCAGATTATCACCTTCAGACACCCAAATTTTCTATTCATTCTACATAATAGTTTAACATGTAGCAGATAATGTGGAGCTCAGCTGCACTTCAGAAGTTGCCTGAGAAGCAGCAGGAACTTTGGCTGCTGTGCAAGCGACAGTTGGGAGCTTTGAAACCTGGCAAGGTATGAGAGGCTGTTCATGACTGCAGAAAAACATGGTGCCAAATGCTGGGTTCAGCTGAGCGTCTTTCCGAAATGCATCTGAGAAGAAAGGGGTGGCTTTCAAAACAGGTATCAGTTCTTTCTCTTCTAATGGAACCTCTGCAATTTTATCTCCATGATCACATTTTCCCCAGTTTAAGTTATTTTTCTTTTCTTCCTTTTTTTAAGTTGGACTGCTACTATTGCTGGTCTTCAGTGTGACCCCTGACCACTTCAAAAAGATGATGAAATGCTTGAGATTTCTCTATCATGAATCAAAGGGAGGGAGGAATCATGAATCAAAAGGTTGCGTCACATACATTTAGATTGGCAAAAGATGTGGACATTGCAGGCTGCTATTCTCATCCAAGCCCAGTCCCACCAACTCGCAGGTCGATACCATTGAGATATAGGGGAGGCTTTCCTGTGTCGCATCCTCAGATTGATTTGGGAAATCTCCAGATGGAGAATAACCCTAGCACTGAAACAATGCAAACCTAATTGTATCTCTTGGGAGCAGCATCTCCCAGTTCATTTTCTTCTTAGCCTGATTGAACCCCACTGGGAATTATAGTGCCGCACCTCTGGAATGGACTCCCCCCAAATGGTTTGCCTGCCACCCTCATTACTAGCATTTTGGCACCAGGCAATGTCTGTTCTATTTTCTAGGTATCGTAATAATTTTTAATCATTTATTTATTTACAACTTTTATATGCTGCCCCTTATGCATGGCATCTCAGGATGGCTCACAATCAATAAGATCAAATACATTAAAAACAATCTAACAATAAATAGCATATAAACAATAAATACCATATAACCAATTTATATTTTATATTGTCCATATTTTTATGATTTTAACTTATTTTAAACTGCTATACTTATTCTTGCATTTTATGGAGTTTTATTGTATTCTTGAATTTTTAATAACATGTACACTGCCCAGAAAGTCCTAAACTGTGCTATGGTTTGCAGTACATAAAATTATTAAGTAAATAAATAAGAAATATACAGAACCACATTTGACCAAATAATGAATACCCTGGCCATCTCTGCCTAACCAGGTACAAATCTTCCAACACCTGTAAAATAAGATCCATCTTTACAATCCTACTTTGTTCCTCCAGGTACAATCAAAACCTGTGGGGGGATACGCATCACACTGTTCTGGAAAAGTGAAGTCTTACTTAATCCTATTTCTGTCTATTCATTGTATGGGGGTAGGCTGACTTAGCCTGAGCTGGGTTCCAAAAGTAGAAGTGGCAGCTGTCCAAGCAACCCAGGACACCATTCTATATCCACATAACAGCACGTCCATAGGCTCAGCTTTGGATGTTGCACCAAGCCAGAAGGAATGCACATAAAATCGCTGCCCTTCCAATCCCATGGCGTTCAGACTCAGCTTTGTAAGTGCCCCATCTGCTCCTTAGTAAGCGAAGGTGACTATCATCAGCATGACCCAACATGCTGTATGGCCCCATCCCATGGCCCATAAAGCAGTAAAGGCTTTCAGTGCTGTCACTGGACAGATTTCTTCCACAAGTGCACTGATAAACCTTCATCCTGCTGATCAACCTATATCACTTGAGATAACATCAAACACCTTCCCCAACAAACATTAAGTCCCTGAATTGTAGTCCATACTGGAAAGCATCCATTATCACACTTGCCACGAATTTTGGAGATCCTACCATCCCCCACCCTATGCAAAAAAGGCTGTTACTGTTAGTGCTACCATGTGGAACTCAACTGCTTCATATAAAACCGCACAAACTGGCCACATGTCCTGCGGCCACAACAAAAATGTCTGGAGATATAAGGAGGTGCATAACAGGTACTGTTCTCAGGCTGCAGTCTGTACCATCCAAGCAGCATGCTTTAAAATCAGAAGTATGATTTGCTACACCTTTCGTTTCCCACCATAATGACCTTTATGGTTCTGACAGACCAACATTTCTTTCATAAAATCATTTGGAATTGTAGCACCTACTCCCTAGGAACCAGCCAACACTGTTGCAGCTGTTTCTCCTTCTTGAAATCCCCTATCTGCCTTGACACAGAAAGTTCTGGTACTAGGGGCTATTAAATTTGGGATGGCTAGTTCAGCAATGATCCACCTATCTCCTACAAATTCTCTAGCATGACTTGTGAATGGCCTTTTGGCCTACAGCACCAATTCCCAGAAGTGCTGTACCTGGTTATGCATCAGCGACGTCATTATCCAAACCCAGAATATTCTGAGTGAATAGTAATATATTAAATTCTAGGTAATGTGATACTTTAAAGTGAATGCTGTAACTAGGCACATAACCCTTGCATTATATGAATTCAACATGTTGGCAACTGGAACAGTGACCAGATTGTCACACCAAAATGGACTACTCCATTTGACAATTGATCCGTAGAGATATCACCTTTTGGGTATTCCAAAATGCATGGATTGCTTGATTCTAGCAATCTCGCCCATGGGCCAACTTGCTAGCCCCCATTCCATGTACCTCAGATCCCTCAGAATTGCCCTCAGACCCAACTCATAATTCAGCTTACAGCTATAGTTCCTATTGCCAGAAGTTCACCCCATTAAACTGCTCCAGGAAGTGTAACCATATTGCCAAAGCATCCTTTATTGCCATGGACATCCAAATGTAGTGGCTTTTTAAAACCTTTGTTGTGTTCCAGAGCTTACTATAGACGGTCTGCCAGGGACAATCAACTGACATGCAAAACTGAGATAGCTGACCAATTCCTGAAGCTGAAGAAGGGAGGCCTCCAGGAACAGATGGCGTATCCTGTTTTAAGTCTAAGGGCATGTAATTTATTGACAGTTAATCACTGCTTAATAGAATCAACCTTAATTCCCAGAAATGTCATAACCAGTGAAGGGCCTTCAGTCTTTTCTGTTGCTCAGGAAACACCCAATTCCCCTGCAAGGGGAAACTCTCACATGAGGTAGACACACTGATTTGTGTTTCCAGGCCAGCAAAAAAGAAATAATCTAAATAATGAAATGAGTTCATTAGCCCAGTCCTCTCACACAAGGCCAGCTCAGGGAACATGTCAAAAGGCTCAAAGGCAAAACAGTAATACACTGTCCCATCAGGAGTACCCTGTCAATAAAGAACTGCACCTGAAACAGAAATGGAGCAAATCAAATCACCAGGGTTGACTGCAAGCAAGTGGAAGGGAGATTTAATATTGCATTTTCTCATCAGTGCCCCTGCACCGTATCTCTGAACTATGGAAAAAACAATCAGAAGTGGCATAATGCACTAAGCGAGGCAATCAGGAATGTGGCCATTCACCGAGTCTCCTTTTCGGAAAGAAAGAAAGAAAGAAAGAAAGAAAGAAGGAAGGAAGGAAGGAAGGAAGGAAGGAAGGAAGGAAGGAAGGAAGGAAGGAAGGAAAGAAGGAAAGAAGGAAAGAAGGAAAGAAGGAAAGAAGGAAAGAAGGAAAGATGAAATGGCCTAAATTCCCTTTGTGCCTGTTTTGGTACAATGCCCAACGGGTACAAATTGGCAAAGCAAATGGGAGTCCTATTCTTCTCTGATCATTCAGGCACTGACACTTGGGCATCTGAAGAGGTTGTCCCAGTTGCTTATGTCTCTCCTGTTACCACTGGAACCTAACTTAGAATGGTGTTCAAGTGAAACAAGAAAAGTTCAGGTTGACAGGAACCTAAGTTCTGACTGAACGCATGGAAAATGTTGAAAGAGGTGTTGAGACAGCTGCTGAAGCATCATTGTGGGTGGGTGGGTGGGGAATGTGAGCACTTGAGGTATTACATATCGTGGTTGCCTCTAGATGACTTGCTATAGAAAGCTGTAATTTAGTCTGAGCCTTCCTTGGCTGCCAAAACCTGTCCTCCTTTTGGGGTATAAGAGGAGATGCTGGGATCCCCCAGCCTGTTCCAGTGATTCCAAGTAAACAAAAAATAAAGCAATATCTGGACTTTCATAGTCATCAGAGAAAGACATCGCTACAGCTCATCTCTTACCTGGAGGCTCTGGGGCCTTGCCTCTCCCCATCTTCTCTCGCACCACCTTTTAGGTGGAATTCTGAATACAAACTTAATTGCAATTATTCAGAAACAAAGTGTCTACAGGGCATATCAGCCATTGACCAGCTCCCCATCAATACACACATGTTTACTGCTTCTTATTAAGGCACCAAGGAGCACCATTCACTGTGCAACCACCTCAAGTGGGGAGGGTAAAAGAGCCTCCAGCCGCCAGCACAGTCATCCATGGACTGTGCCTTTTAAATGATTCTCACATGGAGATGGCCATGCAAGAGTCTGACTTGGATCACGCTATCTGGACTGCAAACTATATCCCTGACAGAGAGCATACACACAACAAGCAATGCTTCCATGGTACCTAACATCTCCTTTCTCCCCTTCTATCCCCCTTTACTGGGGTGGGGTGGGGTTGGGTGGAATCGTCCCTGTGGTTTTGTTTTGTTTCCTTTGTTTTCATTAAGTGATAATGGCCACTATCTGGGATATGTGAGCATTATTTTTGCTTTTCTTTTTTTCCTTTTCTTTCTTCTTTTTCCAATTTCAAAAGTTATGTTCAACTTTTTAGATGTAATTTCAATTTGAATTCATCTGAAGCCTTTTCATGGAAATATCTTAGATTTACTACGGAGGCCCAGCATTATGATTTAAGTGCTACCTGAAAAATTGGTAAAAGCCCCAAGTAGGAAGGGGCAAAGAATATATTTTCCTTTTTTTCCATAGTTAACAGGACTTCATGGAATGTCAAAGGACTGTAAAATCCAAATAATCTAAAGAACATGCTTCCCAAGTTAAGAGTATAATATGGATATGGCCTTCTTGCATGAAATATATTTGATAGCTATAAATAGTTAAATGTTGAAAAGAGATTGGGTTGAAGAAGCATATGTAAGACTTCAGCTCACTTTAAAAGGGTGGCAATTTTAATTCATAAAATACTTTTCTCATAATGACCTTTTGATTTTGGTTTGGGAATTGAATGATAAAATAATTATACTGATTAATATATAGGTCTAACAGTAATTCACCAGATATTTTCTATCAGTGTTTCAGCAAACTGGCTGATACTTAATAGTATCTGATTATGGGTAAAGATTCCAGCGAAATCTCAGATTTTTTAGAAAGAAATACTCTAACTCCGCCAAGGCAAGTAAAGGTGAGCTTGGATGAACCAGGCCTGATTGATTCTTGAAGAATTCTGCTCCTGGCTAAGGGGCAGTATATATGTATTTCACTCAACTATCTTAATTGCTATAAATTAGAATACTTTGTTTTCTACATTTTTGATACATTTAATCAAAGCCTCCAAGATAACCACACTGAGAGTTTTTGCCAAAACTTCCTGGTCTTTTTGCATATCCCTTACTTAATGATGAGTTGTTTAAAACATAGTTGTTTGGCAAGTTATAAGAGTATTCTGAAATTAAAGAGGACATAGAAGACATTTCCATCACTGAATGGGAGAACAGCAATGCCTTTCCAACAGGCTGCATCATTGCCTGTTTTGAATAAATACAAACAAAACATCCAACATGCATCCGTAAGTGAGAAGTTGAAATCTCTTATAAACAAATTTGCCATCTTCCCGAGTATACAACTCTCTTAGGAATTTCAGAAAGTTAAGTGTGAGTGGACTAATATTATCTTACAGGTGGCAGAATTTGCTTTATAGCCTGAAGTGCCTTGGAAGCTAAGCAGGGTCAGGCCTGGTTGAAATGTGGATGGGTGACTTAAAATGTTGCAAACAGCCCAGAAACCTACAGGCAGCATAGAAACGTAATAATAGTAATATTGCATGTATATCCCATCTTTTTCCTTTATGAGGACCCCCAGGTGGCTTACATAGCTACAGTCTATCCTCACAAAAACAACCTTGTGAAGTAGGTTGGGCTGAAAGCAAGTGAGTGGCCTAAAGTAATCCCATGAACTTCATGGCCACATGGGGCCTAAAGCCCAGATTTCCCTGGTCCCATGGTCTAACACTCTTGGGGAAATGTTGAATGTCCCTGTAAGAATTTAGCTCATTGCCTCAAGCAGCAAAATCACACACAAGTTATTTCAGTTAATAAGATAATGAATGTATACATGCATCACCCACAGATAAAACTTGCCATTTTCAAAATTCTACTCCGAATTCTATAGCATGAGCTGGGCAACACCACAACAGGGTAGTGACACTTCCACACACACACCCTCCCATGTTAGCATCCTATACTTGGATTCCTCCAAATATTATTATTTCCTGGATCCCTTTTGTATTGAAGAATTATGTGAGTGATTTCACAACAAATATGAATACCAGCAAATTACTTGGACTGGATGGATACAAAAGACATTTTTAATCTGTTAGCTTCTAACCTTTATTACTAAAGTTTTGGATCAAACTCCTTATCATCATTACTTAATGATACTCATATCACTGTGATCCCCAAACCTGATAAGTATGTGCTAATTATCAACCTATTTCCCTAATTAATGTCTGCACTGAAATATTGGCAGCATATTTAGTCCATAGATATTTGGTCCATTGATTGCAGCCAATTGATATTTGCTTCATAGAATACAGTCAATTATGAGAACTTTACTCTGACCCGACTGGGTGGAATTTATTAAAAATTGACATGGAGTTGATAATCTTAGATTAATGGTGGACTTGATAGCACAGATACAACTGCCACTCTTTCTGTGGTTTTTTCTCTTTATCAAAAGGCCTTTGACAAAATTTACCAGAAGTCTATATTTTCAACATTAAAATATTTGAGTTTTCTAGCTGAATTCTTGAAAGGGGTTAACATTCTGTATTCAACATCAAGAGCTAGAATTATAACCAAAGGTTTTCCTTCTGATTTTTGTTTGTTTGGCATTGGAGAAAGGTACTAGAAAGGGAATATCCTCTGTCTCCCTTGGTATCATATTATGTTTTGAACAGTCCTCTTGGATAGAATATTAACATGGGTGGATTTGGGTAAAACTCTCAATTCATCCTGTAAACTGATGATCACCTACTGTTAATTTTGGAATGTCAGTTGCCAATTCCCATTTGACTGACACTTTCAATATTTTATTAAACTGTTCACTTTACTTGTTAAAGTCCAAATTATAATCTGAAGGTGATAGAACTTCTTACAATATATTGCAGAACTGGCATTTTTTATGATACCCAGATCATATTACCTAGAAATATATCAAAAACTATTAAATTAAACTTGCACAAATGGATTGTTGAGATTACATGAGGTATAGATAATTGGGTAGGTTTACAGCTGAGTTTACTGAGACAAAATATAGATTAACATTAGATATGCAAGTTTTACATGAGATTCCTCTTACTGTAGAGACTGGACTCACTTCACCAATAATAAAGCCTTCAAAGGTGGTTGACTCAGATTCTGATTCAGAAATAGGGCAAGAACACACTCCCTAGAGAGGTGTGCCTGGCACCATCATTATATGCTTTTTGGTACCAGGTCAAGATCTTTTAATTCACCCAATATTTTAATGTTTAATAGATGTTATTATCTTTATTTCAGTCATAGGTTATTAGTTTTATTATTATTTGGGGTATTTATGATATTTATATTGTTGCATTTATTGAATCTGTTGTATGCCATCCAGAGAAGGACAGTGATTGGACATGTTAGAAATATTCCAAATAAAATAAATAAATAAATAAATAAATAAGAGGAATGGTTGGAATCCACAGCTGAAATGCCAAGGCTATTGTCCCAGAGATAAGAAATATGCCTCTTTCAAAAAACAAACAAACAAACAAACAAACAAACAAAACACACACATGCACACACAAGAACTCTGAATAGCACTGTCAAGAAATCCCTTTTTAAAAAATCCAGCATTCTGGCAGCTGCCTGCCAAACCTCCATGCTGTCATGCCCTGTGTGGGAGATAGGACATTTAAGGGGAACAAAGCTCTGGTGAGTGAAAAGGTCTTATGATTGCAATAGGTTGGGCAGACAAGATGGGTCATGCCAGAGGTTCTCCTGAGGTTTCTATGGGATTGCTGAGGGGGAAAGGGGTGTCAGAACCCAGGGCATGGGCAGTGGAACAACAGACACCAGCATCAGAACCCAGGCAACCAAACTGATGTCCAACCATTAAGCCTAGTCCAGTTCAACAATCAAAAGTCACAGCTGGGAAGAGTAGAGGCAAGCACAGTCCAGTAAATGGTAACACAGGGCAGGTAACATAGTCAGAAACCAGGAGGAAATAGCTGGGGTCTGAACCAGGAACCAGGAGCAGCAAATCAAGAAACCTTCATTATCAAGGCAGTTTCCAGATAGAAGAACCAGTTCTTATATAGCTTGTTCCCTCAGAGCTCACGGGCAGTGCACATGAGGGCCCTGGCAGCTACAGCAAAGCCTGGGAGCAATTCCGCAACTACCAGGACTGGTTGTCTGATGCCTGGCCAGCAGATGGAGTCCTTAAGCTGCCTCAGATCCTGACGGAAGCTAACCCACAGTGAACTTGATCAGCTGTCAAGGACTCCATGGGCTATTTCATGAATAGCTCGTTTGCAAGGGTGGATTGTTGCAACATACAAACCTGTCACCTTTGTGAACAGGAAGATTGCCTGATACAATTTTTGTAACATAAGAAAAGCTATCCATCTTGGTAGATCCCTTTCTCTGAAATTAAATGAGCAAACTATTTGTGTAAGTAATTATATGTAATTACACATACAATGAGGCTAACAGATTGCCTGAGCATGCACTCCATAGCCTGAAGAGAAACGGAATAGGCCATGCTACTAACAATACTTAGCCATATTTTCTTGGACTATATGTAAAGTCTAGCATACCTATATGGCCTGCTATTTTGCCCTTCTATCAGTAGGTCTGAGTGTCTCAGATACAAAGTCATGAACATCCCATTCACTTTGTATGTTCTTGGCTAAGATGAAAGACAGGACGCCTTGTTCCTCTGTTATTGTCACTCCGCAGAACATAACTGGTGCAGCTATTCTTTCTGATCTGCATGATATACATATCAGAACACAACCTTAGTGATGCTCCCAAAAATTCACTGTATGATCGTAAAAATGGTGACTCGAATATAATTAAAAGTCAGTAAAGCAAAACAAAAAATCAAACACCTTCTAACAGCTCTGGACATGATTAGCAGTTTGGCCTTTCATGGTTGTTCAGTAGCTATGTCTATAATGAAACAATGGTAGAAAAGTGTGTGTCTGGGCGTGTTTTCATATATTCATATATGAATTCACTCTCCAGTTGATACAGATGTGTAAGAAATAAGCAGCATTCAATTAATTGTTAGTAGTATCATTTATGGTTGCATGATAATTCTGTTTGAAAGATGAAAATCCAATCGATTTTTCTTGTTTTAGCTCCCAGATTGTTTTGCATTTCTCTCCTGTTGCTGTCAACTTAATTTATATAAAGTCAAGCTAGCGTATGGATATTTTTAAAATTACAGCAATTTGCATATTTTTCTAATTTGGTCTTAAAATTTGAACAGATTGTAATTTGCAAGAAATTGCACTTTGTAAACTATTTTGGTCTTTCTGAAGTGTGCACTCATACACTTAACAACAATCCAAAATGAGAAGTCTTGCCTCATTGACATCATGAGCAGTATTTCCTGTCAAAGTTCTAGAGAAATGATGCAGGAATGCTGAGAAAACAAGACTAAAAATAGCTTAAATTTTTGCTTTGTTTTCCCCTGACAGCTGTCAAAAGGTGACCTGTAAAACAAAAGCAAAGTCATTAATCTAAGCTCATGAAAGGGAATGGCCAGTAGATCACACACCCCTGGCTACTTTCTTTAGTTTTATATATGCCCTCCACCTTTTCTACTCTTTCCTGAATCTCGAGGGGCTCAGAGAAGTGGAAAAGTATAATCCACTCCATTTACTGTCAAAACTCAGATTTGACAAGTTTTTTTTAAACAATGTTTCAAAAAGGGTTTTTCCCCCATGAGGACTTATACATATTATCTGCATATGCCTCTTTCAGAAAACCCTAGCTTGGGTTGAGAGGTAAAAGAAGGAAACAAAGAAATCTGGGGAATAGTTGAGAAAACAGATTTCTTTGCATGTTGTTGTTGTTGTTGTTGTTTTGTATTTTGCCCAAAGAACAGTACTTCTAAAACAGAAAGAAAAATTCTTTGAGCAGAATGAAGGAAGTTGGAGTTGCATTTTCATATAATTCCATGAGAGGGAAAGCTGAAGCTGTATGAGAATACAGAAGGTATATTGGAGCTTGGGGAGGAAAGATAAAGAAAAGGGATTTTAAATTTCTGCAAATACTGCAATTAAAATGGATTATAAAAGTCCTCCCAAACAACAGTCAGACAGATTTTAACTCTTTAATTGAATATGCACTGTATTAAGGCATAACGAACATGAAGGCAGTATCTATATAACAGGGATAGTATTTTGGTACTATAGTATAGTACTCTAAAATACTGATGATAAGGGTGGATGTGAGGAGAAAGTCTGGGACTGAGGAACTGATCGGTCCATTTTCTAATCCTATTGAATATTTCCCAGTGGCTCCATTTGGGGCTGAGGAAGGGCAGCTACGTACCTCCTAAAATCATCCAATTATGACAACGGGAGAAAATATAACAGTCATTTTTTATGTCCTATTTCTGGTCAATGGGTAGCATGAAACCTCACATGTCCAGGTCATGGCTTGGGTTCAGTACCTGAGCCAAAATAGATAAGACTGAGCAGATCTGGACAATTTCCCAAAGCATCAAATCATGGCCTGTGTCAAATTCAGTTTTGTGCACATAGGCATAAGTGTCATGTAGAGGACAAAATATCAGTGGGAGGCCTTGCAGCAGTGGCCAGAATGATCTGACAGCTGACAGGGCCTACTGAATAGCAGTGTTTCATAGCCAATGGACAACTGGGCCACTGAAAGCAGTTGTCCATATTTAGTCTGAATTGGCATAGAAACACAGAAACAGAGCAAGTCAGAAGAAGCCTCCTGGCCCATTTAGTCTGACCACTGGCTCCAGCCAGCTCTGCTTATGACATGCCTACCATGTGCAAGCCCAGCCTATCCTTGAATACCCTCACCAATGGGGTTTCAGCCACCTCCTGTGGAAACCCATTCCATACCCAGTGCGTACACAGTGCAATAATATGGGGAACCATCAGCTTAAGGGCCATATCTGGTCCTCCTAAGCTCCCCATCCAGCATTCTGGGGTTCCCCAGATGTCCTGAATCCCTTGTCCTGGTTCCACCCCCTTTCCCCCAAACACCCATCACTGTGCACTTTCCTAGCTTACATGTCATTTCCCCCCCCATTCCAAAAAGCCAAACTGTCCTTTCTAAGGCAATGTTATTGGCAATAAGAAGTTTAAACTCACAATGGGTACAGATCTCAGGTTGCCCAGACTCCGGTCCACTTTGCTGCAGCCCTGAATCTGAGATCCTGGCAAGCCAGCCACACACGCAGCATGCCTTTTCTGTGTCACCTGCAGCAACTCAAATCCCTGCTACACAGGTTGTGGAAGGCGGATGCTGCTGGTGGTCTGATGGGGCACCGTTCCGGGTGAGCCCCACACAGTTGCTAGCAGAATCCCTTTCCATCACACATGTGCCAGCCATTTTGGGCCACTGTATCTGGTGAGGAAGGAGGTTGCTAGCTATGCAAGCATTAGCAGACTTTCTCTCTGCTCAGCTCTCTTTGCAAGACCAAGCTGAGCATGAGAGGAAGTCTGCAAATAGTAGAGGGATGGATTCCTTTAGGGTTTGTCCCAATGCTATTTAAACTACAATATACTGAGATGATGATGATGATGATGATTTGTTGGTTTTTGTCCCTTTTACCTTTGGCCCCTTGACTTTGGCTCCACTCTCCACTGGAATGCAGCTCTCAACAGCTTCTTAGGAGCAGAATTTTGTCCTCAAACTGAAAGAACTTCCCCACAGCAGAGCTTTGTACAGAACAGGCAAATTGTGCAGTGGCGACCTCTGCTGGAAAGTGGTTTGGGCAGATAGCGAGATAGTTCAACAGATAGGCTGTGGCTTGATGCCTGCATTAATTGATAACATGCGGATTAGGCTGGAAGCTATGAGCAGGAGACACATTCGCTACGGTTCTGAGCCTTTACAAGGACAATTCTGCAGTACTACTGAGATATTGTGCATTATGTCACCAGTTAACCACTTCCAAAAAAGCCAAGAAAAGTGGACATTATATTTGCACATATTATAGATACATTTTTAGAAGAAATTACTATAATTTAAACAGAAATATAATATATCTCACCATAGCAGGTGTTGGGAAAATTCTGATAAATCCTGGTAGAAAAAGGTTGCTTATGCCTTTGTGTTACAAAAATGCTTGCACCCCTTTCCCAGAAAGCACCAGAATTCCAAGCCAGGTTCCTGTTTAGCACTGCTGTTACTTTAAGAGGTTGGAACTCCTAGCTAGCCTGAGAGGCTGCAAGGTCTATTCTTGTGCTAACATCAAGAAAACTGATAAAGCAGCCAGAGAGGGTTTTTTTTTTTTTTAAGCAGTATTGCAATTACCCTAATTTGCATGACCAAAACTGACAAAAACCCTTACTTTCCTCAATAGTTAAGTCTATCCCCTGTAATCAATGCTATTGTCCCCTCTGGGGATTTCTCACATTCTTTTGACTGTGTTCCTCTTATTTTGCCATCATCTACCCTGCCGCTATGACATGTGACTCAGAATTATAGGTTGTATACGTGCTGGTAGCTGGTGGTTGGTCTGACCTCTACCCGACAAGGCTGTGGTAAGTATGGGTTCTCTGCAGAGGGTGTTGGAGCGATCTTTCAATGAACGGTTGAGGTTCAAGGCAAGAGGGGTCTTCTCCACCAAATCTGTCCATTCATTCTTGTGGCTGCTATTGAGATGCCCTTACACAGCCTAGGGGATCCTTGTGCTTGTCCAAGACATTGCAATAAAGCATTTAAAAAGTCATCACTAGTACAAATGGAGTCCTTCAGAAAACCTAATTTCACTGGGGTGTTGCTACCAGGGAGCTAAGGCCTAACCGTACGGTCTCTAGTGCAGCACCCCCCCCCCGGAAAAAAGATAATAATTCTCCCATCTCCAATGATAATAATAGGGAGAAAACTTCCTCTCAAAAGGGGATAATTGCAACTGGAATCCCCACCTCAGTTGGAAGAATGTGCTGTGTGTTGTGTGTGAGTATCTATGAGAGAGAGAATGAATGTAGTCTGGGCAATCATATTGGAGATGCGTACGCACTGATGTCCTGCAGCTCCCAAGATGATTGGACTGAAAAGAGTTGCCTACCACTGGCTTACATAACAGAGCTGGGGGGCGGGGGTAATTTTAGACCCTGGACTCAATGGTCTTACCAGAGCAGGGAGCTTTACATGGCCATGTAAAGCACACATTTAACTTTTCTTTCACTTGCAGCACGACCTGTCCTTTACAACTGCTTCTACCTTCCCAGCTTTGATGGATAAAGAAATATTATGGGCATACAGAGTTTTGTCTTTTAAACTCACTTAGATCATAGCACAGATGGATATAGGACTAAAACAGAGTTTTTGTTTTCCCTTGCTTATGTTGCCCTGATACATAATGCATTCAGCTGGGAATAAACACCACTTTGACACAGAAAAGAATCATATGTTTTGAGACGAGAGAGAGAGAGAGAGAGAGAGAGAGAGAGAGAGAGAGAGAGAGAGAATAAGCATCTGTAAGTGAAAGCATACTTGGCCAACTGTCCCTTAACCATAAAACAGTTTGAAAGTGAGGCAGGGGTGGGGAAGGACAATACAGCTCAGGTGTTTATGACAAGTCTATTTGCACTTGTCCCATCATCTGCCTTTCTTTGGGTGATCATTTGTTTTGCCAAGCTATGGAGCCCTCGCTTTGGCCCAGAAGTCTGGTTCTGCCTGCACTCCCAAATGGATGTCACCAAACACTTGTAGCTCATCAAATTTCACCTTTCCTTTCCCAAATTAAACTTGAAAAAGCAGTTCAAATTGGGTGCAAAAGGAGGGATTGTTTTGATATAACCTATTTTTATCAGGATCCGTTCCTCAAAACCACCATCCATTCATCTAATTTCCCACAATAATAGTACGTAAGGAGTTCACGTTTACAGCTTATGTATACGTTGCTGCCGACTATGCTTCCTTTGTTTGCTTAATTTTGAAGCAGGTTACAAGTTAAACTTCTGTACTATTGTTCTGTTCTACTACAGCCTTCTGCCACATCTTTCCTTCTAGATGTACTGGACTACAAAAACTCCCAGCTATCAACTGTACTCCAACTCATCTGAGGGGAACCAGCTCAGGGAGGTTGTTCTACTGAACAGCTTCTTTTTTCTGCCTGACTTCCAATCTTTGTTCATCCATTCTCACATGCAAAACTGAAGGCTCATACTTGCTCCCTACTGACTTCTTATCCTATCAGATAAATAGACAGTTTTCCTAGATACTCATGACCTATTGAATTTTTATGAAACTGATCCATGTTTAGCCCTCTCTAGAGCTTCCATTTTTATTGATCAAGCATCTAAAATGAGTCTTACTTTACCAATATTTTGATTTTCAGATGGAAAGAAGAAAAGTTTGGATATTGACAGATGCCTTCATACTGTTTCATTGCTTTCTTGACAATGAATGAAAAATCAAGGTAAAGATTACCTCTGTATTTTCCATTCAGTGGATAGTTTCCTTGTGTCCATTCAGTTATTAGTCAGTTATTACTCATCAATGTCCATAATTACACTGTTTATATATGAATGTGTCCTTCTATAATCCTTGTATGAACCAAGCATCTTTTCTCTGACTTGGGACAGAAAATGTGATTTTGCATACTCATAATCGGGGTAGTAGTAGGAAAGTTCCTGCCAGCCTGAATTGGAAAGAAGCCATTTTCTCCAATGTTAGCAACATGTCAGTTGTATTACAAGATAATCTGAATTCAGAAAGCAGTATTCCTCCTCCTTCCCATTGATAGCAGGGTGTATTCAAACAGTATTGTCATGAATGAATATTTGGAGGAGTCTCTGTCTCCCACTGCAGTGTAGGAAAAAACCCTTTTGATCTAATTGTTAAGTTGGTGCACTGAAGTAAGAGGCCCACTATGGCTTTATCCTAAAATAAGCAGTGTCAGTCCTTTCATAAGAGTGGGAGCTAAGGATAAGAGGAGTGGGACAGGAGGCTTCCTATGCAGGCAGGGTCTAACAAGGTAGATTTAAGAAAAGGATGCTATGTCTCATAAGGCATATGGAGCCTGGGATGATGGGAAGGAGAGGGAGATGATTGAAAAAGAGGGGAAAGAATTACAAGGAGTGATACAGAGGGTCAGAGGTAGTGGGATATTCATTTTCTAGTGGAGATACAGTTGCAACAATAAGCCAGAGTGAAGGACGTTCCACTAACCTGGTATACAATCTACTCTGGTTTATTGGATGTAAGTTCATGGGGCAGTAATGGGGCATTTGGGTTCCCCCATGAGACTTCTCTGGCTTTGTTCACATGGTGGTTCTTGGTTGTCTTGGCCTTTCTTATTCCAAACTAAATAAACATGGATACATAGCTAGGAAGGATCTCTGAAACCTCCAAGTGCAGAGAAAAACACATCCTGAATAAGCAGGTATAAGGAATTCATGAGAAATGGAGGAGAAATGTCCTGAATCAGGATGTAAGAGATTCATTGGAGCTCATTTTTGAGCAGAAAGTACCCAGTTCAATGCTTTCAGAAATGAGCACAGATCCAAACACAATGCAGTTAGCTCAGTACAGAAGAGGCTTCATACAGAATAAAACCAAACAAAAATGGATATAAATGTGCACATTTGAAAAAAGGGTACTTTAAAATATATAATTTTGGAAATGGCACATAGACATTTTAATCAGTGGGAGAATTGCATACATTTTAGAAAGTGCATATGGATGTGTATATGTAGAAAAATGTGGAGAAATGTGCATAAAAATCTACACACAATTTTTCATGCAGAAACAAATAAGTTTGCAATCTGAAAGAAGCATGAGGTAGAAGAAGCTCTGAGGTGGAATTCAGGGAAAATAACTGTTGCCAGTGAAGACAATGGATGCATTTTGGTCTGCCATCTCAGCTTTGACCATCCCGCCTTGGTGACCCTGCTAAGAGATCGGCCTAGTGAGACAGTCCGGCCTCCTGGCAGTATTGCTCTCAGTTTCTGACACTTTCCTCTCTACATTAAGGTGTGCATCCAAGAGTGGAAGCAACAGAGCTGGTATGACAAAGTAGGGGAAGATGGGTACAAGCCGAAAGTCACTTTCATGCAAGTTATTTTTCACAAAACTCCCTGTGTTCTGTATTGCATCATTTGCATTTAGATGGACCCTGCAGAGGGTACTGTGAGACTGGAAGTGTTCATACAAATAATAAAAGGAAGGACACCGGGCGCGCTAAGCCCATTTTAATATTAGGGGAGTACATCCCTCTCCTTTCTGTCCAGTCCACTTCATAGCAGGATTGCCTTTCCTTTGCCCATTTCATGTAGCTGTCAGAACTGCCTGGAAACAGGGAATGATGATACTTAGTTTGTCTCTGGGTTACTGACAGCAGTGCCACACACACATGACCACTTACACAAACAGATGTCAAGTTGTATGAAAATACAAAGCCCCTGAGACCCTCATCTAAACTGACATCAAAACCAGTACATAAGGGAACTCTATCTATAGCACTCCACTAACGTATCATGTTTAGTTACTGCAGGACTTTCTTTAAACAAGATGATTTTTTCAAGACTTCCTACCACATTACACAGTGCTTGAAAGCATACCCTGACTCTATATGACAGATGGAAAACCTGTGGGTGTTCAGGTGTGCTTAGACTACAGTTTCCATCATACCTGATCACTACCTATGCTGAGTGAGGTGGATGCACACAGCAGTTTAAAATGTTCCCTATTCATGCTATATATGGAATTGTGAGCACCTTTATCCTTTAATACTGAAGACTTATATGCTTATGTACAACTTACCTCAGTCCAATTAATGTTTTCAGCACTAATGAAAGCAGATTAAAAATATTGAATGTGGATCAGATTTTAATTGGAATACCTTCTCATGAGATGACTTTTGTGGTGATGGTATTGCTTTAAATGGTCTAGATAGGAATTCAGGTAATGACTACGGGGTACAAGCCAGCTCATTCTATTGAACTGGGGCTCCCATGTTGCTAGGTAAGGAAGGAAGCAGACTCCTAGCATTTTGTACTCATTGTACAAAATGAGTACATGGGAATCCTAGATGTGAGCTTGGTCGCCTTGTTGGAATGCACCGGCATCTGTATGTGTATTTAAATGCACAAGATCAGGGTGGGCAACTGGAAGCCCTCCAGATGTTTTGATCTATAACTCTCATCCTTATCAATGAGAGCTGTAGAACAAAAAGGGTCATATGTTGCCCACACCTGTTGTGAATGGCAAGCTGTTTTCACTCATGATATTTCAATAGCAGCTGAATAAGGAGATCCGTTGCAGGGTTTGGGATCAAGCACTACCTTGTCTTTTTCAGTTCATGTTTTCAAATATTGACTTATGTTAGAAAGAATGCTAAAGGGCCGATCCTATGCATATTCAGGCCAAAAAATTTCCTACAATCCCCAGTAGGATGGTTGGGACATAAAGGAGTTGCAGGACATTTTTTCCTTCTATACCTGAATAGAATTCTTCATAAAAATAATACAAATTGATACAACTCTTTAACAAATTAGCATTGAAGTTTGGTGCTGGCCTGTTCTACCCCCATACAAGTCCCATCATGACTCTTAATAAAATGTATTCATTTTACAGACAAAATGATGGACTGTTAGAAGGGGATAATTTTTCCTCCCTTACTTTAATGGTACAGTTTCTACAGCATGTATAGATCACTTCAGTGTCTTTTATGATTTACCATCTCATTAGTTTCAGCTGACACAGGCTTGGACGGATTCCTCACGCTGGCCTGCCTCGTGCAAGGAGATCAATAGGGGCAAGCAGCACTGCCAAGCAGAACCATTTTAGACCTGCCTTCAGCCGGAGCAAGTAGGATCCAAATCAGTCCAAAAAAGGAAGACGATTCTGTACGCCACCTAAAGCTGTGAGGAAATTCTCCACCGTGTCTTTGAGAAGAAACATTAAGGAGACAATTTCTCCCGGGGGATGAGATATTCTCCAAGAGTTGTGGCTCAGCATTGGCAGGGACTGTAGCATGATGTCTTTTGCACTTTTGCCTTGCCTTCTTTTGCACTGGCACTGCAAGTGACAACAGGATCAAAGTGATGGCAGCATAGCCTCCATTTTGTATCTTCCCACAATGCAAGCATCAATGCAAACTTCAGGGCTTAGTCCTGTGAACACCTCCAAAAAATAGGTCTATCTAAAAGTCCCCATAAAAGAGGCTTCAATTTTTCTGTTTTATTAGGGCATTTTACAATTTAATTTGAATTGATTTGGTGGTAGTTTTGAGCATACCTAATACCAGCAAAGTGGCCAAGAATTCTTGGCATGTTTCTCCCACCTCACTCCATTAATCTGCAGCCTTCCAGGCTGCCTGCACTTCCTGATATGACAAAAAGCGCTATGAGAGAAATTACCTCAGGGTGGCTTCTCCTATGTGAGAAACTGAGGTGATAACAGCTTCTGGAGAACTGATTGTACAATGAAGGACAAGATTCATGGATGTCTCAGCCACCTCATAAGCAAGGTGTAGCAAATGCACTCTGTAACAAACCAATGAGAATTTTTCTGAAATTTTCTTCACCTTTGAATTCCTTTTTGATATCCATTTCTTTCCTATCAAATTGAGTAAGAATGGTTACAAATGTTGATAAACACTTTTGGCACAGCACAGATATATTACATTTGTGCAATCCAGCTCTATGCATGATTCTGTGAAAATAAATTCCAATGGCTTGTAATTCCTTTACATCAAATAAAAATAAAAATATGTTCAGGAATGCATAAATGAAAGTGCTTGTTTAAAATCTCATTCAATAGCCAGAATTAAATGAAATCTCATTTAATTCTGGTAATATTATTTAATATAATTTAATTCTGGTAATGATATAATAAGGACTAGATATCAGATATTATCCATGATGCTAAATTGCTATGGACCAAAGGTCTGAAATGCAAGATGTCAAATTCACTTGTGTTTCATGCAGAGCCTGAAAAGGCATTTTGCACAGACACACCCATATCCAGTATGAATTTGGAGAAGCTTTCACAATGGATGCTCCAACTGGAGATAAAGAATAGAAAATGTGACATCAATTAGGAAGATGGAGCAAAAATAGATCCATTAAACAAGTGAGAAGGTTGGTCAAATTTCTCCAGTACAAACTCAGTACAGGCAGCATTAGAAATCAGTGAGGGACTGTAAAAAGGAAATAATTTTGACACTGACATTTTGAAAGAATTGGAGGAAGATGATAGAAGTGTCAGATGGTGTGGATGTGTCAGAAAGACAGTTTGTGGTTCAAAACGAAAGAGAGAAATTGATGTTTGTGATTCATCAGCATGGGTGATCACCAGGAAAACTGGGTAGGGAAGAGCTGTGAACTCTGAAGCACTGTCAGAAGAAGCAGCTGTTGAACAAAATGAGGAATAAGCATCTGAAAGAATTCAGGAGAGTGGCAATAATTTGCTAACATGGAAAATATGCTAATGAGGATATAAGAAATGTGTGCTTATAGCCAGAAAAGCTATTGCTGAACTTCATCAAAAAAGCCTTTTACCTCAACCACAAGTAAGAGTTCTCCTAAAGCATGCATGAAACTGCTTTTTAAAACCCCTGTCAGATCGTTCGCAGAAGTACAACAATAAAAGGCGATGCTTCTGTAATAATTCTGCAGGTGAAGCAGTTCAGCACACAAGCTTTTGCTACTACATTGATGCCTTGCTACATATGTTTGTATTTTAGGGGCAATGTATTATTTGTAAGTATGGTTTAGCATTTGTTCTTGCCATTTTCCAAACAGAAGCTGTATACAGATCTCAGTTACCATTAATATTATTTTCCTATTGCATCCATGATTTCTGAACCAAACACAGAGAAATGATACCCTTATTGACAGACAGACAAGTAGATAGGTAGAAGGTGATTTAGCTTTCATGGACACACAAAGCTTTCTCTGGTGTTCTAGTCTTC
The DNA here is from genome assembly GCF_004798865.1 of Varanus komodoensis. Lineage (NCBI taxonomy): Eukaryota > Metazoa > Chordata > Lepidosauria > Squamata > Varanidae > Varanus > Varanus komodoensis. The sequence goes on along the minus strand of NW_025336087.1, from coordinate 40,367,116 downwards.
CTGTGATTATAGAGCTGAAAGGGAACAAGAAATTGGCCAGATAATTCAGCCTCTGAACTGAAAGGTAATGCTATCCACTCACCAGGTTTTGCAGAGAAGAGGCGCACTGCTTAGAAAGGTTTCTGCGAAACAGTTATCCCTACATGACTTAAAGATCAACCTAGACCCACATACCTGGGAGTAAGCCCCATTGAATTAAGTGAGATTTACTTCTGAGCAGGCATGCATAAGATGGCACTGTGAGACAACTAAACTGAAGATAGGATAAATAGAAAGCAAACACTTTTTATCTCAAGGCAAATTATTTTCAAGGCCAAATACATTTTCTCATTTTTGAGCAGCATTTCCCACATTTAACATGCCAACAGGGCTAGCTCTCTGATGTGGTAGGACCCCCCCCCACCCTGCCCCACATCAGACACAGATCATGAACTATGGTGAGTCTGGCACTGCCCAACCCTGCCTGACACCCCCTCGCTGTTCCATCTGCAGCTGCTGCCGCTGGGAACTGGGTGCTCCAGGAAGCTCTGCTCTCACTCTGCCTTTGTGACATTTCTCTCAGAAGAAGAACGGAACTGAGAGCTCCCTGGAGTGGATGTCTGGTGGAAGAGCAGGTGCTCCAGCAGGCCCTGAAGGCATCACCCTTCACTGCAGGAGGGGGGGCAGCCTAGATCTCCGTAAAGACCCTTCCAGAGGGATCCAGAGGGAGGGAGGTGATAGTTGCTCTGAAAAGCAGCACCAGACCTTGATCCTAAGATCCTGGGGTGGAAGGAGGCGTTATCCCAGAAGTTCACATGCATCATGGGCAATCTCCAGGGACATCCCCTCCCACAATGCCCCCTTGACCCTGCCTGACTCTACAGAGACATATAGTCATTTTATGGCCAGTGGTGCTCTAGAGAAGCAACCACAACAACAACTGGAAATGCAGCAGCGGCAGCGATGGGAGGAATTCGGCAGCAGTGCACATGTTCCTTGTCCAGGTAGCAAAGTGCAACTCTTGCAAGATTTGCACTCTGATGGCTGGGGGTGATAGGATTTATAGTGCAAGGACACCAGGTTGGAGTAGAATGGTGTGGGTCTTAAAAAAGTTAAGCTCAGTGTAGTCATCAGGTACAGTATCCCACCTGTCAGCATCTAATGAACCATAGGTGAGCCCTGAAGTCACCAGGATGGACACACAAGCTCCATCATCCCTGAGCAGAAACTTTTGCCTTGCCTTCTCAGTGGAACAGGACATGCTGCGTTCGCCCACTTGAGAGGACACAGCCAGTGCTGCAGCAACTAAAGCAAATTTGTTGGTCAGGTTGCTTCAGAGGGTTGGACCTCAAGATTCTGCAGGCAGAGTTCTGCTTACCAAAAGGGACCTCTGGACATTGGTTAGAACAGTGTGAGCTACAAGGGAAGGGGAAGACCTTTCCTTCCTTCCTGACATCACCAAATAGTCAAACCACTTGAGAGGGTTGATAAAACATAAAGCCATTAACACAAATCAACAAATCACATCTCCCTTTTCTTTAGCAGCTGTTTTTCTTCAGAACAAAGACCTTTGCATTCCTAGCAAGGCTTTCATTCACAAAAGGTCATCACATCGGCTCAGGTGGGTGTGTGTGTGTGTGTGTGTTGCTGGCTATTCCGCTATTGCTGTTTGTCAGTTCCACTGTTGAGCACTTCAGATGAGTACCACCATTTGCAACTAACCTTTAAGGGCACTAAAAAGCATAATCTATATCTGTATTCCTTTACCCTCTCTCAAGTGCCTTCTTTCTTCAATTAAATGCACATCCTTTTATTCCCAAAGATGGTGTTTTGTCTCGGGTGGGTGGGTGTGGGCAGCAATGTTGTGGTTGACCTTCCATATGTTGTGTCATTTGCTGCAATCGGTTTGCCATGTTACGTATGTTTTGAATAGGTCAATTGCTCTAATTTATCTCCTGGTGGGATTTTAGAAATTGACCTGCTGCACCAGCTGTCACTACTGCTGTTATTAGAAGGTTCATTTCTATTTATCATTGCCAATTTCCTTTCTGTTGATGATTATTTTGCATGTTAGTGAAACCAGATGGTGCACCATCTTGAAGGAGCCACCCTGTATGTCAGCAAACTAATTGGGGGGGGGGGCGGTGAACTGTTACAGCAACAGCCTGTGGTATCGGAAGGATCTTCCTGTTAAAGACACAGTCATAAATCATTATTCAGAGTGACATTAATGAATTGGTCTCTGCCCAGGATTTATTCAGTTATGGAGAAGTTATCAAGGTGCTTTATTAAGGGGAGACACTCCTAGGGTAAAGCCAGTTCTGTCAAGGTTTCCTGCCTTTGTTTTCAGCTCATTCGTACAGGTGTATAACAAGGTCACAACTTAGGTGTCACATAGCCAGCACGCACTCAAATAGATTTGTGGGATGTTTGTTAGAATACGTGTTAACCATTTATTATGGTGGTGAAGTTATCCACTCCAGGAATGACATTACTGTTACTGCAAACATATGTAATCTTACGTAATGTTTGGGCTCACATGCAATGTGAGTAATAGTGGAAGTAATACTCCTTCCATGGGCAGAATTGGGGGTGGGGGCACAGTGCTGGCTCCAGGTTTTGAGGTTCTTTGGCAAGATGCCCTCCATGGGTCCCTCTTCCAGTGGCTCTACCTCCCAGTGACAGTGTTACCAGCTGATATTGCACCTGATTCTCTTTCTCAGCATTGTTGCTTTCTTGCTCACTTGCTCAAGAGCCAACAAGCAAGTAGGCAGTGGCATTTCCTGCTTCTCCTCACCACCACTGGGCCAGTGTAGAAGAAGGTGGACAAGCAGGTTGCAATCACAAAGAAGAAGAGCGGCTCCAAGAGGTTCTTGTCAGTGGCCATTTTCTAAGCTGTTAGCACTTGGCTTATTCTCAGCCATGACATTGTCCATGACAGGAATGCAGGAAGCTGCCTCATCCTGGCCCTGACCATTAGTCCATCTAAGCCCATTTTGATGACATTGATCGACAGTGGCTCTGCAGAGTTTTGGCAGGAGGTTTTCCCGACCTACCTGGAGATGCCAGAGATGGAGCCTGGACCTCCTGCATGCAAAGCAGGTGCTCTGCCACAGTACTAGCAGACTGACATTAGTGCAGCCCTGGATTTAGCTCTATGCTGTTGCTGATATAGATGGGGAGCGAAGGCAGGGGAGGCTGCCAAGTGTTAGAGGTCACATTTAATGAAAGAGGGCCCAAGAGCAAATGGTAATGCGATGTTTAGGAGTTTTAGAGCCGATCAGACAGAGGTTGTGGTGGTGTAGGCCTGTCACCTCAGCTCTTAGAAAGTATCAACATGTGCCACATAGAAAGTGGAAAAGGCTCTTCTTCCATGACAAGTAGGGATGGATAATCCATTCATTTTGGTTTCACTCATTTCTCATTTCACTTATTTCTCATAAGGTTCTCATTTCGCTAACCTTAATATTGTTTTGTACCATTTTGTGATTTTTTAAAAGAAATGTTCTCATAATATGAGCGTATATTAGGTCACATTACCTCTCTCATACATACATACATACATGCATCTATGCTGTCCATCAAACAATTTTCCCCAATATGACATGCATTTTTCTGTGCATTTCCTCTAATGCATAGTATTTTATTATTTATTTATTTATTAGAACATTTCTATGCCACCCCTTGCCGAAGCCTCGGGGTGGCTCACAGCATAAAATAAAATACAATAAAATACAAAAAGAACAATATAAAATTAACAATATAAAATAAATAACAATATAAAAGAAGTCGCCCTGGCCAGATAAATAAGCAAATATTGTTAACAATTAAAATGACGTTTAAATAAAAAGGTCTTCGCCTGGCGCCGAAAAACAAATAACGACGGCGCCAGGCGGACCTCTCTGGGGAGCGCATTCCATAGTATGTGACTATCAAATCTTCACCATGTTTGATTTGCATCTTGATTTAGGAAATGAGAATTGCCTAAGTTATAATAGATTTCTCTCCCTTCCCTCACCATGACTTCTTTACAATACTTGCTTATGTCAAGGGCTACGGACGACTACTAGTCCTGTTGGCTATTGCATGCACCTCCTCCCTGTGGGCTCCACGTAGGAAGCTGGTTGGTGACAGTGTGAGCAGAATGCTGCACTAGAGTTAACTTTGCTATTATCCAGTATAGCACTCCATGTGTTTGCACTGTATTTAACAAATGCACCAGAACTCACTATTGATAATGAAGAAATGACCCTGGGAGTTTCCTTTGCATGCAATCTCTAAATTGTCCACTTCCTCAAGAGGAAGGAGGACAGCCTTCCTGAAGCTTCTGCTCCATGGAACTGTGGGACCTCAAAAGTCCTGTCACAAGGGCAACACTGATTTTTCATTACCCTTTTCAACTTGGACAGCCTCATTGCTCCCATCTTTCATTTATTTTCTGCAGTAGAACATCAGAGAGTAAGTGTTTCTTATGTACCATCTTTGCTGCCGTTCTGGGTTCAGCTATTTTTCAACAGAGTTTTTATTGCTTTAATGGGATACTCAGGGAAATGCTCCTCCTCTTCATTTTAAATAAAACATGCTGAACATGCATGTTAAACCTGGGTATCACTTTGATTGGAAAATATGATATCTAACTATATGACTGACACTTTTTTCAACATATCTATCCATTTTGCTTGCATTCTCCAAAGTCTAAATGCATGAAATATTTCAGGATTGTAGGTCTGCAGAGACTGTGGTTGGATTTCCTCAGAGGCTGATTCATTGCATACCTCCTTGTCTACTTCAAACCACTCTGTAAAAAGCTACTGAAGCTGTGATATTAACCATGCCATAATCCATATTGGTCTTTTAACATGTAAAATATGTATGGAGAGCAAAAGGTGCATTCAGGCTAAGCATTCAGCATATGATTTATTCAGCATAACCTCCTTTTTCTCATTAATAACTACAGCACTGAAGACAACCAGTTTCCTAGATGCTGTTTTATTTTTTGTTGATAATGTTATGGAACAGCAAAATGCCGATAATATTGTGCCTCTCTGTATCACTTGGGATGGGCAGTTAAAAATAACAGAGAATACTGAAAAAGATTTTTTTTTCAAAACTGCCATTAAAAAACAGACCATGGCATAGTATTTTGAAAAGCATGGTTCTGAATTATTCACCAATTCATGCTCTGTCTCTTTCTTTTCTTTTTTCATTTCTTCGTTTTCCTTTTCTTTTTTTAAGCATCTAAGTTCCCCAGCTCCATCACCTTCACAGAGTAGAGATTCAGAGATTGCAATCCAAACCCAATACTGACTGCTGAACTATGAGATCTGCATTATATACATCCTGCCAGACTTTTCCATGTGGAAAAAATAATTTTCAGACATTTTGCTTGCTATACTGCATGAGTAAATATATTATCTTTTCAGAGTGTTAAAAAAAGAAAAATTCCCGCCTTTAAAAGAAAAGTGACATAAGCAAAAAAAAACCATTTTAATTGCTAAAGTGATTGTTTGCACTTCTTATGAGGAAAAATGTATGTGACTGAAATATATGGAAGAGAAATATGCAAAACTATGCTGATGAGAAATGCCAATTTCTCTTCCAATGAGAAATCTTACAGACATGCTATCTATTAGAATTAGGAATTGCTGGCAATATACAAAGGATACTTTTTTGTAATCAGCTGCATTAGAAACATGTTCGGCTTCAAATATGCATAGAGCAGAAAACAAGAACAAGAATGTATTCAAGCTTTGCATTTCAAAGCATGTTGCATTCAAGGTCTCTTATACTGTGTGGCCCTAAAGAAACTCAGAAGATAGCTTTGCCAAAACCCCTGTTGGAGAAGATTTCTTTAAGAAAATGAAAAGAAAAAGAATAATTATTATCTGCAGTTTACTATCTAATGTATGCAGAGTGCAAAGTAAAGGAGAAATAAAATCGTGTGCCGAATAGACATGGGTTTATGTCATTGTGATACTGGGAATAGCCCTGAGGATACTTACACTTGGTTCAGACAACACAACAAACCACGGTTGTTTTCTACCATTTTTGGTTTGTTGTGTTGACTGAACCTAGTCAAGGAATTTCACCATGCTAGGTTTGGACTTAACACTATGATAGGAAACAACAGTTTGCTCTATGGTTTCTCTGTACCATCATGGCTTGTCATGTTGTCTGAACCCTGGATCATATGTAATTTCCACAGTCATGGTATGTAACTACCATGCAGTCCTCTGGAAAGAGCAGCAACTGCAGGAACAGCTTCAGCCATCCAGCTGTTTAGACCCAGGTGACAAGCAAGGAGTGACGCACCTTGCAATTGAATTTTAGGTACAGTGGCTGGTGGAACCCATTAGTGACTGATCCAGTCAACAGTGGAAGCACTGAGGATTGAACCCAGTTCAAATCATGGAGATGGAAACCACGAGAAAGTAGAAACCACTTGATTATCCTTCAGGTAGATCATGGTAGCAAACTACAAACCATGCTAGCCAGGCAGGGTTGCCTGTCATGTTCAAAAGCAGCATTAGTGTTGAACTGCAAGCTGAATACCTTTTCTAGCTCTTACATTGCAATCCTACACATGTTTAATATTAGGTAATTCTCTTTGAATTCAGTGAGGATTCCTCCAAGGTAAACAGGTTCAAGAGTTGAACCTGAATCCAACAGAGCGTTATGCCTGTGCTGCTTTCCCAATTCCCTTCCACAAGCAATGGGACCCTTCACTTCTTATGCAAAGGACCAACTTCTTATGCAAAGGAGAGTTGACACATCCTAGGGGAGGCCCCTGCATAAGAAGAAATGCTCATTCTTACAAGGATGCTAGTTGAAGTCCATTATGTGTTTTTATCAGCCAACCTGCTTCCTTCCAAAAAAGATCATTTTTACTTGTTTCAGTCACTAAATTGTCATTGTACAAATTGTGAGAGATGTTTGCACAATGGGATTGGCAAGGCACAAGAGAGTCCTTGTCAATGTTAACACCCTTTTTGATTCTACCAGTAGGAAATTATTTTTAGAACAGGCAAGGCTCGCCGACCCCTCAGGGAATCATTATTCCAGTGACTGGCACTACTTATCAAGCAGAAGTCATATAGCTCTAGGCACTACCTCCAAGGTTATTTGGGGGGCTTTATTGGGCCACGAGGGCCCCTTTTCTCCCCCACCCCCACGGACAAGTACCAGTTCTGTACATCAGACTTGCCTGGAGGCATTGAGAGCTTTCCTCCATATCATCCAGGCAAGGGCTTATCAGTCAGTCACCAGCACACAAAGGACAGCTTGCTCACTTGGTCCTTGGATTGGGATGGATCATTTTCTCTGTGATGAGTACGGCTTCACTCAGTGCTGAGCAGCATCCCCATGCTGGCCCATGTTTCTCTCTCCCATCCATGCATCCACTTTCTCCTCCACCCCAGAACCTGCACAACTGCAGCTAGCCAATCACATTGCCTGTCACCTTTTGGGTGCCTCCTCCTTCTGCTCCACCATAGTAAGTTGCCTGATTCCCCTGCATGGTCTTCTCCCACATCCTCCAGCCACCTTACAAGGGACAAACGTGAGGTCTCCTGACTCTCTAAATCTCAGCAAGTAGCTCATGCTAAAGTAAACAAATTCAAGTAGCACCTTCTGAAAGCTACTGGAAAAAGGGAACAGAAAGCAAATGCAAAAGTGTGAAAGAGAGAGAGGGGAGGAGGAACAGCTTAGCTTTGCAAAATGCCACCATATCATCAGGACAAGAAATCTGAAAACTACAGAGCCATGAGTAGTTCTCACTGTTTTTTCCTATCAATTGCCAGGAGCAGCCTCGACCAAGAGTGGACACTACTTAATTGGCAATTATGACTGGTGATAAAAAACTGTGTTTTCCCAACAGAGCTTTGAGGATGTTCTCATATTGATCCAGGCTGTGATCCATACTTGGCTCTTGGTTGGTCCAAAGTCTGGAGGGGAGAGAGTGGCTCATACATAGTGGGAGGAGAGTGGGAGAGGCTGACAGTGACACCATCAGGAAGTAATTAGACACACCTTCCAGACATTTATCTTTTAAGGAGTTTTATAGAGGCTCCTGTCAGAATGTAAAAGATGTGTTCTATTGACAACACTGCAGTACAAAAACAATCCATACCGCTGAGCTTATCCCCTCCTGGGGCTATCCAGTCTCATTCCTTTCAGCATCTGATCAATACATACTATACCAGGTTCACATCTCCTTCACCCCCAGTGCCTCAAGGTGAATCAAGCCCCAACCCATGAAAATCTTTATAATATGTTATCTAAACATTTTCTTTCCATGACAAACAGAGATCATCTAAAATCAATGCACCAGAATAGATTGTAAAGCACTGGGTTGAGTATTTATTATTATTTATTTATTTCCTCTAACAATGCTAGCATCTTTTGCTCCGCTGGATAAGTTATGTGTTCGTCCATGGTGGCAGAGATGCCCTAGAGAATGAGTCACATCACACAAGAGAGACAGCTAGTGGATTAAACTCATATAATTTCCATTGCTTGGTAACAGTATAATTGTGTAAAAGTGTAAGATAACCAGGAAAATAATGAGATTTCTTTAAGACATTGGAAGATGGCAAAATTTGGCAACTGAACCATACAGCTCAGGAAAAAACACTGATTCATTCCATTCCATGTATACATTAATGCATTCATTAATGAGCAAACTCAAAATCCTAGGAATTGATCCAGTTTTTCCCTTCCAATAATGGCCTGAGCTTTCCTGAATGGAGGGATTTGAAAGATGTCTTGTCCATAACTCCCAGGAGTGCTAGCCACCATAGTCAAAGCTTAGGGTTTATGAGTGTTCTCAGTCCAAAAAATTGAGGGCCACCAGATGCCCACCCCTACAGTGCCCAATTTGCATCAGAGCAAGAAACTCAGTCTTCAAAATGCAGTGCAAACTTGGCGCAATGTGTAGCCAAGGGTTCCCTTCTTTCTTTCCCTGGTCCAAAATGTCACAGGCCCTGTTCCACTCTGCTGGACCATATTGAGAAGCTGCAGCAGTGGCAGAAAAGAACTTCCTTTTTGTCACCACCATCACCACCACCACCACAGTGTAGGTTCAGTGATGAGCACTCATCTGTGTTTGGCCAGATTCAGCGTGAACTCTCTTCCACCTTCATTTGAGTCATCTTCCTCCTTGCCCGGTATTGTTGAACCTGACAAGGAGATGAACTCTAGGGTTTCATGAAGTTTTTCCAGCACTACCTGGAGATGCAGAAGATCAAAGCCGGGACCTTCTGCATGCAAAACATGAGCTATTGTCTGCTGGCTTCACCTCTGGTTCCAGCTGCCTTGTCCCAAGTGTGGATGTCTGCACAGGAATCTACTACATTCATAGCGGTAATGAGATACATGGAGTCAGAAGTGGAACTGGAAGGGCATTGTGAGTGGGACTATTATGGTTCATGAAGTCAGGAATGGAATCATGAGGAATGGTCCCAGTCCTCTTCCATGTACTAAATCCTGAAGCGCACTCAGGCTCTGGGATCTTACTTGAAGGCTTACACTTTCTCCACCATGCACAAAAACTGAAATCTCTTTTCTCTCTACTACAGGAACTTGAAATGGTGGTTTTGCATGTTTAGTTGTACTTATCTGGAAAATCATAGAAGATGAGCCCTGTTCGGGCATTTTCCTGAACGTGTGAGGGCTTAATGTAGGTAGAACAAGGGGGGCATAAATGCTACCTCTGACCCCTACATCTTCTGATCTGTAGGTCCCACCCCTTTAAATTTCGGGGGAGGAATTGGCAATAATGGCAGCATTGCATTAAAAGCCCTTCTCTCACGATCCCTCCATAAAAGGATAGTCTCAACAGCTGGGTGGGCTTATATGGGAGAAAAGCATCCTTAGTAACCCATTTCCCTGTTTTCGCTGCCTATTTCCTCAAGCTTCCACCTTCTCCATCTATCTGTCTCCTAATTTTCCACTTCTTCATCCAATGCTTACTCTGCGCCAACTTAAACAGAGCTGGGGGGAGGGGGGATAAAAAGAAATTGAATTATCTCTCTTGCTACCTCTAGGCACGGTTATTATGGTGGTAAACTCAGTACCAAGAGCATCGGAAAATGGATTTGTCCAGCTCTTCTGTGTCAGCTGCAGGGGGGAAAAGGCAAACTTCGTTGCTCAAGAAGAAAGGTCTTGTAATGTGATAGTGCCTTTATTGTGGAATTCCTTCACAGATCCTGTAACTTGTGTTGGCACAACTATCCTTTAGGGCTAGGCTACATGTGTCCTGTTTTCTTAGATTTTCGGTGTTGAACAATGATGAACTTTCCCCCAGTACAATGCTGCTGATAAAGCAAATATTACAATGCTAAAATGCTTAATGCATATTAGTTGTTCTTCCAACCAGGTCATCGTTCAAGTCCTCAACCTGCTTTACCAAAATACTTTTCTCAGCAGAGTCTGGGTAAAGTTTTTGCCCCATCTAAACTAAAAGGTTTCCTTCAGAGAAATTGGACAAAGAGCATTCTTTCTGGAAATGTTGTTTGCTGAGGTTGTTAAGTTTCATGAAAATCTGACATCATACCAGCACAAGTAATTAGTGTCTTAGATGTCATAATCACAAGCACATTGGAACTTGCATAACTAACTACAACTCAATCACATAATATCTGTATGGGGTAATGCCAAGTATTTTACCAGTATTTTAACTGGTAAGTAACAACAGTTAAAGTTAATACAATAAGAATGATCTAGTTAATACTTAGAAATGGAAGAAATAAATGGGCTGGGTGTGTGTATGTTATTAATGGTAGACCTTTTGGTATTGGAGAAGGAATAAGGAAAATATGGATAAAACACTAGATATCAAAACCCCATTAGATCCCTTGCTTTACCTTATTGATGCTTTTAGTAATTTTGTGGATTTCTGGACATAGGAATACAGCAATGTGCTATGTGGTTCCAGAAGTATCAGTTTTGTATGCAAAAAAGTGTAAAATGCAAATAATGATGGCTAGATAGCACATAGAAATTTACTACTAGAGCAAATTTAACTCATAACAGTGAGGGAAAAGATAAGTAGGAGATGTTTGCAGAAAACTGGGCTTGCATTATTAAATTTGGAAGAACTGAAGCAATATAACTAAATATTCAATTTTGCTTTGTAATAACCTAATTTGCCAAGTGATCCTATGGTCCCCAAACAATATCCAGAATGCCCTGCGATCATTTGGCTCTCCAGATATGAGGCTGAGAAAGTGCTTCAACCTCAGTTCTGAGGATCTATACTTGGATTTTCCTCCCCTATTCACAACCAGTGTGGAAACATCCATGTCTGGTGCTTCTCCAGGGTCATAAGAGAAACCCTGGAGAAGGGGATTGGGGGCATTCTGGATAGGGCAAGGAGGGTAAGAGACCCAAGCTGCCAAGATACGATATATCCTAGCAGTGTATTTGTCCCCTTCCCCTCCCCTCCCCTCTGAAGTTCTGCCCTTAGCTAATATTGGCCATCAAGCTCCCTTGCAGCATAAGGGAAACAAAATTTCACCTGCACAGTCTGCGTACTATGGCCATGATCCTCTGAGTTCAAAGGATTATAGGCATCTGCACTGGACTGTGCCCATAGTTATTTATGAAATTTGTATCCATGTGTCCATGAAATGCCATTGGCGACTATGGTTTTTGAATTCTGCATATGAAAGATGTCATGCATGTCTCTGTTTATATGACAATGTATATACCTTATACCAGAAATAGAGAGAAAGAATTTGACACTGATTGGAATACATAACATTGTATCATTTTACTGTATTATTTATATTTAACATTTAAAAAATCAGGAAAATTTGTAAAACGAGCTACTAATGAGATCAGAAAGCCCTAGACATGAAATTAAAATCCGTCGAGTAAGATTTGTGGCTATAAGTCCTCCTGATGCTTTCTACAAAGGCTGCTTCCAATCTGAAGAAAATTAATCATTGAATTACTCATCAAAAGAATTCACCTTGGATGTTGCATGATTCAGTACAGATAGTCCATGGCTTAGGAATGTCCTTGTTATGAACAACCCATACTTATGAATGAACTGCCATAAAGCCTGTTAATTAAAAACATTCTGCAGAAAATCATCATCACCATAGAGAAGAAGTGAAAAGGGTAGAAAGGGAGGCCTCCAAAGCATGTCTTTCCATCTGCATAGGGAAATATTCCTTGAATTTCCTTGCTGCAAAGAGGAGACACTTGTGAGCTTGGGTGGCAGGGGTAGAGATAGTCAGTTTTTACACTTTAATGTGGGTCTTGTGCCCCTAACCCCTGCAAATGTGGAAGGCCAACAGTATGTGATCCAACTTACATACAAATTTGATTTAAAGATGAATTTCCATTTTCTCAGGAACGGAACTCATTCATAACCTGGGGACTACCCATATTTATATAAATTGTGCCTACATCCCCAAGAGATCTCCATAGCAGTGTATCTATAAATGACCTGATTAAAATGCAAACCAAAAAAACAATGTATTGTCTCAAGTTGGGTTGAGATAAACCCTGGTAGAATCCATCACTCTAACATCGGTGAACTTTCACTCATGCTTGGAATGATCTTGGAAAGTGAACCAAGCCAAGAGGAAACCCATGCACACTTACAGAATAAAGATTGCACAACTGGCAACCTTCTTCATGTCAGGTGCAGCAGCACAAGCAGGAACGCTACCTGTGCAGCAGGTTCCATTCCTGCTCAGCTCCAGAGGAATGTCCTTTTGAATCAGGTGCAGCAGTGATTCTGCTCACATGGCTTGTGTGGCTCCATTCCTGGCAAGCATCTCACCAGTAGAACTCATACTAAGGGCTGGTACAAAGCAGACTGGAATTTGGAGAGCTACACCCAGGGAATCCAACAGATTTTCCATCCCCAGAATGAACTCCTCATGCTTCCCAAATATCACTATGTGAAACTGAGAGGAACGGAACTATTTCACCCATCTAGAAAGGCACAAACCTGAACTTAAAAATGTGAATTTGCTCACCATTTCTTTTCAAATGCTTTTGCAGATAAATATGCTTTCACCTGGCATGAGAGAGAGCATGCTGTTGGTATACACCAGGCCTGTGGAAGGAAATCCCAGTGTCAGGATGTTATGAAGAAGAACACCCTCTCTTTTGTAAATGTTGCACATGCTACTTCTATAGAAGGAAAATAAGGATGACTTCTTCTGATCATCTTATAGCATAGGCAGGTTGATATGGGTGGAAACACTCCTTCTGATATTTGGCCTTCAAGTCATTCAGAAATTCGAAGGTGAGGATGGACACTTTCGAAATAGGAAGTGAATGTCATATTAACAGATGTAATATTTCTTCAATTAGGCAAATCAGCCAGAATTCTAGAAGCTGAAGTTTGCCCTAGAGGAAGCTTCCAGGCCATTCTAACCCCACATAAAATTATACTATAGAATTCAAATGTGGAAGTTATTAGAACATGGATAACTGTGGGTAGACTATTCCTATCCAGGAAAAGTTATAGCTGATAAACCAAATGGATCTCTGAACCTCAAAGACCACTTAAGTCCCAAGAAACATGATTGGTGTTGTGTGCTAGACTTGTCTTTCTAAGCAGACCAGGACAAAAGGCTTTCTAAGGAAAGTATTATATTAAAGAAATCATGTTATGACCTCATAAGGAAGTCACTAGCAAAATATACAGGCAAACTTAGATAATTGGCCATAAGACTTAGTGGTACAAAACTGATCCCAAACAGAATACTTCCCCTTTCCAAACCAAAAAGAATTGGTTCCACCTTCAAGGTAAATCATACATCTTATCTGCCAGTCAGCTTAAAGTGCTGATGTTTCTCATTTAGCCTGTCCTCTTAACCTGATGTCACGTGACTGGCTAATGGCATTAAGTCTACCCCCACCCATCTCAGCTTGCTCGGGAGAATCGCCTTCCAAACATGAAACTGCCTGATTCCCAGTGACCGTCTGGCCCATGGTCCTTGGCATTTCAGCTGTGAAGCCCAACCCCTCCCACTCCTCTCCTTGCAAATCAGAATCCAAGTCACCAACCTTTGAAGTCTCCATCACACAAAACGTGGGTCCAGTCTCCACAGCTGAGTTTGAAAGTACAGCCAGGCACACAGCTGCCTCTTTAGTAGGATTGCATCCAAATAAGGGTGTCCACTAACTTCCAGGACTGAGGAAGCACCTATCTAAAGTGGCTCTATCTTATCTGAATTCAGTCCTCATCTCAAAGTGCCATCACTTGCAAAGGAAAAAAGGGGGATATAAATACAAGAAGAAGAAGAAGAAGAAGAAATCTAAGAATTGAGAATAATGCTGACCACCTATTTAGATGAGAAAAACAGCTATATTAGCCTTCTTTCCCTTTCTGAACATCCGGTTCACATGATGACTGGTTTTATGCCAGCATGGTGTGTACACCTCCATGAATATTTCACTCACCTCCCATAGGGCTTGAAAGTGCAACCTGTTAATATACTTTTATGGGCACCTTCCATGATTCAGGCTGTTTATGAATCTTTCCCTGAGTTTACTAGTTCTAATTTACCTAATTTTGTTTCCAGGTGGCATTGACATCATGGAATTCTGCTATTCCTCTGGGTTTTTTCCCCTTCCATTTCTAAGCATGCCCCATGTGCTGATTGCAACAGTTTTCACTTTGATTATCTCCCTCTCTTCTTACATATTGGAGAAGGATGTATGTACATACGTACTTTGAAAGCAGCACAGCACAAAACAGAGTATTGATTTGACTGCATGGTTGCATCAGAATTCCTTTCTACCATGGTTAATCATTGATGTACCTGATGCATTTGTAATTAAAGTCCCCCTAAATGATAAGATACAACTATTAACTGTATAACATGTAACTAAATATAAGTCCAATTATAATACACATTTCTACTTATGTACTTGAAATCTATATACCCCATCTCTCTAAAGCTCAAGCTGATTTTGCCCAGAATCAATACTAAAACAAATGCTTGTTTAATTGATTAAGTAATTGATTTATTGCACCATGCAAGGCAAATGTCCAAGAATAACAGTTCAATCATATACACATTTACTCTAAGGCACTACTTCCAATGGCATTCGCTCCCTAGTTAATGTGAATAAAATTGCACTTAAGTGTGTTTTTTAAGTTGACTGATGACTGATGATAAAGCAGCTGTTTAGGTTTGGCAGGAAGAGAGTTAAGTTTAGTCAGCCTTTAGTCAGCCTTTCAACAGTGCTTCCCTTTCCTCCACTTACAGCTTAAGGACAAACAGTGGAACTGAATAAAGGATATCTGCAAGGTTCTGAGCAAAGAACACCCAATGGTGAGAATAATCCTTTCTTTCAAAAGAGTCAGAACTCCCAATGGTCAGAATAACCCCTTCTTTCAAAACAGTGCAACCAGCTCAAGAAAACAACCCTATTTATTTCAAACAGGCACTGTTAATTCATAGCATATACATTCTATTCTAAAACTCAGGGCAAGATCTTCCATTATTTCTGAAGTTATATAGAACTAATACAGTTGAGCAATTTTGCTCTTAGCAAAATTCAAAAAATATTTTTAAACAAGCCAACCAACCCTGTTGATTTCCTAACATAAACAGACAGGCATGGTTGTTGAAGCACTAAAAAGTACATGTTGTTATGTTACTGCATCATGATCCAAGAGGAGGATGCCAGCTAAAATTCTTGAAGTCATCTTGACAAAATAAATGAGACTATCCAAATCAATTAAATGAGAATAGCACTGGAAAAGGAAGAGAAGGAGGAGGAAAGGGGAAACATCTGATTAGGAAGACAAGAACCATCAGATTCAGCTTTTAGGAAATTTGATGTCTTTCTCAGCCTATCCTGTACTAGCAAAGTTTCTAGAACTTGGCTATAGATTGTTTTGGTGAATGTCGTGGTAATAAAAGGGGAAAACAAGGGGACATGTGATTATAGCACCTGAAAATCAATACTCATACTACCTATTAATTGCTTATTCATTAGTTATGCACTTCTACTGTTTAATACAATAAAATCACTGCATGGTTCCTATTCAAACTTTTTAAAAACCATTGTGCATGCAAAAGTTTCGGCATGTAACAGTAAAGGCATGATAAAATGAAAAAAGGGAAAGAAGCAGGAAAACAGAACAGCATCATGATGATCAGTTACAAGCTAGGAAAAATGTGTATGCTTTTAGGTGGTGTTTCTGGAGACATATGTTGCCTCCAGAAAGCTCCAAACAAATGCCGGACATCTTGTGAAAATGCCCCTTCCTCTTAACAGGAACAACGCCCTCTTTTCCTCTCTCAGGGAGATGCAACAGCAGATCAGGAGCTTCACCAGTCTGTCTGGGATGAATGAGATAAGGGACAAACTCTCATGCACGAGAGCTTGGTTCTATGAACAGAATCCAAGATTTGCAAAACCTAGATCTCAAGATACATCTCTTATGTCCTATAACATCTGGGAACATACTCAAAATATGAAACAAGCTATTCAGCCTTTCTTTCCAGTATGTTTGATTCATTGCTTGAGGAATAGTTTTCCAAGGAGTAATGATCCCTCTTCTTCAATGAATAGGATTAAAATACAAAAAATACCTTACTTTGAAGGCCCCATGCAAGTCAATTAACCCCCCCTAGTAGTCTCTTTTTTATTTTTTGGCCAATGGAGAAAATTCTTGGAACTCTCAAGCAGCACTGGCTGAAATCTTTGGAAACTATCTTTATAAATTAGAATTATATAATGATGTGTAGTTATTTATTGCTCTTCTTCAATACCTTTCACTGAATTAAGCCTGATAGTCTGATGCCCATAGATCAGTGACAGGCAAAGAAGTGTCCAAGGGTGCCAATGCACTCCTGGAATACCTTTCTGGGCACCCACCTTTGTGTTCAACTCCCTTCTAATTCTCTTGTTCATTGACATGTTCTCTTGCCTGCTGTGGGATTGGTGTGGAATAGGTTTCTGTCCGTATCAAAACCTTGAGGGTTAAAAGGAGTTGTTTAGTGGGTTGGAGCTCAGCACTAGCTCTACCTTGTTCTCAGTCTCCTGGACGGGTTACCTGTCTTCTGTTGCTATCCCTTCTGTGGCAGCAATTGTTGGTGGTACTCAGGCCAGTTTCTCAAATTCCAAAATGAGTCCAAAGTTTTGCTCACCCCTACTAATGCCCATCTAATTTCAAACACATGCTGAAAATTATTTGTGTGGGGTAGTAATAAGAAGCATTCACATTCATATGCTGGTGACCTCTTGCCTGACCTTAGAAGCCACTTAGGTTGTGATCCTAAACTGACTAATCTGGAGGGAAGCCCTACGGAAATCAGCAGTACTCATGTCTAGGTAGACCTGTCTACGATTGCACTGCTAAGTCTCTATACTAAGTACCAAGGCATTGAACTGAGGCCTCATCTCTCCTCTCAGGCCGGCCTGATTATTTCCACACACTCTGGCTGTCAATCATGCTTGCATCAGCCTCGGTCTCATTCCTGGGTTTGAGTCACAAAATTGCTGAACCAAAAATCCTGAACCTGTGGTTTGAAAACAGTAAAGCAGGTTTTTGTGTCTCTGTGTGTATATTCACACAAGGAGTAGGGTACTTCCAAAATTCAAAATTAGGCCATTCATAAGTCATATTGAATATATTCTTAGTAATGCCCATCTGTGTAGAAAGCCTCAGTGGCCATCTAACCATCATTCAGCCCCCTGTCAATTCAAGAACAATTGCGATTCCCTCTCTCTCTCTGGATGTTGGCATCTAGATTTCACCATTTATGCACATGTTCTGTGTTGATTGTTCTAATCCTTTCCTTTTTGAAGGAAATGTAAAAGTTTTAAAAATCCCATTTGGAATATTCTTTGGATGAGGTGAATTTTAGTGATTATTTTCAATTATTTTCATTTAGTGATTATTTTCAAATCAATCTGTATAAGCATTGGACATCTGAACATCTTCCACAAAACAATCACATTTGATGGAACACCCATATAGGTTGGTGTTCACCCTTGTTCTCTGTTAAGATGTGGAAGAATCACAAGAACAGAGTATACGTTTGGATGTGCATACATAGCTCACAAACATGTCTACGATGTGATGCATGGGTTTGTGTGTCACTTCGGAACATTCAGGAGCAGCCATGAGAAAGAATCAGGCACCTGCTTCCAAGTATTCCAAAGGGGTGAATGCCCAACTCCACACTCACCATTCAGACTTGACCAGGGGCATCTTGGTGTCTCAAGTCTCAGAAGCACCTAATGGCATGTTTAATGGCATGTTTTCAGTCATGTGAATCATCAGGGTTTTCCTGAAGGGTCAAGAATATTCCCCATTTAGATGGTAGGCAGATCGTCAAAGAGCTGTTCTGCACAATGCATTTATGGTGTGCTCACTACTCCTTACTCCCAGTTGTTTGCAGGTTCTTCAGATGATATTGTGAGCCTCCAGTTTCACTTCTAAAATGTAAGAGCATTTTCCAGGGGATTTTTAGAGCGAGAAAAAATGGAAGATAATTTCTGAAAGCAAAAGAAAACATACCGTACTACATGTGAAATTGGATTATCCCTCCATTGCACAGGAACACCTAGGGGCTACATGGTGGAAAAGCAGAAAAGATAATGTTCTTTCAGTAGAGTTTGGGTCTGAGTTGTACAATGAGCTGAAAGTAGATACAGCGATTGACAGCAGCATGCAGCAAAGTCCAAAGAATGCCTCTCAACATGGATGAAATCACATATTCCAGTCCAAGCTATGAATCACACATTAATCCAGCCTCCCCTTTTGCCTTCATTCTCCATAGGTGGAATGGACACTAAGTAGCATCTCTCTTCATTCACCATTCTTGCATTTACATCACTCAATGTGCAGATTTAAAGAGAATCAAGATAATATTCTTGTTGGTTGTCTGTTTGCACCTATCTGCTAAGATCACCACTAAACCCCCCGCCTCCACTCTCCCACACCTCCTTGCATGCTCCTGATCCCCACTGTTATGACTGTACATCAATGGAACAACCATTCAAGATTGAACTCAACAGTTTATATATTGAGGGCTCTGTCAGTCATGGATCACAACAGAGAATGAATGATGGAATTTGATGCCTCAGTAGCATTTGAAAGATTGCTGGGCTGGAAGAAAGGCATTCTTCTAGCTAAATAACCTGTCAGGTTTTGCTCAGCTTTCATAGAAAGCAGAAAAATTAAGGGCCTAATCACCCAGTTCCAATGAAGGTCAACAGCAAAACTCACACTAGAAGCAGGAACAGATATTAAATGGGAGCCCCTTTTATCCCAGTATTTGATGACTGCGAGATTAAAAGTGCTGGGGGAAATGTGCCAGGATCTATTTGAAGATATAAAATGTACACAGCCCAGGATAGTTCATATGGCAGCAACTTTATGGTTTCAAAGCCCTAGTGGAAAAGACTTGTCACCAATCCTGCTGCAACAACAACAAAATGAAATATAAATGGTTTTTAATCTGGAGAGGGAAAATATCTTGAATGCTTTCTGGACTAATGACAAATCAGAGAGGCTTGAGGAATTCAATCTTCCCGCATTCCTATACAAATTAGGAATAATATAGGAACAAAATAACTCATGGACGGATGGCTGAATGGATCAAACGTTAGCTATACAAAAGATTTCACACATTTCTTTTCATGGTTGCAAAACAATTCTTGGTAGTTCAAGTCTATAAAAATGCACTTTAAATATGCCTTGAAGGTGATCCTCCACCCCTGAAAAAGACAGATTGATGCAGAAATGGAATAGAATTGTGGTAAATACAAGTAAAACGGATACTCATCCAATTAAGGAGTGTCATTGGCAATCTGAGTAGATAATACAGGCGAACAGCATGATCCTTTGTCTGTCTACTCAGAAGTAAGTCCCACGGAATGCAGTAATGCTTACTCCTAGGTAAGTGTGTATAGGATTGCAGGGTAAATGAACCAATAGCTTGATATAGTATAAAACAACTTGGGATGTACAGTATGTACGTGAAGGTGCAATCCAATGAGCTGCACCCGCAGTGCTCATAAGACACCAAACTTAGGGGCTTCTGAACTTCCAGTTCAGACTAGGGGAAACGGTGGAGACACTCTCTGCTATCCACTTCTTCCATTCTGCTTTTCAGCCAGATGGCCCAATGGAGAGGCACTTTGGAGAGGGAGGAAAGAAGGCTGGATCAGTATCAGGGGACTGCATATTCTGTCTTCCCCAGTCATCCCCACTTTCCCCCCTTGAACCATTTACTTTACTTCCCCTCTGAGTTGATTTTTGTATGACTTGAGACAGCAGCTGACACAATTCTTTCTCAAGCAGGACAGGGAAATCAGAGTGTCCAGTACCAATGTCAGAGCACAGTCTCTAACCATGGATCTGGGAACCAGAGTCCTTTCTGCCCCACAGACACCGTCCAGAGGGACAGAGGATTGCTCTTCATGCAGATGATTTGTGCTTCAGCAATCGCCATAGCTCTGGTCCTAAATATGAGCTTTTTATGCTATTAGAGAGACATTGTAATAAAAAAAATGATGCCTCATTGAAAGAATTTAACTATCCAGCTGCTGATTGAATGTGTAAATTCTTCTGTGGAAAAGCCCAATTTCCCCCCTTTGTAAATTGCTGAACTGCTCATATATGGTTGGCTGTGGTCTTCTAGAATACAATGTGTTTGGTATGGATAAGGTTGATATGCTTTGGCATGGCTGATGGTTCAGGAAAGAGTAATTCACATCCACGCTTAGGTTGATCAGTCAAGCATTAATTTTGCAAAAGGGATTTTTTAAAACAATGAAATAAAGCAATGGAGAAACCATAACAGACACAGAGTTTCTGATCCATATTTTTTAACATTTTCAAAGCTGTATTAACAGCCAAACTCCATTCTCATAAATAGCTGTGGCATAGCTACCTTCCCTTTGGAACTCTGCAATATAATTCAGGTGAAAGCCTGAATTAAAATGAGAGTAAGCAATGACCAACTTTATTAAACCAACGAAGTTATTTAATAAACCTCTCAAAGTTGTTTCAGCTTAACAGCCATCTTGTATATAGAGCCCTTCCTAGAAATCACATACGGGCTAACAAGCATGAATCTAAGGGTAAATTTAGAAGGGGTATTTTAATGAAAATCAAAATGGATACATTCCAATTGTTTTTCCAATGGAAAATGAATTGAGAAGAACTGACTATATTGGTCTTCCACCTTCATATTTGTCCCATTTGTCTGGAATTTGTCATATAAGGAGTAAGACAATGTTGCCAGTTTTGAGCTCCTTGGATGCAAAGCCACAAGTAGAAACTGATGGGATATTTCCATAAGAACATGAAAAGAACTGTGGTGCTAGATCAGCATTCTGCTTCCCACAGTGCCCAGCCAGGTATCTATAGAAAGCCCACAACAGAACATGAATGTGATAGTTTCCTGTCCAGGTTCTCCATCAAACCCTAACCAAAAGCATACTACCTTCAGTATAAAGGTAATATAGCAATTATGAGTATTAGCATAGGATCACATGACATGGTAACCCAGCATGGATGACAAACCATAGTGGGCTGTAATGTCAAGCAAACCAGGATCAGTTCCAACACCCACCCCAACAACCTATGGCTTTTTTATGGCCAATGGGTGGCTGTGTCACCTGAGTCTAGGGGATCAACCCCATTATGGGTTGTGAGAAGCAGGTAGTAAGGCACTTGGCAAAATGGCAACCCTGACCCTTGCAACTCTTCCACCAGTGCCACGTACCCCCACCAATGCCCAAGAGAATGTTGGAGTAGATACA
This sequence comes from Varanus komodoensis, assembly GCF_004798865.1. NCBI lineage: Eukaryota > Metazoa > Chordata > Lepidosauria > Squamata > Varanidae > Varanus > Varanus komodoensis. Next base: position 40,345,375 of record NW_025336087.1, on the reverse strand, counting down.
AAAAGAAACCAAAAGTAGATACATTAACAACCTCATGTAGAAAAGTTCAATGTTCCATTGTTCCCACACTAAAGAAACCCCAGAAAGGTGCCTTTAAAAAGAGATGTGAAACTGGGAATGTCAGAACATGGTCTAAAGAATCCATAAGCAACTGAATAGAGACTGATGACTGTGTTAAAATGCCTCATCTGGAAAAGCGCTAAAGGAGGGTGAAAACCATCTCTATACCCACTTTCTTTTATAGCTCTATCATGTCCCTGCTTGTTCCCCCTTTTCAAATCTTAAAAAGTCTCAAACAGTCATTAATTAAATACAGTGATAGCTCACCTTTCTGCCAGAACAGGAAAGGTAAAATCAGCACCTTTCTTCACAGGGAAGTTGATCCAGCCCATGGATCATTTTGGTGCACTTTTCCTATATACTGTAACTATCCTCTTTAAAGTGCGGTGGGCACATTTCTTAGCCTTCACTCAAAATATCTGAAATTTGGCTGTTTGGGTGTTCTGGGAAGTACTAGTGACCCTACATGCCACTGGGGAAGAAAACCAAAGTAACAAGTGGCAGAAGAAAAGATGACTGTTCATTGGAAATCAATGAAACAAGGAATGCACAACAGATATGAAGGGGGTTTTGTGGGGAAATTAGTCAATTTTCAATGTCATCTTTCCTCTTTTATTTACACTTTGCCTCTTTTATTCCTCTAACAGTATTTTGTGGAAAATGAATTTACGTTGAGTTAGGGTCCTTTGAAGAGCTGCTACATAATTAGCAATAAGCAGTATTCCCACAGGGCTGGCTCCACCTGCTTATGCCAGCTCTGGTACTGATGAGAGAATTGCCACTCATCTCCTAAGTTCCTGAGCCTTACCTTCTTTGGCAGAAAAGCTGTAAAGGCAGCAGACAGGCAAGGCAAATGCTGTCTGGAATACAGCCAGTCTGGGACAGGGTGTCCCAATGGACACCTACAGGTTAAGAGAGAAAGCGGTCTCTTTTCCCTCAGTGCTTCAACATAGGAGCAAACCAGGTTCAGGCATTTGTAGCACTTTCTCCTTCAACCTGAACATAATTCTGAGAGCAGCTTCATGACAACATCAAAACCAATAAAATAATTTTGAAAAATGTAATGAGAGATTCAAGATTAAAGCCAAAACTCAAAATTGCCTTTGGGAAAATATGTTTTACCCTCCCACTTTGGAACCCTGCATCAAAAGGCAGCCCTTTGGGTACCTGGTTTCCAAAGTGCTTAAGGCTTTAAAATGGGGGTGGGCAACACTTGGGCCTGTGACCCACATGCAGCCCGACAGATTGTTGCGTGCTGTCTCCTTGAAAGCCTAAAACTACTAAATCTCGCAAGTGAGATTTTGCCATTTTAAGATTCCGTGGCAGTCTGATGCTGAAAATCAGAGATGAGATGCTGATTGTTCAGTTTTTGGTCACTCCTGTGAAATTCAGTGATTTGGTAGTAGCAGCAAAGCAGCTGGTAGGGGAAGGGGCTAGGGCATGCAAATGGATTCTACAGCCTCCCCCAATAACCCCTGGCATTAATTGTTTAAGCCAGAACTTTATACCATGCCTGTAAATGAAGTATGAGCCAGTGCAGCAGTTTTAAGCTGGCAAAATAGAAGCTGTGATCTTTTGAGTTCCCTTTAGCCACTTTGCAGCTGTGTATTAGGACTACAGTTTCTGAACAAGGCAGCCCATGGGCACAGTGCATCAGAACAGTTTAAATTGGGTTTTTAGAAGAACATGGATAGTACATACACCATCATGGGGGTTGTTGCCTGCTGCACTAAGGACCCAGGAGAACTTCAATCTAGACTCTTGTTGGCCGTAAAGCTCGCTTGGTGACTTTAGGCCAGTTACTCTCATCCTAACATACTTCACAGGACTGTTGTTCTGAGGATAAAATGGAGTGGGTGAATTCTTGATTTTTGTGCAAGAAGGAGGAGAAGGGGGAGAAAGGTAGGATAGAAACATAATGAAATAATATTACTTCTTTGAAGGAAATGTGGTCCTGCCAGTATTATGATCCTGGAGTTCTCCTACTCCAGAAAACTTCTTACACAAAAGTTAATGGTTGGAAGCACTTCTTGCTGAGTGTTTAGAAGCAGTTTCTCATGTTGTGTAAAGTTAGGACCATCTGAGTTCAAGTGTGATTACCCTAACAGATCAATCTGGCTCCATTTAAATGATTTCTCCTCTGGCAAAGAATTGACCTGAATACCAAGATTCTGTTCCTGTTTAACTGAATAAAGGAAAAGAAAAATATGCTGAGTACGGCCTTTGTACTTACAGACATTTACACAACTCTTTAGAGCTTACTGATTGTGCTTAGCTATAGTCTTTTGGCTGATGTACTTAAATTATAACTCACACGGTTACAAACTGGTGTTGCTTTAATTTACTTCATGAAGTCACCTTTTGCTTGTCACCAACTTAAAGAATTTATCTATACAAAATTAGCTATAGGACAAAGCTGTGTCTCAAAGAGAGTGAAATGATGAAGGAAATTGCAGCAGATTGTAATCTTTGTCACATATAGAAGGATGATGAGATTTCTAATGTGACGAATTTGAAGACAACAGCAGCAGTCTCTGTTTGCTTCAAAAATCAATAAAGTCACCAGAAAAAGAGAGAAGAAAGCACTATGCAGGTTACTTCTATGGCTTAATGGTCTAGATATCATTAGAAAATCTCTGCTCCCACTTGTGCCTTTCTGATGTTAAACCAATGGTGCTGGGCATACAAACAGGAAATAATGATGGAACTATTGTTTGCAGCAGGAGGGCTTGCAAATATGAGAACTCAAATGGGACTGAATAGATATAGACCTACACAACATAACAACCCCTTCTGTTCATGCTTACCTAAGAAATCATCCTATTTCTCACCGATGACTTGTGTTGCCTTTGAGGCCAGTTTGCAATAAGTCCTATGATGCTTTTCTAGGTAATCCTCTGCAGCACATGGATGCAACCTGAAGCCCATTGCAAAGGGGACTCTTCCATTCTTCCCTCCCACCCAACTGATCCATCCTCAACTGGGTGCTGGCAAAGAGACAACTCTTCCCCTGCTGCTATTAACAATAGGACAACTACCACCCTGGTCAGGAGAAGGGAGAGAGTTCTAGCCATGCTTCCCACCAGCAATCTTCTTCAAGATACTCTATTTTCCTTGCTGCTGATCATGGGGAAACTGTCACCCTGCTCAGAATCTGGCCAGAGACAGGCTTTCCCTTTGCCTCCTTTCTAGTAATACTAAGAAAGATCATGGAACTGGAGTAAAATTAAAACCTCTATCCCACCCTGACCAATTCTGGCCAGCAACATGCCCATATGGGGTGCGGGGCCAGGTTAGAGCCCCCCTCTCTTTTTCCACCAGTTCTGGTAAGATTGATGTGAGCACTGGTATTAGGAGGAAAGAAACAGTCATTTGGTGAGCGGCAGGGGTGAGGGTAAAGCCTCCCCAGTGATTTTGAGGAAGACTATAGATTACACATATAGAGAAGCTCACATATGGGCATAAGAGAGTGTGCAAACATGGTGGATGCATGTGTGAGGCTGCTTCCCACATCCTGAAACTCATCATTATGGGTATGGCATAATAAATAAATAAACAAATAAATGTTAAGGGCATATGAAGTCTATTCAAAGTGAGCAACTCTTTCTGAATAGGTAAATAGCAGCTGTTTTAAGTGCTGGTGAAGACATTCATGCATTTCATGAAGGATTAAGACTAGCACAGAAGAAATGGATGTGTCAACTGCTCTTTGATAATTGACAGTTGATGCTTTGGGCATTAAGGAGGTTGAAAATCCATTGCAATACATCCATAAATTCAACCAAAATAAACCATAATGCTTTAGGTACGGTGATATATTACAGTTGTATCCCAGCCATTTTTGTCAGGGAAATCAGCACACACACTTAGCTTAACTAGGTGAAACAAACAACTCCCAGTTGTAAACATGTTTTTGCCAAGCATCTGGAATAAGTGCATAATTACTGTGTGTATGGTTAGACAGTCCTTGAAACAAAACTAAACCCTAGCCTGTCAAACTATAAAGTTCCATTACCTAAAGCACCCATGTTCAGAAGAGAAAATTAAATACAGGAGATAGGAAATCGGATTTCAAGCACAATATGTTGACTTTGTATTATGTGTAAGTATTCCAGTTTGTTAAAGGCTCTTTCATTTTGAAATGCTTAATCAAGATGTTAACACTTGTTAAGAAATAATGCTTTTACGTCACTAAAGATCTTGCTTTAAATTATTTCACAGTCAATGTGAAGAACATAAGCATCTCTTTAAGGTATACATATTAAATATTAATCCAGTGAATTAAAGTGTCATTGCTATACGTTGTTTAAGATTAAACTAGTAGTTCAAACTAGTGGTGCTGCTATGTTTCACATCTCCTGGTTGGAAAAAACCAAATCACTGTTACTTTTAAAGCTCATCTAGAATACAGGTTGCGAAGCATTACGGCACTAGACTGGAGCTGATTTTAATTCAGGTTGTCCATCCCTGCCTCTTTTGAACAATGAACTACAGAATAAATTGAGCTCTTTCCCAAGTTTTTAGTGGATTAGTGAATGGGTTCAGCAGCTTTATCAGAATTGCAAAAACAATAAATATCCACTGTCAAATACTAGGTGAAGAGTGGCAGAACCAATCAAAATTTTAAAGTCCAAATCAGATTGCTATCTGCAAATACCAAGCACAGAGAGTTTACTAGAATGGTTCTTCTCCATATAGAATTGATGGTATTTATTAGGAATAGCTGTTCTTCAAAAACATTCAGGAAGCAATGCTATGGTCACCTAAAGGGCATCCCAAGGGCCATGAGACAGAATATATCTCCCTCTTTATTCATGCAAATGGGGCTCAGAAAATGTAGGAAGAGATCAGCCTCTCTTTAACAGTTACAAGAATCTCCACCTTCATTGATGCTCCATTGTGACAGTAACTGTCAAAGGAGAAGTTTAGCTCTTCTGAGCCCAAAGCTTTTCCATTTTCCAAACACCACCTTCTCCCACTGGAGGGGAAAGAATGCTATTGCTGGAGCCGATGCACTTGTTTCCTTTTCCATCATAACCAATGAAATGTTGTCAGGCTTGGGGAGACTAAAGAAGAGGAGAAAAATGTGGGGATCTCCTATATGCACAACCATACATGCATGTTGTCCTACTAGGCCAAGTTTGATAGGGAAGGAGTTGGACTTGGCAGTTTGTCTGCTTTGGATGCCTCCTCCCTTCCTCTCACTGCACACAAACACTCTCTCGTAGGATTGTTCTGCCTGCAGCATTTAGGATCTCAAGAGGCTGCTATGAAGAATTGGAGGGAAGGTTCATATTCCCCAATAGCACACATTGTAGCAAATGTTTTCTTAAGATATCCTCTCCAAGTCTCTGCAGAGAGTAAACTGAGAATCAAGATATTTCCTTGGAGCAATTATTAGGAAATAAAGACTGTTTTTCCAATGGTAAAGAGGGATCCTTGCCATGGAGACTCTTCCTGGTACTGCCGATATGTGTTGTGCCCAGCCATTCCTGAGCATCCCATTCTCTTTCTGCACATCACAAATAGTTATGCAGCAGCTTGCTCTCTGCCCAGCAAAGAGCATGTGTATGCTGCACAGTGAGAATAAAGAGATAGTTATTGGTAACTCTTTGTGAAGTTCTGGAAGGTTTTGACTATCAGAGATAGTTAGGTTCTGACACGGGGGTTGCAAAATGAACCAGAAGATGGTGGTCAGAGCAGTACACTTTGCAGACATGCATTGTACATGTGAAAGATCATCCAGATACTTTTTCACTGGATCTGGATGAAATCTGAGTGCTGATTCACAAAGTTGCAATTCTGTGCTCACAGATATGTGCCATGCACACACATACATCAACAGCACTGTCTACCCAAGGAACTCTCCCTATATTTTAACATTTCATCATTCTCAACTGTCTAGGAAGGAATTAGGGGCAAATTTCTGAGGCAGTGGCTTCTTTTTGCACAGGGGCAGGAACAGAATGGCAGTTTGCTTTTTTTTATATATATAGAACTGAAGCCTTCATGGCTGAATTTGAAGATTTGCAACACTAGCAAATTAAGCACTAAGGATTTGGTGCATATATTGACTCCTGCAGCAGTGCGATGCCACACAGCATTACAAGGAATTGGAAAGAATTTGTCAACTTTGCAGACAGTTCCGCCCACAGAGTAACATTTGGCCTTGCTTCAGATGATCTTCTCAGCAGTGAACTACAAAAGAAGGAAAGAGAGTGTCAGCATTGAAACGGAGGCTGAGCTTATTATTTTTACAAAAGTCTAAGAAACATATTAACACTGCCTTTACTGTCATTCCGTTTGAGTGGTAGTCACCTCCCACAATATATTTGTTACCATATATTTGATGTCAGATAATTAATTTCTGGACAGCTTGGCAAATGAGTACATCAGAATAAAAAGTCTTCTCTGATAATCTTATCATAATACTTTTTTCTTTTATTTTCTTTAAAAAATGTGTGAAATCATTAAAAAAGTGACAGTTGTTTCCCTTTCTGTCTGTTCCTCTCTCTCTACACACATGCATACTCATATACACAAGGCAAACATCACTTTTTCTAGGACAAAGTTATGACAGGAACAGTGGTATATAATATGAAAATTATACTTTAAATATTAAAGTTCCTGCCAACAACATCATTTTATATTGCCGCTCATGAGCTATGGCACAAGGTACAAATCTCCTCCTTTTAATGCATACTGTGGACCAAAAAAGACATTACTTTAAATGCATGTCAGGCAACTATGTCATCTTTTCATTTCTAATCTAGAGTGGATACAGGAAGCCTGTTTCGGATCATAAAGGCCCTTCCCTAATATGCTAGAATTCCGCTCCAAACTATGGACCCTGCACCAATTCTGGAATAAAAATGAAAATGGATGTAGCTGCTAGACACACATTTTAAGTACTGACCTGGCTTATGCAATAGAATAACACATTGTGGGTAACAAGCTACAGTGGGTTGGTCCAGATGTTATGTCAATCTGGACCAATTCCCATAAGGTGGATTGATTGAGAAAAACAAGCTACCCTGATGACCCATAGTTAGTTCCAGGGATTGCTGTACTCAGGATAGGTGGTCAAGCCCAATGAACCCAGGTAATTAACCTGCAGTGCATTTTGGGAAGGAGCATGCAGGCAGATGGGCAAGCGTGGTGGTGGTGGTGGTGGGGGGGGGGGGGGTTGTCATTCTTGCTAAGCTTGCTGAGGCACCCAGCAGTGCCAGCCATCTCACAAGTATTCTAGCATTTGGGGGCAACTGGCACTGGCTCAATGCTCCCCACCACAATCATGAATTTTTGTCAGCTCATCCTGACATTTTTTTCTTTCAGAAATTTTGACAGCCAGTTTTCATGCTCTCCATTTTGACAGCAACTGTCAGTCCCTTCAAAGTTCTCAAGGCACACATTGGATGAATTGTCAGTGGTGGCAAACAATTTTCATCATCATTATTTTTCACACACAACGTGCTCATTTTAGACAGCCACATGTCCCTGTCAAAAAGCGCCCATTGCATGATTCAAGGCCATTTTCAAAGGGGATACAAATTTCAAAAACTCCCTTTTCCCAGAAAAAGAAAGTGGGATACAGCATATATTTCTCTGCAAACTAAGATAAGTGGTTAATAAAATTTTGTAATAATTTAATTTCAGGTTTAGACAAAGTACTTAATGACTTTACTGATTTTCTCATGGATCTGTTTTTTAACTTACTGTGTATTTTATAATGTATTTTATTTTCCTGCATTATGGTCTACTGGTGTGTGACCAAAATTAAGTAAGTCACTTCTGCATTTTCCTAAACACAGAGCTGTGAAGAGGGTATAAATCACACCAACCCTTTTCTAAGAGCAAAGATCACTTATGACTTCACTTTCTTTTGACAGCTTGCTTTTTGACAACTATCAAAAGAAAGCAAAGCTCAGTTTGCATCATCTTTGGGGCAATGTCAAGAGTTGGAATTTGTTATATGTTGACTGCCCCCTTCCCCAAATTTTCAAATTTTCACTCTTGTAGAACTGAACACCTCCACAATTGTGCATGTGAAGTGTTTTTTTTTTAATTTTTTTGAACATATTTGCACACATCTCGTGAGCAATTTGTTAAATGGTTTGCCAGCCACTGACAGACCATCCAATGTGCTACCTGAGAACATGTTCCAGTGTTCCTGTCACCATGTACTATGGGATACCTGTAGGGAGAAGGACCAGCAAGCAACCCACAAAACTGTCCTCCAACAGCTGACCCCTTACTAACAGCATATCAGTCTTGTCTGGACTGAGCTTCAGTTTGTTAGTCTTCATCCAGTAAATTGTTGCAACCAGCGACTGCTTTAGCACATGTATAGTCTCAACAGGGGAGGATGAAAAGGGGCTGCCTGTTACAGTACACAGACAGTAATGGACTCCAAAACACTTGATGACTCATTTCAATGGTTTTGCGTGGACACTGAAAAGCACGAGAGACAAAACTGATTCCTGAGGCACCCCATGCTGGAAAATCTACTTGGATAAGCAATATTCTCTAAGAACCATCACTGAAGTCAGCCATCCAAGAGGAATCACTTTTTTGCAGTACCTACTCCTACCTCCCACCCTCAGTCAGAGAACCACCCTAGGAAACCATGGCCAATAGATTCAAAAGGTACAGAAGCTCCAGGAGTATCAGCAGAGTCCCCTCTCTTTCTCTCCTGGCATAAATCTTTGCACAGGACGACAAATGGTATTCCCATGCTGAAGCCCAGCCTGAACCCTGACTAAAACAGATCCAGAGAATCAGCTTGATCCAAGAGCAGTGGTAGCTGGTTGACCACCACTGTCAGCTTCAGTGACTAGAGCACCAGGACCAGGAATGATGGAGATGTTTGCAAGATGCAGTAGGGCCCAAGGGAAAGCCAGGTATAACCCTGCCACACCCTGCCACACCCTGGCCAGAGGCAATGGCAGAGTTAAGAACAGGCATGGGCTAGGTACCCACAAGGCATGGCAGAGCCACAGGTGAAGGCAGAGTCAGGAACAAGCAGGAGTCGAGGCACAGATGAAGGTACTGCAGGAATGGAATCGGCCACCCCAAAGTCTCATGTTACTTTGTAAAACTAGGCAGGGCTGAGCAGCTTTTTACAGCCCCTCTTTCCATCTGGTTTCTTTGGTTGCAGTGCTTCTAATTCCTGCAAGCACCCACAGGGCTAATGCCAGTCCTACAAGTTCTTGCAAGGGGAAGGAGGCTGCCTAGTCTAACAAGCCACTGGGGGAACTGGGCTGTCCTGCAATGCTGACAATCATGCAGCAAAAAAGAAGATTGAATAGAGGCATGCTGGTGCTGGTGCTGGTGCTGATTCCTTGCTGCCCCTATGTGTGCTTGATTATACTCACATACTAGGACTAGACTGCATCCACGAGGAGCAGTAGCCTGCATGCACTCAAGTCAACCCCTGTTTTGCGTCATTTCTCTCAGCTCTGAGCTATTCTATGAACTTGTCCAAGTTCATAGCTCAACTACAAAGAGGGCACTCAGGACCAGTCATATCAATCATCCATGTCATCTCTAGGTTCCATAAACCAGCCAGGGCTTTGGTGGGAGAGAGAGCCAGATCGGCCAGAAAACTCCTTAGAATCTTCTGTAATCTATTACAGTCAATAGATTAACTGTCTTAATCTATTTGTTCCTGGAGGAAGAATATCTTAATAAGTCCCCCACCATTGCAGGCAGGAAAACCTGCCATCAGAATAAATCTCTGCACACAGAGCTGACCTTAAGAAAGTGGCTAAAGTGAAGTGTCCCACCTTTAGATTGCAATCCTTGTGTCCAGCAGAAGAAAAACTACACACAGTGTGGCCTTTTATATTTGTTGGCCTAATGGTATGTTGGGACAATCACTTGGTTGTCATGGAGGCCATGAAGACCTGAGCAACTCCAGACAAGTTGCTGTCGGCACGAATGCTGGCATCACCCAAGCCTAACAACCCTGGCAGCACATCCGAGATGACATTGTCAGCTCAGGTAGGGAGACTGATAGGTTGTGGGTAGGCAGTATACTAGGAGAAACACCAGTCTGTCCCACTGACCCAATACAAGGTACAAAAGCCCCATACCATTAGCACACTTAGCTGCTACCAAGTTCCCAAGTCCTCCATTTGCCCATTCAGTTTTTGTTCTGCATGCTAAATTGCATCATGAAAAAGGGAGGTCCTATTTTGCACCAATCTGTGTCAATGCGTGTGGAGGTTCAAGTGAATTCCCTAGGGAAAGGTTGGCTAGTTCAGTGTGTGTGTGTGTGTTATAATCCAATCTGTCTGTCTCGGCCAGAAAAATCCACCCCACTTCCCAGACTGTGGAGAACAACATTCTTGGGCCTTTAATGTTTATTTATTTATTTTTCGATTTATATCCTGCCTTTTTCCTACAAAGGGCTCACGGCAGCTTACATCCTCCTCCTCCTCCATCTTATCCCCACAACAACAACCCTGTGAGGTAGCTTGGGCTGAGAGTATATCTTATACTGGAAGATGGTTATTCAGTTTGGGCCTGTAATAGCCACTGAAAATATATAACCTAAGTTGAAGAAATCATTTCAAATAAAACTACTCTATCCCTGCTACCAAATAATAATAATTAAAAACCTCCCTGTCCATTACACTTCAGGGAAGTATTTTGTTTGTTTGATTGTTTTGACTTGTTTGTGGGTAGGGGCGGGTGAGGTAAGGAAAGGGCTATCTCAGTGTGTGAAATTATGTCTGCCAATTAACATAATTACTCCCAGTTTTAATTCAATAATTATGTGAAATATTGTAGCAGTAATTTAACTTGTTCAACTTAATGGTTTCATTTTGTAAATATGTAGCTAATTTAAATGGAAAAACACTACCCTGACATTTTTATTGCCACTGTAGCTAACTGAATTCTGGGACAAATATGACAGTTTTGGAATGTTTCTGTTGCTTCCACAGAAAAGTAGATGTCTGGATCAACTTCTTTGTTATAAAGCATCGGTGTTTTCAGCAAATTACTCATGCAAGTCTCATGTCAGTTTGCAAAGACATTTATGACAGAGTGAAAAATTCTTTCAGGACTTTGAGATTTGGTTGAACACTTATTTAGAGCAGGCACACACAACCCAAGAACATGTGGAGATATTAGTGAAACCAGTTTTGAGCTCTTTGTCAGCTTTGGAGACTTTGAATACTTACCTAGAAAGGGGATGGGCATGAAGGCATGTCATGAGCAGAGCCAGCTGGAGCCGGGGCTCAGACTAGATGGCCTGGGAGGCCCCTTCTGACTCGCTCTCTTTCTATGTTTCTATTGGAATTCCCAGATACACATAACCGACTTTTCAAAGAGTTGAAAGTAATCATTGAGGTCTTCTAGTTCTTGTTGAAGCACCTGCCTAATGAAAAACATGCTATGCAGGTCCAATTGAAAGGTGGCAGCCCTGCCTCTACTCCAGAAAAGGCAATATTCCCCCTTCAACCCCACTACCAAGTCTGCTCTACACCGGAATAGCTCTGACTAATACAAGCTTTATCCTAATATTCAGCTGAAATTAGCTTCCTAATTTCCACCTATTCATTCTAGTCATACCCTTTGGAGCTATGGAGATCATGTCTCACCATTGAATGGAACTTATAGCTGAGAATGGAGCTAAAGAAGGCTAGGGTTGGGTAACAGAGAGAAATAGTTAGGAAAGGGATTGTGGAAAAAGAAACACTGGATCTAGAGACTGGAAGTGGGAAGCAGGGGAAGAGAAAAGGACATGGGTCCTCAAACTACAGCCCACATGCTGGATCCGTCCGCCATGCCCATTTATCTGTCCCGCACGGACACGCCCAGAGGCTGCTTGCTCGCAAGGAGATCATTTGGACTTGCTCTGAGAAAACTATCTCTGCGCGCACCCACCCCACCTCACCCCACGTGTGCACCCATGCAGCCCCCACCCTGGCCTGGCCGGCACCCCCTGCCTGCACCGCCTTGGCAGTCCACACCCATCACCGGCACCTTTCAACTGCCCCCCACCCCTGTTGAAAAAATGTGAGAACCTTTGGGAAAGGACATGTGGCTAGAAAACATTTTTCTTCCTCTACCGGCCCATCAACAGGTGATCTGCCCCAAATGCAGGAACAAGAAGGAAAACCTGGAGCACTAATAATCTTTCAAGGTATTTAAGAAAAAGATATTTTTAAAGGAGCAGGGAAAGGAGACTTTCATGGATACTGTTGGAGGACCTCACAGGCACCACACTGGGGGACCCCTACAGTGCAACCAGAAATAAGCCACACTCAAATCAATGGGACTTGCAATCCTATTGAACAGCTAGGATTGCAGATTTAGTGTCTGTCTGGCTACACAAACACACACACATGCACACACATACCCTTCAATATTAGGATTACTCATTGCCCCAACAGAAAAGATCTGAAGGTTTCAAGCTCAACAATTAACACAGGAGAACTGCCAGATCTTTCATGTTGCTCTTCTGCAGTTAGTCAACTGTAGCCTTTATACAACATCACTGTTTTTCAGACCTTTAAATTTATCTTTTTTGAAAAAGAGTCTATTGACAAGCATATTCTGTAGCATTCTAAAATATTAGGGTGCATTTGAATAAATTTTCTAGGGCTGCTCCCAGAATTTGCTGAATCCTTCTTTGTTCACATCAGAAGAAATGCTACTAAAAAGCTTTGTGTAAATAAGTTAGTGATATAGGATCCTGGGAGAAAATGAAACAGTAGCATCAGAGCTGTTTAAAAATACCCATAACACTTGGGACTTCACCATGTGAAGATGCTATGCACATTCAAATGTATGCTTTACTGTAGTAATTGTCATTGATTATGTTGCCCATCTGAGAAAGGCCTTCAGCAGAAGCTGAAATAGATACTATGTGGCTTGAAGGATTATGAGTAAATAATATGAATGATAAGTCTCATTTTCTGTCATCAGGTCTTTCACAAAATTGCCCCTTTAGATTTCCAAAGCATGCTTTGGAAGGGAAAGCCACCTTGGTAATAAACCAGCATGCAATCTATGTGGCCTCTGAGAAAAAGCCCAAGTATTTTGCACTTTGCTTTCATGCAGATCATGATATAGGACTTAGAGCTGCCTGGGCCTCCCACTTCTCCAGTGCGAATGTCCCTGAGCAAGATGCTAAATGAAGTCCTTTGTGGGCACAGAACTGCATCTTTAGATTGCAGCACAATCATCACCATAATATTATTAAAAATTATGAATGAATGAATGAATGAATGAATGAATGAATGGAAACATCAAGGAAAGTAGTAGCCTTGCACTGAATTTCTATAATTTGGAGACAAAATAAGGGAAACTTTTCAGGAACTGCTCCTGAAACATAGAAAACAAAAGGTGACAACCAGTTGCTGAAATATGATCAATTATCCCAAACCCTTGGTTGTTTCCTTCTAGCAAATGCCTCTTGACAGATATTACTGTTTCTTCCTTGTGGATAATATGGCCACTGCTAAAATGGTTTTATAATCTTGTGACACTGTTATTAATTTCTGCACAGTTTAATGAGTGTTCTGGATCTACAAGTTCAGTTCTTCTGGGGGATGAGAGAAATCAAAGAAACCATTGAGCATCTTTGTAAACTGAAAGCCATTTTGGATACTTTGTGAAAATAATGTGTCTGTTTCATTGTTGCTATTAATAAATGTACTGTCTTCCATTAACTGTATCACTGTTGTGGTGGTTTTGTCTGCAGTGCTATTCATATATTGTATATGCTATGTTTGGAGTCTTTTTGGAGGGTGATTATTCTCAGAGAACAATCCCCCCCACACACACACATTTAGGAAAATAGGAAGTATCCCTCCATCTCTGCCTAGAAAACTAAGGCCATCTTCTAGAATTTTCTTTACCTTTGCTTGGGGGTGACCACAGTCGCCTCCCCACATCCCCCCCCCCCATGCTCTACCATGTAGCATTGTGGAGGTTATAAAATGGTGCTCAGGCCGCAAGGAAGTTGTTGCCTCTGTGGCCATCTTCAGCACCAACTGTAGATCCTCCAAGGGGGCAAGGGAGGGAGGGAGAACAAGCTTTAGGAGGAAAGAAAAAAGCAGTGCTTTTACTAAAGCTGTACTGCAGTCCCACCTCAGGAAACTGTTGTGAGAATTTTTCCCACTGTAGAAGTTGAGTGAAACCCAGTGCAACTGATCAAACTAGATGTTTTGAGGAGGCATGTCCAGTGTTAGATGTTCTAGATATTCATTTCTAGATGGTAGACATATCTAGTGGAAACTACATAGAAAACTGCCATTGCACAATCTAAGTCAGATTAGTAAACATAGCTCCTAAACTACATGAGACTCTTTCAAGTAACTTTTTTTATGTATTCAAGACATTCCTATTTTTAAAAAAGAAAATGTATCCTCTAATTTCAGTTCTGGGTGTGAAGAGCACTTTTGGTGAGTTATAAAATCACTTAGGTTCAAGCCCCTGCTCAGGCAGGATACTAAGTTAGACCATCCCACTCAGATGATGGTTCATACTCAGCTGACTGTCCAAACTCTGCCCAGAGTTGTTTTAGAGCAAGTAAAATACAGTCTTTGATTGTAAAAGTGAAAGAGGCCACTTTTTCACTGGCATATTTGTACTACGCTTCTATACTAAGAAGTTGCCTAGAGGTTATGTAGAAAAGTAGGGCAGGAAATTCTCTTCATATAGTTCTTATGGATCAGATTCAGTGGCTAACAGCCAATTAAGCCCTATGTAGAAAAGTGATCCTTGCCATGATGGCCACCCATGACCTCTATATATGGAGGGCTATATTACATTTCCAGGATGGTGGGAGTCAGATATAAAATTTCCTGACATCTGATCCACATATTAAAGTGGGAAATGACAAACACATGTACTTTTGCCCCACCCTGTGATGTCATGCATAGCAGCTGCACTTTTCCTGCCCTCTGCATTTTGGGCAAAGTTCAGCAGGGGTAACTAATTGCATTTCCCTCTGTGCAACTGGAAACCTCTCAGATCATTGCTAATGCAAACATTCCAGAAGCCAACCGGAGCTGCCATGACCTATCAGTGATGGTCTATGCCATCTCTACTCCTTGTCATGTATATTCTTCCCTGCAGAAGACCCATTCCTAAAAGGTAAATGAGATTAAAGGCAATAATGGAGCCTGAATAGAATAAATACCTGTATTGAGGCTGGCTTAGTGGCAAATATATCACACCAAGCCTATGTCTACATATGGCATCGTAAAGACATTTTACTTTTTAGTCTTTATTGCCTTTAAATAAATTGTTATGGGTGTGATCCCATCATCTCCAGAGGAGATGCACATAAGCCTTCAAACTCAGAGGCTTGGGAGTATCCAGCAGCCACAGCAAGTGGCAGCGACTTCTGTTGTGCATTTTCTCTGGGTGGCCATTTTTGGTCAACTAGATTTAATGCTAGAAAGGGGAAGGAAGGAGATTAGCTTGCCAGATGGAATCTGCCCCTAGCACAGCCCTGGCTTCCTCCTCTGAGGCCCAGTGGTGACTTCAGGGGTGGGAGCAACTGTCCTGTTTCTTCTGCACAAGCTGTGAGGCAGGGACCACAGAGGCTGGGCCTTAGGAGTCCCAGTTCTAAGACTCCAGGATCTCAGAATGGAGACTGACAAACCAATTGGCTCCCAGACAATATCAGCAGCTTAAAAGAATGTCAGACTGCACCTTAAAAGAACAGTCTAAGCACTACAAATCTGCAAATGCTTCCTAGACAAAGTGCCAAAAAATCAAAACAAAGCAACCTCCCCCATTTTTTTATGTGTTTGCTTTGCTCACAAGTTTGTCACACACCTCAACTATGAAATGCTTGGGTTTCATCCCTAGATAAGTGTCTGCTTTCATCATTACATTTGAGTTCAGGCTCGTTTCTGATGGCAAAGACCTAATCCAGCTTAATGCTGGTAATTAGGACGCAGTGCTGTTCACTAGAACACAACACCTGCGTATCAGCATTACAAATGAGCACTTGCCATTCAGAGCAGTGGGTGATTTGCTATGTATGTCTCTATGAAATAGCAAACAAGCTATTATTCTTCCAAATTAACACAATGTTATGGTGAACAAGTTCTTCTAGATTCCTTAACAATTACTTAAAATGAGCCATTACCGGAGCGAAGAAGGATTAGTTAACATTGAGGAATAGGTGAGCGGAAATGATGTCATCAGCATCAGATTCTCACACACTCTTCCACTTTCAGTGTATCTATGGACATTGCAAACAGAACCCAACAACACACACACAAACATCTTTCTTAAATAGCTGATATCTTTGTATATATTCATAAACTAAAGGGAAAGGTGGCATTTCACTTTAAAAGTGCTGAAGAAACAAGTGTCCACCCAGCAGAAGCCCAACAGACAAATCCCTCCCCTTTTTTTCATTAAGAACAATACTGGTTTTGATGGGAGATGAGGCCAGTAGCAAGACCAGCGATTACCTTCTAAAAATATCACTTGCCAACCAACTAATGTGCCACCCATTCACATATTGCCTGCCAAAGGCCATTCACCTGGTGTGTACCAATCAGTTCCAGCTAATACAGTTGATAACCTTGTTGCCTCAAGGAGAGGTGGAAATGAAAGAGACTTCATGATGAATAACCAGGGACAATGTTTATACTCCAGCCCCCTTTTTCTCATTAGAAGATCATGAAGCAAGAGACAACGAGAACTAGCAAGGCCACAGTTCTCATCCCAGCTCTGATAAGAAGCAGAAACCTTGGTCTAGTCAAAATATATAACTGTCTTCCAGGAGAAAGATAATGCTGTTCAAGCAGGGAAAAAAGGTTAATAAGTTTAATTAAACAGATCCCCTGACTTACTAGGGACCAGTCCTTACTTCCTGTCAATTTGGCTTAGATTCAGAGATTTGGTCTGCCTTGGTGCTTTAGAAGTATGAAGTCACACTGATGATGGCTTGAATTATGAAAGAGGTTTTTATTAATAAGAGAAGTGTCCCTTCTCACATATTTAGCACTGCTACAGAAGTTAAAAGAAAATAGACATTTGCAAAACTTTGCAGCTACAGATTCTATCTCTGTTCAGGCACTATCCTAAACAGAGCATGCCAAGCATCCCAAGAATCAGAAAGAAAGGCACCCATGCCTATAAAGGAAAGCACCTTCCTAGGCACTAGACCCAGTACTACACACAGAAAGTTTGATCCTGTATGCTTGCTGAATGGTTACAGTAAGGTGGTCTGGCCTCCAGAAAGAACTTGCTGCAACAGCAAGGTGGCAATGATCACCTGATGCCGCGGTTAAAGCATAGCTTTGCAGAAATCACCCAAATTTCTCAACACACTCTGTGGTTGTACCAGGTGGCAGCGGTGGCGAGGAACACTTTCCTTAAGCTTCAGCTGATCCATCCACGGCGTCCTTACCTGATGAGTACTGCCTTGCAATGGTGACCCATGCTCTGGTAATCCCATGCTCTGGTAATTTCCTGGTTGGATTACTGTAATCCAACCCACTGGGTATTGGATGGGGTAAAATACCCAAATAAATGAATAAATGAAGTGCTCTGCATGGGGCTGCCCTTGAAGGCGGTCTAGATACTTCCATTGGTTCAGAATAGAGCTGTCAGGATGTCAACGAGGACTGATCAGTTTTCAGATTTAATGCCAGTCCTTTACTGGTTACACTGATTACCAGTTGAAGTCTGGGCCCTATTTAAGGTACTGGTTATGACCTATAAAGCCCTAAGCAGTCTGGGTCTGGGGTACCTGAAAGAGCACCTTCTTCCCTATGTGCCCTCCTGCCCTTTGAGATCTGAGGTGGATGTCCTGCTCCGAAAGCCCTCTTTGAAGGTGATTAGGAGGGAGAGTACCTGGAGGAGGGCCTTCTCTGTGCTGGTGCCCCGACTATGAAATATGCTGTCCGGAGAGGTTCTCCTGGCACCAACGTTATTTTCTTTTTGGCATCAGGCAAAGCTGTTTTTTATTTACAGGACTTTAATGTTTAATTTATTTAAACTGGGGTTTTAGTATATTAATTGTCAGGTTCTGTGGTGTTTGTTTTATTCTACTCATTTTTTGTATGCTGTCCCAAGATGTCTGTAGTGGATGGGCTAGAAAAGCTTTTAATACCTACATACATACATACATACATACATACATACATACATACATACCTTGTGGGTCACAGAACTGGAGAGTTGGAAAGGCCCATTTGACCCTCCCTGCTCAGTGCAAAAATTTAGAGCAACCATGACAAGAGGAAGTCCAGTTTCTACTTGAATACCTCTAATGACAGAGAGTCCACTACCTTCTCAGGCAGTTGGTTCTACGGTTTGACTGCTCTGACTCTTAGGAAGTTTGTCCTGATATTCAACTGAAATGGCCTGAACTGTCTGACCCTACCTAGTCTTGGAAGCTAAGCAGGGCCATGCCTGATTGAAATCTTGATGGGAGATTTAAATTCTGTGAACTGACCAGATAGTTTCAGCCAAAGGTGATATAATGATGATGATGATGATGATGATGATGATGATGATGTTAAGCCCTACAGTACTGGTTGACAGAGGACTGGTGTGACAACCCTTTTGTAATTAAATAGTAACAAGATATACTCTTTCAGTCTGCTTTTCTCTATGATAAACATATCCAGATCCCTGCCCTTCTCTGAGCTTGTTCCAATTTATCTGAATCCTTTCCTAAGGTGTGCTTTCTACTATAGAACCAGACGCAGTCTTTAAGGTGAGGCTTGACTATTTCCTTTTCATGATTTTGAAAGTATATTTTTAGTGATGCAAACTAAAGTACAGTTGCCTTTTCTGCAGCCACATCACATTGCTGACTTGTATTCAGTTTGCGATCAGCTGCAAGTCCAAGATCCTTCTCACATGTACTGTTGTCAAGGCAAGTATCCCACCAATGCTTCCAGTTCCTTCCTTCCTTCCTCTAAAAAGCAAACTTTGCATTTGTCGCTGTTACATTTCCTACCCAGTCTTTTAACCTATCAAGATTATTTCGAATGTTGTTCCTGTTTTCTAAAGTATTAGCTATTCTAACCAATTTTGTATCAGCAGCAAATCGGATGAACTTTCCTCCTAGGCTAGGTGTGTCTGGAACAAGAGAGCTATGGGTCAGGAACCCACAGGCTATTCTCATAAATTTTCTTTTTTCTTAGGTCAGTTTGGCCTTGCAAGCTGCCAGGCTGAGCCAGAAAACAAAACTTTGATTCATAAATCTAGCACAACAGCGTTCCCCCCATGCTAAGCAACTACACTAGGCCTATATAACGGTGGCCTTGATAAGCAAATTGCATTTGCAGCCCCATACAGCTGGTTGCCAGCGAACAGTGGCTTAGGCTGACCAGATTGATGGGGAAAATAAAATCAGATACTTGCCTGCCTAACTTGGGGGACAGGCTTGTCTCTAGGTTTCTTACGGGGGTGGGGGTAATAACGGAACCGATTATACAAAAACAGAACGTTATGGGAACGGATTGCTTGATTTAATTCTTCACGTTCCTGTTTTCCTCCTGCTTTTTATTGCTACATACGCCATGCAGTAGTGCAGGGCCTCCAGCTTGCAGACCTAAGCTGGCCCACGTGCCACTCGATCTGGCCTGGGTTCCTTCAAGGGATGAAAGAATTGCCTCCGGGAGCATCCCAGTCAGGGATAGCAGTGAAGATTCTCCTGCTGGTGCGCACGGTCAGGGAATAAGGGACAGTGGAAAGGGGGACTTGCCTAGGTGAGCGAAAGCAGCCATTCTCCCCATGAACAATTGACCCCTCCTGCTTAGCCTGCCCTGGCTCCTTTCCATGAAAGCAAAGGGAACGCAACCAATTCTCCTTTGGCCACTCCTCCTCCTCCTCCCTTCGTGGGAACCAGGTAGATAGGGAAAGTCCCTCTCAGTCCTCAGTTGGAGGACTCAGATGCAGCTCCATAGACTGCACTACCTCCTTGCCCCAAAGGCAACTGAGTCCCTCCTTTCCTCAAGTGGATAAGCAGAGAAGACTCAGCCTCTTTTCCTTTGACTTGTGAAGGAAATCAGCGTGACTTGCTGCCTTTTGAAGACACTGAGTGAGTTGTACCCACCTCATGCCTGGCAGGCTCCCGGGCCAGCAAAATCGGCAGGGAAAGGACACCTGTCTAGAAAGATGCCTCAGACCAGTGGCATCACACCTGAAGTGAGGCAGGGGTAAAGGAGAGCAAAGAGAAAATGGGGAGGGTAAAAGGGGGGTAAAAGGAGAGATGGTGGGAGATGGATGGACAGGAGAATCTACAACAATGGCAGAGGGAATCCAGGGCCCAGGAAAGATAGGGAGAAAAGGAGCGCAGGGGAAGACATGACCAGAAACAGGTACAGGTACATGCACTGCTCTTTGCTGCGGCATGGAGTCAGATCACAGGCTGGTTGAGTCTGCCTCCTTGGGAGAAAGAATGCCTTTGCTTAGTCTCACTGGTATCCCCTGCATTGGACTAAATAAGCAACTTGCTAGTTATGTTTGGAGAGCGGGAAGAATTGGGGATTGAACAGAATGGCACATTAGCTACAAGCCGGCACAAGGGGCTGTTGGGAAAGTAAGCAGCCATCCTGGAATTTCTGGTAAAGGTAAAGGTTTCCCTTTGATGTTAAGTCCAGTCATGTCTGACTCTAGGGGGCGATGCTCATCTCCGTTTCCTAGCCGAGGGAGCCAGCGTTTGTCCGCAGACAGTCTCAATGGTCATGTGGCCGGCATGACTAAACACTGAAGTGCACAGAATGCTCTTACCTGCCCACCGAAGTGGTACCTTTTCATCTACTTGCATTTGCATGCTTTCGAACTGCAAGGTTGGCAGGAGCTGGGAGGGAGCAACGGGAACTCACCCCATTGTGCAGATTCGAACCAGCAACCTTTTGATCAACCAGCCCAGCAACACAGCAGTTCAAACCGCTGAGCCACAAACAGTTATTTCCTGGGAAGAAGGAGATCCTTTCCATGACAGTCTGGCATGTTATTGTTTCTGGAGCATTAATTCCCCTCTTTGGTTTAAGTTTATATAACTTTTGGTGTATGTAACCAAGAAGCTTTGTATCAAATTCCTTCAAACACATTTTGACTGCAGTTCCACTGATGGAAGCAATGGAACAAGGGTGGGGGTGACATTGCTCTTCCTCCAGACCTGTCCTTAATTATTTATATTTCTTAAGATATAAATACAAATACAAAAATCATATAATAAAGGAAAAATCACTCAATACACAAAATATTTAAAAAAATAGAAATCATCCTTAGTGCACCCCTCCACTGGAACCTAGGGTTTTTCCCCCCTTCCTTTCCCCACTCTTTCCAAGATACTCCCTTCCATCCAAAATTGCAATGCATCCTTTGAGGGTTTATTACCCTCATGTTAACACTTTCCCACCTCCTTCCCCATGCCCTTTGTGAGAAGAAGGTCCAGTATGGAAAATATGAGCCACACTTCAAATTTGGGAAGATCAGCTTTTATAATGCCACTCCAACACAAAACCATTGTCCAAATTTGGACCTGAGCTAGTAAGAATTTGAAAAGTAGCCTCAAAATATGCAGAGCTTTGATGTGCCCATATTAACTATCTTGGTCATATATGGTGGAGCATAGTGGTCAAGTGTTCCATCAAAGGAGATGATGAGTGCACCTAGAGAATGTATGACTTAAGTCAGGCTAATTTAAGTATTTAATACATTATATTTAATACATTCATTGCCATTTGCATCCATTGCTGCATCCTATTTCTGAGAGATAAGTCAGACCCTGAAAGAAATGTTCTCCTCCACAAAGATGCCTCTACTGATAAAGAAAGTAGAGATGGAACTCTATTAAATCTTAGATACCAGCTGCTAGAGATAAAGCGTAGAATGCTACCTGCTACTGCCATCTCTCCGACCACCACTGGATTTTGGTTGTAACCTTATACACACTAATCCTTGAGAAACTCCCATTGACTTTCATGGGACTTAGGTCTCAGTAAACCTACATACACCTGTGTAGAACCTTTATATTGTCCAAGTACTGGAGCTTCTGCCATCTATCTGGACTATACTAATGTGCCAGAAGTATCGCTCACCACTCAGGAACTATCATTGTTGCCTGAAGTGGTTGTAATAATCCTTCTTCTTAGGGCAAAACAGCAAAAAGAATATGTGATGGTCAGCATTCAGCCTGTGCTCAAGGGGGTTTTGAGAAAGAGGTTCTCTAGTGTGACAAATCAGCAGGCAGCATGCAGCTCCTCTTCAACAGAGTGATTGTGGTAAAACAGAAATGGAAAGAATGGTGGGTTTGTGGGTGATGAAGAGGTTGGGATCCCCCTAGATCCCATTAATGGGACAAGGTAACTGCATGCCATCTAGACTGTTTTAAGCCCTATGTTTAAAACGGACACTCTACTGGCATCTTTCTGTCCTTTTTCCTCCAATGTGCCTATAAACTCCTAAGCATTTATGAGTATCCTATTCCATTCATGGTTCCTTTTTCTGTTCCATTATTCTGCTTCATAAATCTTTTTCTCATCATAAATCATACTGCAACAATTCTATCCCTTATTTCTTTTTTCAGATCTTTGCTGCTTCATCTATGGCTCTTGGGTAATCCAGACCACAAAGTTTATATAGGGCAAAAAGTGTAAGATAGCACTATCATATTTTGCGAAGGAAAAATAGTTTTCCTTGCAATGGTTTTCCCCAGAAGTGTGTGTGTGTGTGTGTTTGTGTGTAAAATAGATCTGAACTTTTGGCATTCTTGAACTGAAAACATTTTATTAGTGCCACAATCATAAGCCACCTTTGGCTTGGCCTCTGGTCTTCTAAACTGCAATTGGGACCAAAACAAAGATTGTGCTGTCATAACACTGCAAAAGAAACTAACCTTTAGATTGTGCATGCATTTTTCTTGCTTTTCCTGTTGTGCCACTTTCCTGTTGTGCCACTCATAAACTTATGCTGTTTTGATTAGTACCAAAATTAGGACACCAAAAGAGAATAGCACAAATGCCTTCATCCCCAAAGGATAAGGCTATCAGTGGCTGCTAGTCCTGAAGTGGCTGGGGAACCTGGGCTAGAGGGTACTGCCAAAATTTTCTTATCCAGGATGATCCAGGATGTTTTTTAAAATGTTCCTACCTGACTTGGAGGACATTTAAAAATACATCCAGAGATGCATCCTTAACATTGAGATATCTTTGATCTAAATCAAGTTCAGATGTGTACACTTTAAATATTGAAATGCAGCCCTGGGAACAAATACGGCAGAAATGAGTCTGAAATGTATTTAAGAATAAAATGCTTGCTCCCCAGCTCAGTGCTTAGATCAGATCCTGGGTTTCATGAGTAAGAACACCACTTGAGTGGGGTTTCTGCTGGTGGATCCAAGGATTTGGGTCCAACCTCAGATATCCATTGTATGCCAGCTGAAGCACAAAAGACTACAATACACAGATCAAATGAAGCTTGGCCTGAATGAAAGGTGCTTCTGAGTTAAAGCCATTATGTTCCGACACAAAGACAAGTAACACACAATACCTAATTTCAATGACTTCCTTGCACAGATTGATTTTAGCTAATTCTTTTTCATTTCATGCTGCTGTGAAGTCATATTTCCAGTCTTTGATTTATCTCAATGAAATTTTACCCTATTAATTTCCGCCCAATTCTCTAATCTCTCCAGATATTTTGCTAATTTTTTTTTTCTCTACACTGTATTCTATCTCCCTGTCATACTGGTACGTGATATACATATTATCAAACAGCTTCTCAAACATATGTTACAATTCTTAATATGAATGTGGGTGCAGTGTATTTTTTCCCAGAAATTTGGGCACATTTTATTTTTAAAAGGCAAATTCATTCTATTCCACTTAAATTCCAGAGTGGGTTGTGGTATCCACTATAGATCCCATGACCCAATTCAGGTATGCACAGGAAGTTTTCACAGTGCTGAAGGCAGGGTCAACGTCAAGGGCAAATTGGGTGCCCGCACTGGAAAAGAGTGCCCTGGAGTGGTTCCTCTTCATTCACATTGCACCTAACTTACACCTGTCTCTTTCTTTGGTCCAGAAATGGTAAGGAGGAACAGCAGCAGATGTCTCTGTCACTTTGTTCACTGGTTCTCTGCCTGCCTGGCAAGCAAGCACTAGCAATACTGAGAAAGAGGATGAGGAGCAACAGCAGCTGGTGAAAAGATTTGGTGGATCTACCCTCTCAGCAATGAGAGGGTAGATCCACCAAATCAGGGAGCCGACTGAGGCATTCTTGCCCAAAGATCCTGAAAAACCTGGAGCCTGCACTGCCTAGAGTAGGGGTCTCAAACTCAACTTACCTGGGGGCCGCTGGAAGTAGAGTCTGGCTGAGGCTGGGCCGCATCAAGTATTCCACCACCGTGGTGGTGGTGGTGGGCCGCTCATCCCGCGTCGCTCCAGGAGGCCGGCCCGGGCGTTGCCGGTGCTTTGAAGGCCACAGGGCCCCTCCCCTGTGCCCTGCCCGTCCCGGCAATTGGCCCGCGAGCCGCGAGGTTGAGACCCCTGGCCTAGAGGATTGGCAATGATGATATCCTATTAGGGTGCTTGCTGGGAGAACATTTCTAGTGTTAGTGACCATTCACAATTCTGTTGTAGTGTTTTGGTGAGGAACTAGATGATGAATGTTGTGGTGAGGAACTAGATGATGGAAATAGTGGAACAACATGGGAAGGTTCTCAGTAGAAGATGTTGCTGTCTGAACCTTCTATTAAATTCTGTGAATCAGGCGAGGCAATGGAATCATGAAAGTCTCATGTGGAAGCTGGAGAAGACACACCTCATTAAGGTGAGCATAGCACCTTCAAGGAAGGTCCAAGTGTGTGTGCTCACCAGCTGCATATCTTCTGAATGGTCACCCAAACTGCAGGCAAGTAACAGGTCCCAGGTCGATACCATACATCCTTCTGTCCCACTAGAAGAAAAGTTCTAGCTCAAAATTCTCTTGACATAGAACTTCTCATCATCCTAGATAATCAACATTGCAAAGCAAGGTCAGTTTTGGTGGGACAAACATGCTGGCTTAAGGCATGAATTCACATATAATGCCAGTCCTCTATTGCTTACACTGGCTGTCAGTTAAAGTCTGGGCCCAATTTAAGGTGGTGGTGATGACCTATAAAGCCCTAAATGGCTTGGGTCTTGAAGGAGCGCTTCCTTCCCTATGTGCCCCCCCCACCCCTTGAGATCTGAGGTGAAGGTCCTGCTCTGGGAGCCCTCCTTGAAGGAGATTAGGAGGCAGAGTACCAGAGGAGGGCCTTCTCTGTAGTGGCGCCCCACTTGTGGGATACGCTCCCCAGAGAGGTTTGCCTAGCACTGATGCTTTTTCTCTTTTTGGCAGCAGCCAAAAACCTTTTTATTCTCCCATTTTTAAAATGTTTAATTGGTTTTAATTGTGATTTTATTGTGAATTGCTGGATGCTGTGCCATTTTTATCTGTGCTGGCTGTAAACCTTCCCAAGACATTAGTAATGGGACGGTCTGCAAAAGCTGTAAATGAATGAATGAATGAATGAATGAATGAAGGAATGTGTCTCTGTGCATGCCTACATTTCCCTTATTTCTCTGCAATAAGGGAAAAAGCCATTCTGGAACCCAAAAGAACAAAAGAATGGTGGCAATTTAGTCCAAATGTGCTACAGGAACCATTTCCTGCTGGAATTCAGTCTCTGCATTGCTTAAGGTTAGGCTGCTGTGGGGCCAGAGAACAACGCTGGTCGGGAGGGTTCCAGAAATGCAGGGCAGCCTAAGTAGAGCATGTTACCATAACCAAATGAATGGCTGCGGCCATTCCCGAGGAGAGATCGAAAAGCTCCGAGCAATAACTGCCATCTCATGGAAGTGATATCAGATCACACTGAATATATGAGGTGCCCACATAGCTCAGTGTTTCAGAGGCAGCAGCCTTCCAATGCCCCAAGAAGATTCCAGTCACAGCTTGGCTATGAATGGTAATGAGACTGATTTATCTTGCAAAGGACCTTATTGAAGATGTGAAGGGCCCGCAGGGTCATTCTCTTAAGCACTTCAGGTGCTCTCATACTGAAGAGTAAATATGATTTTTAATAACATTCTGAGGTAATTATTCAATAAAATCTCCTAGTTGGTAGGGTCTGTTTTTTTTTTTTTTTTTGCAGGAACAACTGAAAAACAATTATATTCTGTTAAAGATTAGAAGCCAGAGTACTTACTCCACCAGTATTTTGCTGTGCCTCTTACAAAATATTTTTATTGGATTTTTCATTTCTTTTCATGCTGAATATTTTCCATAAAGACAGTCCCTTGAAACAGAAGAGTACATGCAATACTCAGACTGGCTTATTTTTTATTCATTCTAACAAAGCAAGAACAAAATCCCAAGCCCAAAACAATACAGTGTGGAAAGTTTAGCCGTGCTTTTATTTTTATTAAAGATGCTGAAAGGCACAAGAAAGCATTACACTACTTATGTGTCCATGTATAGATAGCAATTTGTGCCTACTAAAGTAGGAATAAAACCAGATTCTCTCATCACTTGCTAAAGCACAGAAGTTAAATAGACTAGTGGTGTGTTTTCTATTACTATCATTACAGATCAATTAATGTGACTGTAATTTAACCAAGCTGTTCAGTTGTTATGGCAATTTGAAAGGTATACAGTGTTTAAGTTTAAACTTTTAACCTTCTTGAGAGGGCTAAAACAAGCTTCAGATACCAAAAAAGCAGCAATTTTCAAGTATCTACAGATGATCAAGCATATTATTTTGATACTAAGCTCAGCAATTCTTTTGTTAATTTGCATATTTCACAGCACAGCGGTCAAAAGGCGCATCCAACAGCATGAGAAGCTTTATGAATATTGAATGCTTTGTGATAGCCAGTGGGGTACAGTGGTTACGGACTCAGGCAGATTGGATTCCAGTCCCTACTCAGCCATGGAGCAAACTGGGTGATTGGGCCAGTCACAGACTCTCAGTCCAACCTACCTCACAAGGCTGTTGTTGTGGGGATAAAGATTGAGGACAGCAGGAAAAGAATGTAAGTCGCTTTGAGTTCTTTAAAAAAGAAAAAAGGTGGGTTATAAATCTAATAAATAAATAAATCTGCAGACTTGAGGTAGACTTTAATAGGAATATATGGCAACATGAAGAGGGCAATCTTAGTCATAATGGAAGGGTTTAACAGATGTGACCAATGCCTAATAACCAGCCCTGGCTAATTATACCAATCCTGAGCCACTACTAGGAACTTCAAGAAAAGAAGAAACAAGGTACTGATTAGTAGTGTTGGTACTACAGCTCATGACGACCTGCCTCAGAATATGAACATGTTCTGCTTCTGATAGGATACAGTTTCCTCAAACTTCTCCACCTTCCTGGATCTTATTCTGAAGAGCTGTACCTATCTGCCTAACTTCTCAGATCTATCATGCCTTGGAACCAGAAAACACAATTCTCCAGTGTGATCTTTCGCAACATGGTGCCTTCCAGATGTGTTGCACTGCACCTGCCATTACCCCCAGAAAGCCTGCCCAGGGTAACTGGGCCAGTTAGACACCAAGTGCATTGCAAAATAATCATCCCAGGAGTCCTTGTGCCTGAGAAGCAGCCAAGCCCAGAA
Organism: Varanus komodoensis; assembly: GCF_004798865.1. Classification (NCBI taxonomy): domain Eukaryota; kingdom Metazoa; phylum Chordata; class Lepidosauria; order Squamata; family Varanidae; genus Varanus; species Varanus komodoensis. Next base: position 40,317,725 of record NW_025336087.1, on the reverse strand, counting down.
GCTTCAAGTAAGAAATTCCTACACTTTGCTGTTGCCCTGCTCCCTCTCCCACTCTCCCTCTCCCTCTCTTTGGCTGCATTCACAAAACATAACAAGCACCCCATCATGGTTATCATGGTTCACTTTTTTAAACCATGGTCTACCCAACAAATGTAAGTGCCTTCTACTTTACTGTGGTTTCCATCAGCCATTGTACCTGAAATTCAATCCCAAAGTGCATTGTTCCATGCCTATGTTGCCTGCCGCTGCCTCATTGGTCCACACATACAGGCTAGGTGGCTGATCATTTCCTGCAGTTGTCACTTTTTCCAGAGGCCTCTTTGGTAGTTGAATATCAGGATTGTTCTCCAAACCGAGCCAGTGGAAGAGAAAGAGAGGAACACGCATAATTTTTTTTATTGAGATTAATCAAGATTCTGTCAGAAAGTTCTGCATCATTCACTCCAACAAACTGACTGAATTTGGACAATCATAGGGGCTTGTTTTACCTACTATACAGATTTACCATTTGCCATGCAATTTGTCTACTTATTCTCACAGCAGGTTGCTTGCCATGTCATCCCAAACCAGCATGGTGCAGGACATGGGTGACCTCAACACCACCCCAAAAACTGGTTTGCTGTAAGGTTCTGGGGTGGTTTTGAAACTGCCCAGCTGCACACCTTGTTGGGTTTGAGTGGGAGGGCAAGCCACACAGCATAAGGGCAATATGGCAAATCTTTCAGCACACACAAGAGAGGAGTAAAGAAGCCACTATATGTTTTGCAGTATCTTATAACGCCTGGCAAAAACCACATCCATTTATATAGAAAGTGGAGGAACGCATGAGACACTTCCAAAACCTGCCCTCTCTCTCTAACCTGGAATTGACATTTTGGAAAACATACATTATTCTTAAGATGAATGCATTCATTCTGCCATAAGTGGAGGTATGGCTCCCTAATGTAAGGATGGCCCCCTAGACAAGAGGAGGAGTACTAATTTTATTATGTATTATATGTACTGTGGGCTTAAGTCATGCCTTCTTTTTCCTATCCATGCCCAGACCATTCCACTTTATATTTTCTCTTCAATAAGTACTCTTTGGTAAGGTGATTTCCTAGTTGAATTTCTCTCTCTGTGTTTTCTGGAGTCAAGTGAAGTGCCCTTCCCATCACTAACTCAGTATTATTGGTTTAACCATTGTACTTTACACCTTTTAGTAGAAATCAAGAAATTTTCCTAGCTCTTATCAGTACAGGCAAATTATCACATAGATCATTGCAAACATCACATAAAGAAATGGTACTAGTGTATTCCCCAGTTGAATTTCTGCCTAGATCCTGGAAGCAATGGAATTAGTCTCCCCCACCCCCCTTCCCTTTATCATTTCCCTTGAGTTGAGGCTCACACGGCAATGATACTCTAGCAACAGTGTGGTATAATTTATTCCTTTCAGTATAACTCAGACCTTCAATCCCTCTAGCTCCTGTCAAGTTCTGTTTGGCAGGCTATGGGAGAAGAGTGTTGATTCTTCTTGGAAACCAGTTTCCCAACATTTTCAGCCTCAGGCAAACAGCATCTCCTCTTTCTCCTTCTCAGCCACTAATAAAATCAGGTAAATAGCAGGGTATTTTAAATCAGCTGTAATGGGAAAGAGAGCTACTAAAGGTGTCCCAGTTTGGGGTCTCATTGACTCTTGTTGCATGTAAAAGAGCTTATTAAAACAAAACCTAAACTAAAGGAAACTTAGAACAAAAGTAGTTTTCTAAACAAAAGAGGTCATTAATTTGTTTGCTAAGTCACTTTTTTGCTTTTTATGTCACTTTTTTGCTTTCTTGACACTGCTCATTCTCTCTCAAATGTTCACCAAACATCCTGATATTTCCAGGATGTGTAAAACCAACACAATTTTCTAACACCCGTAAGTTTCAGAACAAATGGTCAAGCCAATTCAATATTATGAGGTTAGAATAACCTACTCCTGGTCATGTTTTGCGAAGGTCTGATTAAAAAAATATCTGATGGACTTTAGTCATAATCAGAAGATGAATGATCGATGCTTCTGTTTGCTGCCTCTTTACTGGAAGGGTTCCTGCATCTTTAAAGGCTGGGTGACCCTTTTACTGTCAGTGGACGTTCAGTGCTTTCTCAACTGTTATGTGTTAAATCCCCCTCTGCAATGTTGACTATTATAGGTACTGTGACTCAGTCAAAGGGTACTAAATTTGCCACTCAATTTTGTTAAGGAAAGACATGGGCAAAGACCTCTGAAGTTATTGACAAAGAGAATATTCAGAGGGTTACTTCCAGCACCTTGGATACTTGTATATGGGGTACTATTTCAAATAAATGCTTCCCTATATTAAAAGACAGTGGTAGAGCCAGCATAAGTGGCCTTTTATTACTTGTGCAATAAATATATGAATTAGCTGTGGGCATCTTTAAAAGCACTCCATTTTGTCCCTTCTACAGATGGCACAGCTGCCTTCTAATCAGTCCACATACCAGCTTTTAAAATAAGCAATATATTGAAAAACTTACTCAGCAAGCTCTCAGCATATTTACAATCTCACCTTATTTTAAACTGTTCCCCGGTGTCTTTGTAACATGAACAAACCATTACTTATTACACAAGTGTACATTTCTAATCACACTGTGTATTTCTAATCACACTGTAAGTTCCATTGAGATGAATGGGGCTTGTTCTGAGATAAGTAGACCTAGAATTGCAACCACAGTCCAGTATGCCCTTGCGTCAGAATAACCCCCATTCTAGTGAGTGGGGCAGCTACTGTACAGACATGAATGGAGTTGCACTGTTAATAATTGAAAATCGTTAAGGGAAAATGCAGGTCTTTTAATCAAATTCTGGGGTGGACCTAAAGTTAGTTCTGAGTAGACCCACTGAAATGAAAATGCCTTAAAGAATCATTAGAGGCAATCTGTAGGACACAATTTACAGTTGTCGCATACTTGGCTATCTTTCTAGATAAGTGGGGAGGTCACTGAATTAATTTATTGATGAACAAAGAGGCAAAGAGTTTAAGAAAATTTTGCAGACCATGACAAGAGAATTGTTCCATGTTAATATGCATTTCATTCAAAAAGGCACAAAACATTTATATCCAATGCATACTATTCAGTGGGCATTATTATTTTTATTATTGTTATTATATGAATGTACCTGCAACATTTGCCAAGAAGGAGAAGGATATATTAGGAGCAGCAGTGACTGCATCTTGGAATTCATGCCTTGTATTCAACGGCTTTAATGTTCTTGGCTTGACCTTTTGGTCCTGTTGTATCTTTATATGCCTCTGAGTCATGATGATTTATTTACATTTTTCATAATGTTGGCCAAGAAATGGAAGTATAATGACCTCCTTTTCCACAGTGAGTGGGTCCAGCATATTTTTGATGTCCTGTAAATGCAAGACCTATTAGGTTGTTTAGAATGCAATTCTGTAGGATTGCCACCCGCAAGATGGAAGCCTCTGTTAAAAGTTTAATACATTTCTTGGTTATATTTAGAGGTGCAGGGGAATCCAGCAGACCAGGCCAACTGAATTGGTACTGGAATTGATCATACTGAAATTACTTGCATAATATTTGTACCCTTGGTTAATAAATGGTAGGCTAAAATATCAGCTTAACTCATAAGGAGTTAAACAGAGGCCAGACACTATGTAGACCTTCTCAGTGCTGGTACCTGTCCTTTGGAACACTCTGCCACGTCTGGTTCAAGAAGAAGAGAAGGTGATAAGTTTAAAATGCTTCTGGAAAACACATCAGTTCACATAAGTTCTCACTTGTCTTTTTTTGGAGTATGTTGCTGACATACTTTATTTTTTATCATGTGAGCTTACTTTTAATTATAATTTTATCTTGGTCTCATATTGTATTTTTTTAATGTGAACTTAGGGATACTTGCATGGTAAGGGTCCAACCCTTTGGCCTTCAGACATTGTCTGGGCAGACCTTAACGTGCTTCCTGTAATGTTTGAAGTTAAGTGAAAGGAGTGACAAAATACCAAGGTTTCATTATGCAGTGTTTCCTACGAAGCCCCAGGAGCACTCTCAAATATTGTTTTCCCTGCTACTTTATATGGCATGATAGTATGCATTTTAGGTGTTACATGCTCAGTGACCAAGAAGGGACTGGGTCGATCCATTCACCAGAAGCCTTTACATGTTATGAAGATATGTGGAGTGACTGTCATACATTCCTGGGGAGAAGAACAGAGAGAAGAATCACCATCCAAGAGGACAAAAGAGCACACTGATTCATATAAAATGCAAACTGAGAAATGCAGATGTAGAACTATCTATTACAATCTAAATAGAAGTAGAATATAGCTCACTGTTATGTAGAAGAGGGACCTGTGTGTCAGCCTGTTTAGTGTGATCTTCAGGTGCTTTTGATGGACAACAGTTCTTATGGTTCTATGTCTTGAAATTAGAGTTGGACCAGACAGACCTTCAACTAGAACATCTCTAAAGAGCACATGGTGGTCTAGTAGCCCTTCAGAAAGAGGGGGCTCCTCAGTAAAAGAGGACACATGACTACCCAGTAATACTTTAGGTGCCATGGCTGTATGTTGAAAGAAAAGTCACCAAAGTCACTTATCCACCATGCAAACCCTGTAGCCTAATCCATGGCTATTCTGCAGAGGTCTAAAATGTTGTTGGCATAAGTAGTGCATGAGTTGAAGGAGACATGCTGTCAGCATGATGCAATTACATTTAGCACGCTTCTAAAATACTTGTTGGGTGGATCAGGAAGCATGATATGGACCATACTAAAAGAGGAAGAAGACCTAAACATTTTATGCATCAGGATCCTGACAACAGTTGTTCCCACCCTTCTCCCCACATGGTTCTACTGGCTCTGGAAATAAAGCATTCATGGGCAAAGACAGCTGAGGAAGGGGGCATTTCTGGTGGGAACAGGAATAGGAACCCAAGAATATTTAACCTCCAATCTCATCGTTCTGTAGTGCTCATCCTGCTACCTACATATTTTTCAAGACACGGACATTATGTGCAGTAGCAAATTTAATGTCATGTCTAGTTTGGCTGTAAGAAGGAAGGCACAGGTCATTTCCTCTAAAGGGTACTGCATTTTCTCCATGGCTTCATTTTGAGCAACCAAAGTATATTTACCCATTTGTGAAGATAAAGCATACTTATTTGCCTTGCTCTTGGCGATGCAATTATATTTTGAAAATAAACTTTAATGTATGTATTGTTCCCTACCAAATGAGCATGCAAGTGCATCTGGAAACTCTTATGGCGTTTTTAAGCCCTACCAGCTGCTAAAATGAACCATATTAGAACAGCGTTATTGCTAAATTGACATGCAGGTCTTGGCCTATGCAATATTCAATCTTATACCCTTTCACAAACATCTGTCATACTGAAACTTGTTATTCAGAACTTCAAATGTCACAAGTAAATACTTTCAGCAAGATCACTGCATACGTGTAAGCCAATTTTTAAAAAATTCAGTTGTCAGTGCTGCAGAAATGTCTGCCCAATTAAAAATGAACATGTTGTGAAATTAAAACAAAAGCTCTGACCACCTATGCAGTCTATACAACCTATTTAGATGTAAACATCACTGAGTTCAATGGGACTTAATTTTCATGTTAGTGTGTATCAGAATCACAACCTTAAAGTTAATTGTAACTGACTTTATTTTTCAAATACCATAAACTAATTCATCAAATTAAAAGAAAAAAAATCATAGAAAGAATTACTAATATGAGGATAAATGGCCAGGAATTTTAAATTAAACATCATTAGTTTTTTAACCCTTAAATAAAAAATCCAGTGTTATTACTTTATTGATTACTCCTAGGTGAGATAATTGATTAAACTGATAATTCATTGAATTTATTAAGTCCCATTTAAGGGGCTTTTAATATTAGACTGATTGGTTTGTTAGGATGTATTTAATTTATCGTTAATTTTATAACATTAATTTTCTATGCTATGAAGTCCTTTGGCACACTGAACTGTCAGCCACAAGTGCTAAAATTCTAATTAGTTTGGCTCAATCTGCAGAAAAAATCTGAATAAGATTAAGGCCATGTTCAAAATGTTTAGCTTCAACCACATGATGGTTGTGGCACAACCTGGTGGATAGGAGAGCTTCCTTATGGTGAAGGAAAATAGGAATAGGGCTCTTCTCAGATAGGCAGTTTTGCAACCATCACTCTTTGGCTGACAATATTCCCTGGTGCTGCTCTCCACCCACTGCTGCAGTAGTGGTCAGCTTTGGGAATAAAACTTTCAGCTATTTCAGTCTTCGGGTGCACCTTAGTTCTGCCTTTAGAAGTTCATAGGAAAGTCAGAGTGATCAACCAATTTTTCTGTTTTTGTAAAGTGAGTGTTTCACACATGCACACACACAATGAACAGGTATGTAGGGAGGATAAAAACAACTTATATGCATTTCCCCATCTATTGTATCATACTTTTTAAATTTTATTATAAGATATACTATCATTCATCCATTTTTAAATCCTGTCCTTATATTAATGAAGACTCCCTACCAAACCCAATTGTGTATCCAGTTCCATAATAAACAACCCAATCCCATTCCTTCCGATGCATTTTCTTTCCTTTTAGCCCATCTTCTTCATTTTATTGAACATTTCCACTACCACATCCCACCCACCTTATTTATCTCCTGCATCTCCATCATCTCTATTATTTCTATTTTTATGTCTATTTCTATTATTCCTATTCCTATTCCATTATTTCTATTATTTCTATTTTACTTAATCATCTGCACCCCCTTTGCTTTGTATTATCTGTTTTCTTTCTGTGCAAAGAAGCACTTCACTGAGATACTAGCAGCAGTTTGCCCAGGTGTCTTTAGGGCCACATCCTGGCAAGTGTCCTCAGAAGGCTGTCACAGGAGAACCATTGCCAGAGAGTCCCAGAAAATAAACAGCAAGTGAGCATTCTCAGAGTTCATGAGGCCATTCAGCACAAAAACTACATTCGGGGGTAATTAGCACTAGGAAAAGAGTATCTTGGGGGTATTAAAAGGGTAAATGCAGCCCAAAGGTTGTGTATTCTGAATCTCTGAAAGTGAGAATTGTGCTGTGACAGTCTTTAAGTAGGGTGATCATATGACCTTTGTTAACCATAGAACCATCCTCAAACTCTAAAAATCCTTTATCACTAAGCAAGGTTAAGAGAAAGGCTGTTGTGTGAGCAAGTTTTGGGAGAAGAATCTCCTATATGTGGACGCACATTTTATCCAAATGGGTTATTTTTATTTATAGATCCCAAGGGTAAAGTTAAGGTACAAAAATAAAGGATAGCAATAGAGAGCACATTGCCTGGCTAAATGCCTATATGTGAGGTCTTTTCAATGTGAGGACCTTTTTGCTCTGTCAGGCCTTTAAAAAGTCATGCAATCTGAGCTGCTCAGTTTTAAAAACCTCTGTGTATAAGGTGCTGTGAGTTTTATTGTATTTTATCTTACCTTTGCCTTTTATGGTTCATATTCTATTTTGTAATTAGATTATTGTAAGTCGGTGTCTTGTAAGCCACCCAGAGCGTACTGCATTATGGTGTGGCAGATAAATGTGAAATGAACAAATAAAAACTATTAACCAAACTGCAACCACACCTTTCTCCTGTTTCTTTGCTTCGCTAAAGATCCTTGAAGGAGCAAAACCAAATGAGAGGGCTCGGCCCTTAAACCAGCACACTTGGCTGCTTCTGAATGTCTCTCTTCCATAGATTCTATGGCCAAAGAGCTAGGCAAGGCTGCGTTCTTTCCCATTTACCTCCTGGGCTATATTAGGAAAGCTGAGCATCCTCCTGACAGACAGCTCCAAAGGCCAAGCTCCCAAGCCTGCCAGATGATGTTGTATTTCAGCTGTTCTGCAGCTGCAACAATGGCTTCCACTGGTCAAGCTATAGCAGTGTACCAAGCCCATGTGACTGGAGGTTTTCTTAGCCTCAGGCTTCCTGGCACTTTCAGAAACTGAATTGTCCCTGACTCCATCTAGCTCAGGATTAGGGAAAGCATTCAGTGTTGAACCTTGTCTGCATAGACAGTGGATAAAGGAAATTCTAGTCCAACAGCATGTGGAGGGCCACATGAGTTGCAATGAGTGGCACAGGAGAAGGGTAGAAAATAACACGTTGTGTCAATGTGCATTTAAAATACTCCTTTCCTCTCGCTACTTTAGTTAGTGGGAACACAAGATTTGCTTGGAGAGGGGGACTGGATCAGATCTGCACTATGTTTTCCTGATCTTCACTGTCTATGCCCCAAGAGCCATCTATCTCTCCCTTTTACAGCAGCTTAACCATGATGACACTGAACTATCACAGCTTCCCAGTGACATTGTAACCTTAGAATCATGTAATGCAGTGTAGGATTTTAGAAACCACTTCTTCGGCCCTTCTCTGCAGAGTTATGGTACACTTCAGATTCTCAGATCTGAGGCTGGAGTTGGGAATCCCCAGTCTGATTCCACCCACACCCCATGCCTTTCTGACTTGGCTTTCTGAGGTCAGAAAAGCAAGCTTGGAGGTAGGATAAAAAGAGAATTCTGGAAGGCAGGAAGAAAAGGAAACTTGGCCACGATGACGTAAGTTGCTCTGATGACACAGAACCCTCTCCAAAGCACCCAATCTAGATGATCAAAAATGCAAAGTGGAAGAGTGGGGAGGTAACGATTATACCTGACACCTCCCCCCCCACACACACACACAAACACACTGCACTGGATGCTGATATGCTTTTCGGTTTGGGTGGTTTATGAACATTTGGGGTACAAATGCTCATACACAATCTCTTAGTAACAATCTCATCCTCATCCACCTGGCATAGCTTAAGGACAGGATTCCAGATAGCTTTAACTACACTAGTACTGTTAATATATCAATAAAGTCCTTTACAGCAGTTGCTTAAAAGTCATGTATAGTTTAGAATCAGAAGGAGGTTACTAAAGTGATGAGTTGCAAAACCTATTTTCATTTAGCATTTTAACAGAGTTTTATTAGAGCTTCCAACATTTTAATAAGAGCTGTTGAAATGTCCCTGTGCATATTCAGCTGCATATATTGATTCTTACAAAGACACTGTGTGGTACAGTAGCAGATAACTTGATGATGGTTATGATACAATTTAATTGCATGTTCAGACTGATGTTACCCAGAAGCTAGTATTCAGAGAGGCATCTCTTGCCCTTTATCTAGGAACTCTAGAAGGGTGATACAGACTAAATTATCCTATTTTCCACTAGATGCTGTATAGTGACAAGAACAATTACTATTCAACTTCAAATAATTACCTAAATATTTTGTGCTTAAGAGGAACATTGTTTATGGACAGTTGCCAAATACTAGATAACACTCACATTTCTCTAATGTGGTTGCATTGAACTGAGTAATGAATTTTTGCTTCTTGAAATTTTGCTAAAGTCAAGATAGGAGAGGTTACACTGTACAGAAAATGAAATTTCTCTTTTCAAAAGCTTACTTCCATGTACATCCTTTACTTTGGAGAATAAAAGGAGTGTTGGGGCAACCTTTTTGAAAGCACAAAGCAGACTGTTATCCTAGTCATATAACTTGATCTCAGTATAGCGGCTAGTTCAGTTCTACTGACAGATACAACTTCAGCTAGGGTAGAAAAGCCTTTAACACACCCATATTATTGTTTGATGTCTGCTCTGCAGCTCCTCTTCTGGTGCTAAAAAGATGCATGCAGGGTTTGAAAGAAATGGTGAAGTTCCTCTGACATAGAAAATAACAGAGTGCACAACAGCCATTTATATGGCACCCTCCAAATGTTTTACGCTACAGTTTCCATTAGCACCAACCATCATGGTTGATAACAAGGAATGATGGGAATTTCATTTGGAGGGCACTAGACTAAGAAAAGCTGATCTTGGACTATTCCCTAACATCTAACATGGACACCAGATGTTATTTATTTATTCAATGAGCAGGTCATTAAATAAGTACATTTAAATATATGAGTCGGTCTGATGTTATGATCCAATCAATCTAATTTTTTATCAGAGGATTGTTTATAAATATTCATAGTGAATGTGTTTTTTCTAGATCCAAAGCCATTTGTGTGGGGAAATGAAGCTTCTTTCTATTCCATAAATGATGTGGCATTCAAGATCCATATATGTAAGTCACCAATAATTTCCAGAGGTGGCTTTATAGGGCTTTTAAAAATGTGTGAAATACTATGGAGAATGCAAATTCTCCATGGCATGAAAAGTCTATTCCATGGAAAGACTTTCTCCATAGCATGGAAAGTCCACTCCTCATAGCCTTGAGGAAAGTCTCATCGAAGGTTTAAGCCCAAGTGATACAGTATCTTAACCTTAGTGGTGAAATGTCAGCTCGCCAGTGAATTAGGCACTCATGTAAGTTTAGCAACAGAGCAAGTAGGTCAGGGAAATTGACTCTTCCCTATATTCTTATAGTAAGTATCTGTAAATTATTGGCTATATATAAACAAGTAACTATAAATAAATTCACTGTCTCCAAGTAATATGTATGTATGTATGTATGTATGTATGTATGTATGTATGTATTATTTGATTTCTAACTGGAACCAAACATAAAAGAAATAGCACAGCAGCTTCTTAATTAAACCCTTCAGGAAATCTAACAGGAGTTGGTAAACGTACAGTTAGGGTTAAATCATCCCTAAGGGATACAAATGTTTCTGATGTCCAAATATAGAAGAGGCAATGTAGAAGATGAGAAAATAGGCAATGACAATAGGCAAGGTGAATCATGATAGCCCATCAAAGAGGACTAAGCACCATAGCAGGAGATACCATTGGCAAAGACATCTAGAGAGGAAAACCATATGGAAATGCTAAAACCTCTAAGCCAAAATGGGAGAGTTGAGGTGGCTGGTTTTGAAGGAAACCCTAACAACAGTGGGAATCATGGCAACCTGGTGGAATGAAGAAAATCAGTGGGATATGACCATCTCTGAATAACACTCTATAGGAAGGGCCCAGAATGGCATATTGGTTGAAGGATCAACTCTATATGTCAAAGAGGCTATAGTATTGAGGAAACTAGAAAACCAGAAAGTAATAAGAAATAATATTGGGTTCCAACAATAATTTAATACTAGGAACATGCATTCTGATATGATCAACCAATCCAAAATCATACATCTTATTATATCTGTATTAAATTATTTAAAAACCTGCTACCATTCTACCCTAAATGGTACTCTGGGTAACTCAGAGTCATACAAAATCTTCTATAAGTTCCAAGTCATAATGATTTAAAAAGTGCTTGTTTCCCACTCCCACACACTAACTTGCCTTGGGATGTAGTCCCATAGAGTTGAAAGCAAGCAGCCAGAAATTTCATGCTCATCCAATGCAGAGTAAGAGAAGCAATGGAGTGATCCTTGCCTTTCCATCCACCTGTTCTGAATTTTGTGATATATGGACTGTGTTGTTTGTCTAGCTTAGCATCCAAGACAGAAGTGGAAGGAAACTGGTCAGGCCTGAAGATGCTCATCATCACTGATCCAGTCTCCTCCCCTCTCCAGCCCCCTTAGCACTGTATTGCCAAGAGGAAGAGTTTCATTTTCTTTGTCTAGAGGATATGGAGGCAATACACAGACCAAGCGTGTAAAGGTAAAAAGTAAAACCTTTTACTGAGATATGTAGTGTGGAACAAGAAAAGCTAAGAAAGGACACCTAATGAAAAGAGCTGTGCTTATATCTCTACTGCTGTTGGGATCACAGAAGATAGGACAGCACATGACTGCTGGATGGGCTAGCATATAGCAACTTCTGTGGCTTCAGGTCTACATCAAGTTTCAATCTAAGCTTGGATATAGCCTTGGCATCTATATTTTTGGCCATCAATCACATACTGTTTTGATCATAGCTAACTTTGATGAATGCTTAAGGGTACTTGGTATGTTTCTTTTGGAATATACTGTCAACATAAATAACTAGTAACCATCACTGGTGCCTAACAGGTATTTGTTTATTTGTTTATACATGTATTTATAGGGAACCTATAAGCGTTCAGGCCTTCCTAGGTGGCTTACAGTACATAAAAAGGTATTGCCATGGTATGGTATCTGCCAAGGAAACTCCAAAGATAAGTAGGACACGGGGCTATCTCCATCAGTTCCCTAACTATCAAAATTATATATTGAATATAAGATACGTAGTTTAAGTCTTCATAGGATCTAGACCCAACACCTTTTCATTCAAACAGTATTTTAATAATGTTCAATATTTATAGGTTTTAATTGTGCAGCCAGTGTGTTTCCAGGTTTTAATTGTAATTGTAATTGTTTTATTTATTTCTGTGAGCCATCCCAGGGTTATGTAGCAAGGGGACGGCATATAAAAACTTTAAATAAATAAATAAATAAATAAATAAATAAATAAATAAATAAATAAATATGGTAAGTATGAAGGGAGGATTAATGTCCACCACCTAACTCTTCATAATTCAATAATATTCCAGCAGTATGTCCCACTGAAACTTTCCCTTTCTGCTACTCTTATCTTATCTTACCTTATCTTATCTGTCACTTATCTAATATAGGAGCACAGCTGGTACAGTGCTTTCCATGCCAGCCATGAGGGGCAAGGATACAGCACCACTTGCTGGCTTGGAGGTTCGAGCACTGAGATCTCACCTCAGATCTGGGAATCTGAAAAATCCTACGGCCCCTCAGGCAGTGTTTAGGGGCCATAGGGCCTCTTTCATATCATGGTTTTACTTTTATAGTGATGAATTATTTTATAGTATGTTGTAAACTGCATCAATACTTTTTAACATGGGAAGAAGTATATAGCTATTTTGATTGACTGATGGATTGAACCACTGCAGTATAATATTTTATTAATCAAGACCAAAATGAAAATGTTTTCAATGTCTTCTGAAAACTTAACAATGAAGAGATCTGCAATGATTCTCTCAGGAGGGAATGCATGATTGTGGTGACACCACTGAAAAGCCTTACCTGTGAGTCAAGGACCAGAGTTGAGAATTAATTTCTCCCAAGTTAGACACTGAAAAGAACTTTCAGTGGCTCAGTAAAGGCTCAGTTGAAAAGAAAGTGAATACTTTAATTAACATGATAGTCAGAAAAGAACTATGGGATTCACTGTTTAATACTTTGTACAACCAAGAGATATTTCTTCTTGCGAGGAAAAGTCTTTGTCAGCTCGGGAGGCTGGATGGTGGTGGATGCATGTAAGTACATTTCAAGCACTGTAACTTTATATGTTCTCACATATTTCTGAAAAGCGCTAGGATTTCGGGTTGAACAAATGACAACCATAGATATGATTTCTTCTGCTAATTATAAAGCCTGTGTAAAGCTCTATGTCTGGTCAACTTTTTGTTCTTATTTTTAATTAAAGGAGTGATTAATCCACTATTATTCCTGTTGGGAAGATAGGGTTGCATCCAAAAGTGCTTCAGTGCTAAAGATGTTGTACTAGCATAAACCAATACTGCCCCACGTAACTAGAACAATCAAGAAGTGATTTGGCATCAAATTTCACTACTTTTTTCCTGTTGCACTAATTACTTTGTGCAACATTGGTTTATGGTAGTGCATTAATAGTGATAGCAGGAGAACACACCTGGATCTTTCCCAGGTAAATATACACAGGATTCACAGTTTCATTCATTCAATTCAAATTTCATGTTATTTAGCCTACCCACTTTTAATGATACCCACTTCCCTGACCCCTAGAACCTATTAAAAATCACATCATATAAATGTTATAAATTATCGAATTGGTCTTATCCTCAGGTTTCTACTTACTTGTTCCAGTTATAGGTGTGGGTCTCTATTTTTTTAAAGATGCAATTTAAAGAAGAGCATAATCCAGAAAATAAAAGTTTTGAAGGTCATATGCTATTGGTTTCCCATTAGTCCTTGCATTCCAAACAATGTAAAATCAATATGAAATAAAACTGAATAACAACTTTTCTTTGTTCAGGAGTTTTATTATCTCTGGCATATTTCTATTTGCTTTAACTAACCTTGCATTCAATGCAGCACTTTAAAGCCTTGTCCTATTTGTCTCCAACAAGCAAGTAATAAAATGAAGAATAAAGGACACACACACAGATGCACATAGAGTGAGTGAAAGAGAGAGAGAGAGAGAGAGAGAAAGCGCGACTGTAATTCCTCATAAAAAACAGTCTGAGTGAAATCCATGTCTGAGGCAAAATGGATGGTATTTAGAAATAGGTTTATAATGTGAAAAGAGAACCTATTCTAAAATTGAAAGGATATAGAGCCAGATTCAGAATTATCTTCAGGAGTCTTTTAGACATATCCTTAAAAAGAGATGTCAAGCTTCAGTAAAGCTAACCCAACCATTTCTGGTCTGAAAGCACATCAGTTCTGACACAGAACATCCAGAAGGCAAGTTACCTTCTGTATACTCTTCAGATACTGTGTTAATGGGAAAGTTCCTTCTGAAGTAAGAAGTTGGTTAACCATTATTATGTATAGGTGGGAATTTTTCCTTTGGATTCATTGTTATTAAGACTGATTTAACAGTCACAACATTCTCCAATTGGAATTAAGAAACACTTGAATGTCAATGAAACCAAAAATGATATACAGGGTTTTGGCTACTTAGCTCTTGTAAAGTCTGGGTCTGAATCTGCTTCATTAGGGTCATCCTGTTTTCTAACATATGTCTCATCTTTGACTTCTAGATGGCAAGCAAACACATAATGATCTTCTCAATGCTGGGAACAGATGTACATATTTTGGTAGTGCAGGTGGATAAGAAACTTTAGTTCAGTTTGATTTTGATAAGAATTTACTAGCATTCATCAAGTTCATATTCCAAAGAGAAAGAAAGCAAAATGTACATGCTCACCCATTCATAGCTACCAGTTCAAATTATTATTATTTAATAAAATCCATATTTTAGTCATTATTTATATTAATAACAATTTTTTTAGCCATTCTTTCTCCTGGTAGGAAGCCCAGGTGGCACAAATAAGCCATTTTTGATATTTTCTCTTTCTTCTATAGGGATATTGTTTCTCAGGGACCCTAATTTAGGTTCCCTTTTGCTGGCATTCATCACTTAATTGTGATATTAAAGGAAAATATAGGAAAATAAAGAAACCATATCATCAGAAATATAGAGAAGACAAAGGAGGAGAAAAATTAGTATTTTCCAATGGTTTCCTTAGCAGAAATACTATACTGATTGGGCAACACAAGCATTTACATTAATTCAGTAATTAACCAGATACTTCATTAAAGACATCTTTAATTAAAGTAATGTGGTGAAATTACTTTTCCATCAATGTATGAATGATGTATCTTTACCATCATTATGCCAACAGAGAGATGCATACCACAAACATACAGACTAATCATTACAAAAATACATTTCTGTTTAGTGAAGAGATGAACTGAGATGAAGTAGGGTTTCATTTCAATAGAGATCAGTTATTAATTAATGCATTCATTAATTTAACACCTGATAGTTGAAGTTATTTGGCTGGTTCACAACAATTTAAGTACCAAAAGTCTGCCTTCAGAGTAGGGTTGGTTGAGAATATCCATTCTGTTCTGTATTAATAAGAATTTACTAAAAACAGTGAAGCTTCCATATTCAGGACAAAAAGAATATGAATGTTGTTGTTTAAAGAATGGAAATGTGTGAGGAACTGGAATGGTCATATTCATCCTCCAGGTCCACATCTTTGAGTGAGCAGTTCTTAAAAATCAGTGTTTGAATCCCTGTGAATTCAACCATATCTGAATCAGGCTTGCCACCTCTCTGCTTTGGCCAGCTTTTTGTTTTCAAGAGCTATATGGCAAGCAGAAACATGCTGAGGATCACTCAACCGGTTGAAACTTGCCGGCACAAATGGGTGACAAATTTCAGTTCGGTTCAGTTTCCTGTGGATAAGAATTTGCAAAAGTTCACAAAGCTCTCAATATTCAGAAAAGAAAGAAATAATTTGAGTCGTGCTTCTTTGATTGTTTGATCATTTGTTTGAAGTTGAATGTGTGATAAAGTGGAACTGCTGTCAGGTTCATCCATCCCTACCAGAGTGAGTCATCACACAGAAGCAGCAAAGTCTTAAACAAGACTTCCCTTTATTTCTTTAGATCATTCAGGAATTTATTTAGCTATGGAACAGTGTATAAATGTTTTAATTAAATTAATGCATAAAATCCCAACTACGACACAACCTAGGTCATGGGGAGTCCAAGAGAGACAAACAAGAAGAGAAAGATGGACATGGGGAGACTCAAGAAGGGCAAGAGGAAAGGCTGGAAAGACTGAGAACTGCTGGACTTTTTTCTTTCTAAACATCTGTTGCATATCAGTACTAATGGAAGGACGCAGAAAAAAATAAAATAAAACAAGCAGATTCTTTCCTAGTCTAATGCTTAGGTGAAAGAAAGTTGAGTATTGATTTAGCTTTGAGCTTCAGATGACATAATTTGTGTTTGGAAGAGGAAAGGACAGTAATAACTCTTGTCCTCATTTACATTATTAGTTTTGCATTTGGATACATTTCTTCAAAGAACATTATGTGCCATGTAATTTTGCAATATAATTCATGAGGTGATTTCAACCTTCATGAGAAACAAAATAAAGGAAACTGAGTGACGGTGCAGGTAAAGTGAAGTTCAGATGGCACAAGAAATATTTCTCAAATAAGAAAGTTTTGGGATGAGCAGGAAAAAATAACAGGAGGGTTGTTTGGCTGGAATCTTACCAATTGCGTCTTTGCGACCTAAAACTCAGAGGCTTCCTTAGCCCTGCCAGACTAAACTCAGTAGGCCAGGGTGAGCAATGGAGGCAATTTTCACATCTCCATTCTCCTTTCTCTAGTATGTTAACTGACATGCTCACTAGCAACCTTTGAAGAGGAATAGAAGAGGGCTGGAGGAGGGTCGGACTCATCAGGTACCATACGATTGCTCCCTCCATGATTATATTCAGCCAAATAAACATCTTTGCTCAGACAAGAACCTGAGAGACATCAGAGAAAGAAACAATACTGATTGCTGACAGCTATCCAGCTTCTGACTTAGCAGTTAAGAATTTTGTTTCAGTTCAGTTATATCAGAACTGGCCAAAGTTCACAAAGTGGTCCATATATGTTCAAAATTTGAGAACTCAAAAGTTGGGGAAATGGAAACAAACAGATCCATCCCTCCAGGCCCAGGTTTTTCAGTGCATAGCTCCTAAAAGCCTAGGTTTAAATTCCTTTGTATTTAACTGCACTAATACCCAGTTGGGGTTGTCCATTCTTTGTTATGGCAGGCTTCTTGTGTTTAACACTGACATGGCAGACAGGTTCACTGTGGCCCTCTCCATGCTGGGAAGAGCCATACGTATTCCACAGGGCTGGTGCAGGAGGGTGAGTTTTGGTTTTATATGTTTGTGGTTTATAATAATTTATCAATATTTGCAAAATTCTTCCTTTCCAGGAAATAATATGGGGAAATTTTAAACTGACAAAATTGTATATCCCTAATCAGAATCAGAGGACAGGAGAGCCTGGAGGAATGTTGTCCATGGGGTTGTGATGGGTCGGGCACAACTTTGCAACTAAACAAAAACAATCAGAATCAATTATATTGTTTAGTGTTAAGTAGAGCAAAAGCAGGGCACCCTTTCCTGAACACAAGGAAGGAAAGCTGGAAACTGGAAGCATAGGAAAATTAGAGACAGAATACTCCTGCCTCTGTGGAGTTGCTCTTCACTCTGTCTTTCATGAGTTACTGCAGTTGTAGCAAAGGCTGGGATGGTACTACAGCTGTAATTGCTTTGCAGTGCATACATTTGTCCTTGTATTTGTGTTGTTTTCATAGTTGCTGTTTAGAAGAAAGGCAAGCAAAGTTTTTGAAACTGCCTAGTAGTATGAGAATCAACCTTTTAGGATCAATATATTTATTGGGTCCACAAATCAACAATTTTAAAAAAATCAACAACTGCCATGTCTGAACCCAGTTGCGAGGATTAACTGTTGTGATTGGCCAGAGAAGTATCTGATAGTTGCCCAAGTTCAGCACACTCTTCAGAGTTGTTCTAGCTTCTACTTCCACAGAGACCTTCTTTGAGGCATGAGCCACACAATCAGCTGGGTGAGGCCACTGCAAATGGGGCAGCACAACACAACTGTTCTGTCCCCCATGTGTGCCTGAAAGGAAACTTTTCATGAAATCAGGAGGCAGAGGAGAATCGGCTGGATGGCAATGCACCAAACATGATGGCACCTCCCAGCTGTTGCTTCCCTTCCTACTCAGGCATGAAGAGAAAGCCTCTCACATGTGATGGGAAAGGGTGATAATCAGCTGGGCAACTGGCATAGCCCAGGTTCTCCTTCCCCACAACTGCTCCAGAGAAAGTTTCTCAGGCAGGACTGGGGAAATCAGCTGAGTGTTGTTGATCTTCTCCTCAGCACCACCTAACTGATGGCTTCACCCCTCCCTTATGCCGAAGTGAAGATCAGGCGCACCCACCCCACTGCAGAGGTCACTGCAAGGGTGCTGCCCAGATCCCCTCTCCTCTCTTCTGTGGTTCAGGGCATGAGCCTTGTTTGTACAGCAGACATCGCTTGATAGGCTGGAGATCCAACTTATGGTCACATCCTCTCAAAGAAAGGAGCTGCATTCTCAGCGAAGAACTTCTTGGCTATTAGAGCAATATGACAATGGAACCAATTGCAGTGAGCAAATCTGACTGATATTCTTGGCAGGCAACCCAGAGCCATCCTAACCAAAATTCTGAAGACAAAGAACTTGAAGACTCAGAGATGGGAGTTTTGGAAATGCAGGGATGGACAGAGACCTTTGAGGAACCCTTGAGGTCACTGTCCACAGGTTGCCAGGCCAATCAGGGGACCAGGAATGTTTTGGAAAGATGGGAGAGATTGCAGAAGAAAGGAAGTTCCTGACACCATGACAAAGCATTGAGAGAGATGAACTGTGTAGTTAGAGGGCATGTGTAGAACTTGTCTGCTGGCCTTCAACAGCAGGAGTCACCCCAAGGGTGGAGCCCACAGAGTTACTGGAAGGGAAGATTTTGGAGATAATTCCCCATTTGGGTTCAACAAAAGAATAGAGGTTGATCTTCCAAATCAATAGAGGGATTAGGGTTGCTTCACCCTTTAGCTGCAAAGTGCCAATAAAGATCTGCATTGCAAAGAGACTGCCTGGTGATTTAGAGCCTAATGGCAAGAAGGGAAGAGCCAAGTTCATGGCACCAATTACTTAGAGAGATTGTGGGTTCTGTCATGCTAGAGACCTTCAAGATGCAGGTGGTTTAACTTGGATTCCTGCACTGGGCAGAGCACTGGACCCAATGGCCTTCTTGGCCCTGTCTGAATCTACTATTCTATGATTCATCTCCAGAATGTCAGCTGGGATACTACCTGGAGGAATGAGAGTGAAGGAGGTAGGGAAAGGGAGGATAGTAACCACAATGAGCTCAAGGATACACCAGTCAGTTTGTCATTCCCTGGCACTTCACAGCAACCCATCATGGTAAGTTACTGCAATGGGTCATTGTGATGCACAATCCCACTCACTGATTCTCACGGTAAGGTGGAAGAGTAATCTAAACCACAAGCCAAAGTACGATTCTGCTTGAAAATCCATCATGGAAACAAGGTGGAATGGTGCTGACCACAATTTATAAGAAGAGCATCAGTAAGAATTGCCTTAAAGATGCTAGAATCTAGGGGTGGAGGAAGTGATATCATCTAGTGAGTAAACATTTCATAGTGGTCAGTAACTGATGGCTTCAGAATCTGCATGTTTAAAACCTTGTTTAAGCAGGAGAGAGGCAAAGGGGATGAGGAAAGCAGAAAACCTTGGCATCTCATGTGTCGAGACAAAGCCAAAAAGGCAAAATCACTCAATTCCATGTATTGATTTGAAGCAGCTACCCAAATCTCTGGCTGGAGAGCTCTACTTCTGCACTCTAAATGCAGTTACCTGGAGGTAAGTTCAGCTGAACTGAGCAGTCAAGCATGTTTGTGACCAGGCTGTTAATACAGCTCTCCTAGTATTCTTTGTCACCTGATGCCACCTCTGAATACTGATGACTTCTTGAGGAGCGTTAAAGAACAGCTTGTGTTAATAGTTGCAAGCCAGTTGTCAGGGCATGTTGCCCAGTCATCTCATGATCAGAGAAGTTCTAGTTTCCAAGATTTCTCTTACCACCCATGGCTGAGGTTCGCAAACTAAGGAAATAATCATGTGAGTTCTTTTGCACTCCTGAGAAAACATGATTAATATCCTGGATTAGGCTGCTGGCTGGCAGTCTGTGTGAATGTGGAGAACTATGGAACCACAACTGCTTCCCCACTGTGTGTGTTTGTGTGTGTGTGTGTGTGTGTGTATGCACATGTTTTTTCCACAGAATTTCTGACCATTCTCTTATGTTTTAATATTCCAGCAAAGGAATTCCACTGCATTCCATCTTGGTTTGATTTTTAGTCAGCTTAAACCTGACGTGAACGATGAATCAGTCCTACAGCATGCTATTCCTGCTCAATACTCATTCTCTGTGACACAAATCTAAGCCCTGAATGGACTGATAGATCCACAGAGTAGATGCATGGGATGCATTATTCTTTTATTTCCTATAACATTGCTTCTTTTTTTCCCAATCTAAAAATTTTATTGATAAACAACAACAGAACCAAGATGTGGTCACAAGGAAGAAATACTAACCCCCCCTCCCCATGGCTCTGAAACAAGCACCACATTTGATTTGTGGATCAGGAGTGAAGACAGCTGTGACAAATTCCAGTGACAGATTATAATTAAACTCCACAGAAAGGGGGCTCAGTAGCAAAAAGAGAAAGGATCACAGAAGACTACTGTCAACATATATTTTTCTTCCTACTGATATTAAAATAACAAAATGTGCTGACAAAAGTAGCTGCCGTAGCATAACTATGTGGGTGGAACCTATCCAATGTGTTAAGGATTTTAAGAGGTTGCTCATTCTTGTTGCTTAGTTTGCTTCAGGACTCAAGCTTTTATTGCTCTTTGCATTAGAAAGAAGACGTGTGTATGTCTTCTTCTCAAAAAAGATCCAACTTCCATTTAGGAATAGAAGAACCAGGATGTTCACCAAGACTCCAGAGTCCACTATGCAACTCTTTCTTGTTCTCCCATTCTCATTTGCAACCTGTTTTAATTTTCATTCAAGTGGGAAGAGTGTGCACTTTGACTGAAAATAAAGTGCACATTTTGCTGTGCATTTTTCAAAACTGCACACTTTTCCTTCATTAATTGTGAAAATGTGCATTTTTTTAAAAAAAGTCATTTTTTTAAAAGTGCACATTTTAAAAAATAACTTGAATTCTGGAATTTGCATTTTTTATTTTTTAGAAAGAATTCTGGAATTTGCATTTTTTATTTTTTAGAAAGAAGATGGTGTTGTTCACAAGTGGGAATATGAACGGGGCAAAGTCAAAAGTTATGCAAAGTGAGAATTCTCACCCATCCTTACCTCTGCACTTATCGTGATGGGAAGCAGTAGGTTCTATTCCACCATGCCATGCTTGAAATGTATGTATGCACATAGCCAGCCCTCCATCCAATTGAGGAATCTTTCTAATGGTCCCCAATTGCAATGAGTGTTGTGCAGATAAAGGTGTGTCCTATAAGACGAACCTTATATGCCTGTGCTGGTGGCGAGATGAGCTAGGACTGCTCTGACTCTTATGTGATTTATATAACAAACACAATTGCTGAATGAACAGCACTATTACTAGGAGTGAATATATGAATTATCCACGCATCCAAGATCCTGACTAAATTGAAATCCTCAGGCATATGTGCATGGTGCCTCAAATTTGAAATAAGGTTGAAGCCCATGCTTTACATGATTTCTTCATCAAACATGCCACACTATATTTTCCATGTGAACTGTGCAGCTGTGGATTTCTTACAAACCCTTTCATCCTATCCTTTGGACTATTATTTTGAAGTTTATTAGAGAAATGACTGCATATGTAACATCACAAATCCCAAAATGGTTTTGTTGTATTCAAAGGGCTTGTAAATGTACTTACAAGTGCCAAAATGTCAGTAGCAGGTAACAGAAATAAGTCAGCTGTTCTGTCAATTTTCTGGTGCAAAGATTTTTCTGGTGCCGATAGAACATTTCAGTCCTGTTAAAACTGACCTACTCTAGAGGATCCACTAATGGGCAAAAGGAGTATAAATTCAGTGACAGTCAGACACTGCAAATTTGTAATGCTTTGCAACAGCAAACAGAAGGGCAATATTCAACCAGATCTTTTTTGCACTTGTTATAGTGGAGTATTTTCTCTCTTTTCTTTTCTATTTTAACGACTCATTCTCTCTCTCTCTCTCTCTCTCTCTCTCTCTCTCTCTCTCTCTCTCTGACATTTGGATTTGTGGAAAAAAATAGAACTGTTGAAAGCTTTCACTACATCTTCAGTTACTAAGAAGATTTGTGTATGTAGCTTGTCATAGATGGGGATGGGGATGGATAAGGGTAAGACATGCTGCAATTGCTGAATTCCCCTTACACATTCTGAATTTATATCCTCCTTTGCATCTGATCCTCTTAGGTATGCAAAAGCAAAAAGGAGCAAAATTCTGATACATCTCTTTAAAAATTCTGATTCTGTCAATGAGTGCATAAAAGATAGCTGACAATGTATAAACAGACTGAATGAATCGCACAGAAGCAAACCTGTATCTGGCACTATCCTTTATTTTTGGAGGAGAGTACATACCTTTTTAATCAAATAACTTGCTGAAAGAACTCTCTGAGTGTGTGTTTCTGCTGATGTTCAGCTTGTGTCCACTGTCATAACACCTCCCAGTAAAGCATCAAAGAAGCTGCCATTTTGAATGAAGCCTGGCATTTTGAATTTGCCAAAATTTTTAATGCACTTTAAAATACTGTTTCCTCTGAAAACAAAATGGCAGCTGCTCCTAACATTATCCTCTCTGAAAAAAATAAAAATCACCTGCCAAACACTGTCAATTTGAGGTGAATAAAACGGGTCAGGGTAGTGCCTGTCTTAAGGTACTGTCTGGGCATTCCTTAGGCCTATAGAGTACATCTTGCTTAGAAGAATAAAGAAGTGCTCCTGACTGACCTGTTTTTGCCAATGTTGCTGCCCTCCCATAAAACCCTTAACAGATTATAAACCATACACTACATAGCTAGAAGTCTTGAAAGTTTACATCAAGCCTTCGTGTTCAAATAGACTGGCCTGACTAAATATATTTCACAAATTGAAGAATATGTCTAATTCAACATGCATTAGACATCATAACTGCCAGAAATATCTGCTGCTAGACACAGAGGCTTTGACATCACAGGACATGCTAACACTTCCCAAAGCTGAAATCTTTGCTGATGTGCTTTCTTTTACGAAGAAACTGCAATGCAGATAAAGCTTGGCTATGTAAACTGCATGGCACTGGACCATGTGTTGATTGAGTGAATGCAGAAAATCTAATTTAAACCAAGTGGGCAATTATAGACACACAATTGGTGATTACCTGTTCCACATTTATCTTTAGTGATATTTATCTCTATCTCCTAAGTTTCCATCATAGTGAAGATCACTTTTCTGTTTAAGTTGCTCTGCAGATTTAGTATTTTATTATTGGAAAAATATGAACTGCTGGATTGACTGCACCTGCCATCAGGCAAAACAGCATCAAGAATCAAATCTACTATAGCATCCCCTGTAGGAAACCATTTACCTTAAGACTTGTATTATTTTAATTGGAAGTCTTCTTTGTTTATGCAGTAGCAAATCTGTGATGGTAAAGATTTGCTAAGAAGAACATTGCATCAGTTCCAGAGCACTCGTTGGGTGACTTTTCCCTTTGCATGTTGATTTCCCAAGCAAAGAAAAGCTGTGATGCTGCACACAAGCTATCTAAATCCCATTGAAGTCAATATGCTTTACAAAATTGCAGCTGTAATGTGTCACTCATGATTACTAGGCAAAGGGTGGAGGGGTGCAGTTTGTGCCATCTGTCCTACATATCCTGATCTCAAACTATGCTCTATTTTTAAAGCTCATACATTTTCCCTGGCTTCTTCTTTCCCTCCCCTTTCCTAGCTATGCAAAGATAGTAAACCATGGGCTGAGGTCTTGCATGAAGAAAAGAGGCATGAAAGGAGTAGAGCTTTGGGGTGCTACAGTACAGGGATAGATCTCTATAGGAAGATTTCAATACTTCCCAGCTTCCCAGTATGAACTCTTCTGACATGAACCTTTTTAGGTAAGGATGTATGCAAAGTTTGAGTTAGGTCATTTTTGACCAGAATTTACCCAAGTCACACCTCCCAGAATGAAGTCTAGAAACAAACACAACCAGTGATTAAAATCCATATATTATCAAACTTTCAGTGTAATTTGTCTAGCAAAAAATTACAGAGGGAGGGAGGGAAGGAGGGAGGGAGAGCACACAGCCAGCTAGCTGGTTGGGTCACTGAAAAGCAGCATTCATTGCTGCAACAGCCTTGTCCTTTCCTTTCCTCTCCTTTCCCCTTTTGTATGTCTGTTAGATTATGTGGGCAGGCACTTTGTGTTAAATAACAGTACTTCTCTTTTCACATGGTCCATTGGAATTACTTTTTGTCTGTTTTACTCTACCATAAAACAAAAAAGGGAAAGCTCTCAGGTGTCTGAAGGAAATGTTTCTTCTGCCCAATGGGTGCTTTTTTGGGTGGGGGGGAGGACGAGGACAAATGTTTTCCTTCCTTGAGGACTGCAGATCTTTCTTCAAAAGTATGGGGAGTGGTGGGGGGGGGGGGAGGAATTTTTCCAATGTCATTTCTCTGAAAGATCAATAGCCCACTGTTGGCTCCAGCAAACACATCTCCCTGAAATGATCAAATACCGACCCTCATTCAGTCTGTTTCATGTTCAACCCTTCTGTACTTTTGACTTTCAGGGAGCCATGAAAGCAGATGGGATGTAGGACTGCCAAAGGACATGGCCAGCATATGATGACATCCAGGGAAACGGTGAGCCCATACATCCTTGTTGGCCCTTTCAGTACCTTCTACACACAGAGACTGAGCAGCTGAATAGGTCTGTAATCTGGACAGCTTGACTTCTTTGCCTTTACATACACAGGCAAAGCAACTCAGTAGTTCCTGTTCTTCTGACTGATGGCAAAGGCCTGTGTGTGCTTCTTTGCTGTTCTCCAGTCCAAGGGAAACATCCGTTGGAGCTGGGGGGTGGGGGGGCAGCAAACAGGCTCCCTGCTGCTGCCCCTTCTGTGCTTGATGGATGGAGTCAGGCTGATCCTGCTCCCTTGCCATGAAGTTATTCCTGGGAGGCAGGGACTTGTTAATAGCAGAGGCCAGAGTATGCTTCTCATCTGCTTTGTGGTCCCTGAGCAATGGATAACAGATCATTTTGATGAACTTATAATGACTTAGCAATGGGAGGGCTGGTTCCCTGGCTGTTTGAAGCCATCTTTCAAATGCACTGAGGTACATTCTAAATACTGTGCTATTGCAAATGCATAAGGGCAATAAAGTGGGGCACTTCTTGTTCAGGTAAAGTACTTCATGAAGACTGAGAGGAAAGCGAGAGGACTTGGAGAATTGTACTGTCAACCCACACATATTTGAACAGGTAACCCTTCATTCTTCTTGGGAACATATCCTATTTATTGAGCAAGAGGAGACAGATTGAGGCTGTCTCTAAAGACTCAACTGCAGGCTAGGAAGAGCACCAAAAATCTAAAGGGAGTCTGGAGAGCCTCAAAATCCTCACAAGTGCAATTCTTTCACTAAACACTTCCAAACAATGTACACGAACATAACAATTATGAGAGTTCCCTAAGAAAGAAGCCTTGACAGTGGAAAATGCTGATGTCAAGACACAGAATGCAAGATGCCAGCCTAAGCACAATTGCTCTGAGGCAAGTTCTATTGAAACTTATGGGGCCTGCTACCAAATAAATCTGTGTAGGATTAGAGCTGAAGTGGAATCCCTGACACAATGGAAATTTGGCAACCTTTCACAGCTTCTATTGAATTCAGTAGATCCAATTGTTAACAAAATCTTTTGAAAGGGTATGTTTTGAAAAGCTAAATCTTGAGTCTTGTTCATGGTTGAAAGAATTGATTGAAAAATCATTTCTCTCAAACTTGTTCAGTTCCTAATGTCAGCACTGAAGTCATAAAAAGAAGACTTTCCAATAGGGTAGCACAAAACATGTAAAGAAACTTTGCTGTCCTCAGAGTGTCTGCTTAGGAGTTGACTCCCTCCCAATCTGAAAAATGAATAATTTAAGGTCCTTTTTATACTGTTGTCCTGAGCATTCTTCTAGCCTTGTCTTTAGCCCTAGATTCCCTTTGTTTTAGTGCCATCCTTGCCTTGTGTATATGTGTGATAGAGAAAATACTAGGGAAAAATGAGCCTCTGACCTTTGGGAACCAAATAGGCTCCCGGGAAGTAAATTTAGGCCCAGTACTAAGATGATGCTTGAGTCACTGGAAGTGTTAGCTGTGGGCTGTTCTCCAATCTTCTCCTTGTCTTGCTGTTTGTTCCTCTTCCAGCTAATTCTACAAGTCATTGTTCCTCTTCCAGCAAATCATGCCCCCTTCCTTGGCTGCTTCTAGATTTCCACTCAACAAAGAACCAAGCTTCTAGCATCTTCCTGTGGACACTCCAATCCAGCCTCTGCACCATCTGAGAGGGTGGAAAGAGGACTCAATCAGCATCTCTCCGCACTGGGTAATACAATCCCTAAAACTGGTCTTAACTGTTAATTGATAGAAATCTAGCAATGTATATTGGAAGTGATGTTTTCAGACATCTCATAAGAGTTTCTAAGTTTTGAATGGGACATCTATTCTATATCTCACACCTACAGTCAGTTAGATTCTAAACACAAACAAGGATCTGCTTGTAGTTCTGTTGAACTACAAGTGAGAACAGAAGTGCAGGTGCTTGTCAATTTTGGAATTTTTTGACTTGTAGGGAGGTCAGTCGCTCGTGATGCTCCCCTTGAAAATGAGAGTGAACAATTGAGATTCTGGATTCTGCCCAAGCCAGAGAATAACCCCCCTCCCTTTCCCTTCCTTACCCATTTGCTGGGCTGCTACTGCCCTAGCATGGCTGGGTGCTGTCAGTATACTTCTCCCTCTTTACCCCTCTGCTGGTTGGAACAGTAGCCACCCGGGTGACA
This sequence comes from Varanus komodoensis, assembly GCF_004798865.1. Classification (NCBI taxonomy): domain Eukaryota; kingdom Metazoa; phylum Chordata; class Lepidosauria; order Squamata; family Varanidae; genus Varanus; species Varanus komodoensis. The sequence continues at coordinate 40,290,514 of NW_025336087.1, read as the reverse complement.
GGCACCCTTGGAAATGCAATTCCACAATAAGTGTCACCTGGATCACAGTTATTCTGCTCTGCCTCCCTTCCTGCAACAACCAGAGCAGCAGCCAGTGTAACCAGCCCAGAGTAAGAGAAGCCACTTCCAGGTACAAGGAGATGGAGAATAATCAGACCTTCTCAGCCTCCTGACTGGGAGAACAGCAGGGCTAGTTTGGCTTATGATCTAAACTACTTTCTGGTGCATGAATTTTTTTACAGCCAAGCCCAGCTCCTTGGAACCTAGGAGGGTGCCACTGACTAATCAGGATCTCTAATTGCTGTCAGATAGTTGTCATAAGAACTGGTTCTTTTCCATTTTGTCTCTCTCTTCATGATCTGCTAAGATGAGCATCTCCTTTGTATGGTGGTAACAATGCATACTTATCTTAAATGTGAATCAGGGTTTATTCAGTAAACATGAGGGTTAGTTGGAGATGACAGGACAGAAGACAAAAGTACTGAAGAAGGCATTCATCCTTTTCTGTGTATCAGGATCTTATCTCTTCTCTTTGCAGTAGACCAGCAGAGAGAACACCGTGAACCTAGGCAAGGCAGGCTGTGAAGCCTCCAAATAATGCTACAATATTCCACATCTCTTTCTGAAAAGAATGAGAAAGCTGTAGTTACATGACAGTTTTGGTCACACAATTACTTAGGAAATATTATTCTGCCAGTTTAGCAACTTGCAGAGAATGACAGATGGTACTTCTGCTATTAGTCAGCTCTTCAAAAGATAACAATAAAGTGTGATATTACTACAGACTGTAACAATGTTCATGGACCAGGGCAAATGATTTGCTCTGTGGATTATGGACAATTATATATTCCCTGGTTCCACTTAGAGCAGGGGAGGTCTATGGTCTGGACTGACACCCAGGAAACCTGCCGGAGTGCACATGTCAGCAGCAGGTGGGGTCAGATGCCGAAGTGGCCTGGCCAGCTGGGTCTTACACCATTCACACAGGTATGCATGCCCCATCCATACCAGATTTATTTATTTATCCACCCATCCACTCCACCACTCCATCCGGTTTGTCATTACTCTATAGTCAACATTTTTAAAGCGGCATTCATAATAACCATACAATATTATCAATGATAACAGACTTTGAAAAGCAGCAGCAGCAATTAAAAATATTTTAGATGGGAAACTAAATCTCCAAACAGCTAAAACATGGAAACATATAATTTTAAAATGCAGCATTAAGTGTATCATTAAAAATAAAACAAGCAGCAGTTAAGCATTCTTTTAAAGTCTTTCTTAAAGACTCAGAACAAATAGGTCTTTTCTTTGTGCCTAAAATGTAACAAAGTAGGCAATAGGGGACCCTCTCTGGAGGGGGCATTCCACAATTTAAGAGACATCATAAAGAATGCTCCTAATTAGTAACATAGACATACAGACACCATCCAGAGTGTTCATATATGCACTCAGCATTCTCCCTCCCTCCCTCCCTCTCACAGACACAGACACAGACACACACAGACACACAGACACACAGACACACACACACACACACACAAAGACAGACAGACAGACAGACAGACACACACACACACACACACACACACACACACTGATCCATGCAAGTCAGTCAGGGAAGAGGGTATCTCTTAGCTCTGCAATGATCCCCAATATGGCATTTGCACCTGTCTTCAATATCTGCTTACTGGGTTGATGCTCAATTGAACTAACTGTCTCAGCCCAAACATTGCTGTCCTGGTGCATCTCCACCAATGCTGAACTCACTAGTGAATGCATCAAGTTAGGATCGTTTGCCCAAACATACATCATTTTACAACTAATTCCATCAAACTACTTTTGCCATTGCAATGCCTTGGAGAATCACTCCATTTCAACATGAGCATGTCACATGAATCTTTATATGGCTAAAGCAAGTGCATGGGGTTTGCCAGTTTAGTACCTTTCTAAACTCAATCTAGAAAAAGGGGGCAGGTCATCCAAGCACCAGGCAATGGAAGGGAGAGATGGAAGATCTGTGATGAGAGATGATGGAAGATCTCTGGTGAGTTTCCATAACTGCTGCTGCTGCTCCTCCTTCTCCTGATCAAGGCCAGTTTTAAGTTCTTGCTTTTCTGAGCTAATGCTGAAATCTCCAGGATACAGTCATGGAAGGCTGGCTTCACATGCAGGGTAGTTGAATATCCATCCTTGCAGGGACCAGTGGGACCCAATGTGGGTCAAGCAGTCTATATCATTATCTTCTTACTTTCCACCTGGGAATATGCCTGGGGTACAGAAGAAATCTCCATGATACTAGTGGGAATTACTCAATCAGAGAACCTTCATGTTATGGGGTGGCAGAAATGATCAAATAAATAAACATACAAATAAATGGGAGGACTTGATTAATTGGCCCACTGTTATCCTGCACACCTGAATGTTTGGATTTGGATTTGTAATGCTTTCCTGACCTGTTAAGCCACAACTGAGCAGATACACATTTTTGTTTGTTTATTTGTTTAATATCCCAGCTTTCCAACAAAAATGACATTCAATGTTGCTAATAATAACAAAATACAGATTAAATGCAAAACCATAGTTAAAACATAACACAAAAACAGATCCATGAATGCACAATTAAAAGTACATAAAAAGCTAGATAACAACCAAACAATTAAAAACCTCTTTAGCAGCAGACCAGCTTACATGCCAAATTCCTGCTTGAATAAAAACAGTTTGCCTGCTGGTGGATGGACAACAGTGAGGGAGCCGACAAGGCCTCCTGCAGAGAGATTTCTAGAACCTGGAAATGGCCACAGAGAAGGCATTCCAATGTAGGGCATATTACAGGAGCCCAAACGATGTAACTAAGACATTTCACCAGGCACTTCTAGGAACTGACGCAGTTGGCACACTAACCGCATGGGTCAGAGAAGTAAGACCCTGTCTAGCATAGGTCGAGTTGCTATTCCTTAATCTGATTTCAGTTAATCTCATAACTAGATTAAGAGTCACTTTATTTGTCCTCATCTGGTCCGTTACTGACATCAGTTAGAAAATAGGTTTTTAAAGTTTTTTTAAAGTCCTAAGAAGCCAAAGGTTTTAGAAATAGGTGGGCATGATGGAAGGGACGTCCACAAACAGCAGTTTTCTGAACATCCCACAATGTGGTTTACTAAAGCTTAGTTTGCTTGGTTTTCTAAGCATTCTGCATTTTCTTCAGCTCATGTTGAGAAATGGCCCTCCCATTGTATGCAAAATATAAAGTGTAGCTATAAAGGGCAAGAAGCACAACTTCAAGGGAAAGATGGTACATTTCTGATATTGCTGTCCAAGCTTCATGAAAACTGGCACAATAATCTGTGGAAGGTTTTTTTTCTTTCTTACTAGGTTATTATGGCAGGGAGTTAAAAAGTGACAAGTTATTGAATTTTAATTTCAATTAATTTTTAGCCAAAATAGGGTTTCAGTAAAAGCCTTTTGGAAAAATCCTACACAGTTTTTAATAGCTCATTATACCAAAAATTGTCATTGAGCTTGTGAAACCAATAAAGTTACCTATCCACATAATACTACATGTGTAAAAGGTGGACAAACTGTATTCTACTTCAATAATAAATGAAGGAACGGTTAAAATCCTTGAAAAGACTTAGACCAAGAACTGTTTCAAATCCAGGAAGGGGACAGTGTCATCCATCTATCTGAATAAACTTCTTTGTGATCTGCCAGCCCTATGCAAGGAATTGTGTGCATATTGGATGGTGAGCTCAGTGCTGCATTTTCAGATTTCAGTAATAGACCCATATAATGCCCCGATGTTTCTGACATAATATCTTGTAAGCAAAGAATCATGAAATAAAATCAACCGTGCTTAAAGTTGAACCAACAGTGCTTCAGGTTTTATCACTAATCCTTCAGTGATATAAAAAAGCACAAAACAGCATCATCAGTGCTGCGAGGTGATGTCAATAATGCCTAGACTTTCCTTGTCTGCGCTCCCTGTCACTCTGTGGTTCCGTTCAGTAGCATCGTAGGTTATTTTTCTTATAACATTTTACAGGGGAAGGGTGGGGAGGATAATTTTGACAGCAGGCCCAAATCTTCTGTGCTATCTACTTGTGTCCCATGAGTGCTGTAACATGCACCTATTCAAGGTTTGAGTGAATACCATCTGGCATTTTCACTTTTTAGAAAAGGAGTGCTCCAGGAATACTAGCTTAGATTTGAAACAAATGGATCAATTATGTAAATTGCATCTTTTAACGTGATGTCTCAGCACATTTCAGGCCTTTTGTACTTGTGCAGGCCGGAGTTACCCAGATTGCAGACTTAGCCCTACTCCCTAGATGAAGATAAGTGGACCTCCCAGTGTCAGTGGAATGCAATTCCCATCAGCCCTAGCCAGAATAGCTAACAGTGAGGGGTGGAACAGCATCTGGAGCACCACATGTTCCCCACCCCTACTCTGGATGAGGATGGGCACTGGGACTGGTGTATGATTTGGGCTTGTCCAGGCCTAGGAATCTTGTAGCAGCAGCTGTAGTCTGGCAGCCTTGGTTTCTTCCACTGTGAATGCCACTAAATACAAGCTGATTGAGGAAACACTGTTAAGTATCTATAGTTTCTGGGCTTTGGAAAAAAAACCAGCTTGCTTCTATCAGAAAATTTGCTTCTATCAGAAGCAAAAGTAAAGTACCTGAGTTTGCAGTTTATCCCAAAGTTGAAGAAAAATTGCAAACCCAAACATGCCTCTCCTCTTTCTTTAAAAATAATTCCTTTCTTTAAAGCAATGGAGGACTTATCTATGTTCTGAAGGCCTTTATGGCGTAATTGCATTGAAACGAACCCCCTATTAATAAATCCACCAATGAATATCACTGAAGTTCTTCCCAGCCTCTCCTTCCCTGTCCCCCGCCCCACATTTTATTGTCTGTATCAGTTTCTAATCATATGTGGCTAAGTGGTATATTAGAGCTGAACGCATAGAAGACCAGAACATGCTGTACACCAGGAACACGCCTCTGCCCCATATCCCTCCTTCCCATGGCACACGCCACCCACAGACGCTGCCTGCAGCCAGTTGAGGCTTTAGCAACGTCAGCACCACAATGCCCCTTTCGACTAATACTCAATTTAATTAGAATATATTGGAAAATGAGAACATTTCTTATTCATGGTATGAAGCTTATGTAAAGATTTTCTGTTTTACGAAAACTAGTTCAAATATAATTTGCATATTAATGACAGTCTATATGAAACTGGCATCTCTACATGGTTCCCTCCAGCTGCCGTCCATCTAGCTAATACACATTTTCCAAAATAATTCAGCAAGTAATATGTATGCTGGGTGACCAGTGCATATATTTGAGAAATAAATGAATTTGTCTTTCATTTTGAAAGAATTAAATATATTTGTATCCCTCACTCATAAGATAGTCACACTTTCTTGAAAAGACAGGAAATTCATCTAAATATTTAGTCCTAGGCATGGCAAACTAGAAAGATTTTTCTCTGAAAATCCAGGGGAATAGGTATGGTTACCTGGCTTTTTAATGTGGCATCTGGTGACTGGTCAATACAGCAGCTGTGATGTTCAGATAAGGTAATTTGTTCATAATTCGCTTTTTTTCTTATACAGAACTCAGAATGGCTTACATCATTCTCTTACTGCTGCTTTCAATCTTATCCCTGCAACAACAGCCCTGTGAAGTAGGTTAGGCTGCATCTGTGATGGCCCGGAGTTACCCAGTTGGCTCCGTGGCTGAGCAGGGGCTAGAACCCAGTTCGTCTGAGTCCCAGTCCTGCACTCTTAACCACCAATGGCTTCACTTCCACCCCCTAGAGCAGTGATGGTGAACCTTTTGGAGAACGAGTGCCCAAACGGTGACCCAAAACCCACTTATTTATTGCAAAGTGCCAACACTACAATGAAACCTGAAATCTGAGGTTTTAGTTTAGAAAAAACCATTCACAGCCAGTCCGAGCAAATACATACATACATACATACATACATACATACATACCTACCTACCTACCTACCTACATACAACCTTGGCAGTGCACTCACCAGCCATGAGTAAGCTCTGTCGAGTCTCAGCTAATGAGTCGTGGCACGTGACATCATCACCTGGCACCACTACTCCTTTCTGAGCATGAGCATGTCCCCTATGTACATTTTTATCCGATGCTCGGCTCCTGGGGTGATGCTGGGGTGACCTGGTTCGCTTGCTGACAGAGAGGGTTCTGTGTGCCCGCTGTGGTATGCATGCCATAGGTTCGCCACCACTGCCCTAGAGTATGGGACATTACTTTTTAAGCCCTCTTGGGTGTCTGCTGAGTCCTCTCCTCCCTGTCCTGCTCTTTCTGCCCACATCAAGGCACAAAAGGAACACCTTACCTTAGGGAAGGTGGGAAAGTAGCAGGTACTACCATGGGAACACAGAGTACTGGCTTTTCACAGCAGAGACACAGAACTTAATTAAAACTCCTAGCAGGAATTGGCACTCATTCAGTATATCATTCGGCCCATAGGGCTTTTTCCTCAGCAAGAACACTGCCTGTATGGCTTTTTAGCAAAAACTAAAAAAATCAGTAGATGGATGTAAATGATAAAGATTAGGTAAGGATGAATGCACATTCCCTACTGGGAATCCTGGGACATAACTTTCAGTACTGCACAGTTCTCTTCACCTTCCCATTTCCCAAGGTCAGGTTATTTTCAGTGGCTTGGCTTCTGGGAAGAGGAGATGTTGGGTATGTTTCTAGGTTGGGATAAGAAGCAAGACAAGGACCTTGGATTCTGGCCGCAAAAGTAATCAAGAATATTTCCTTTGCACACCCATTTGATGCTTATAAATTTATTAAGCCATAATTTCAAGGATTCATGCAATAGCCCCATGAAAATGCAAAATACATGCGTACAGGTCTGTTGGTAGCAGGGTGCTGCTCCTTTCACTATAGGAATTTTTCATATGCACCCCTTTGAAACTACAGATAAAGAGAGCATCGTTTTTCCAAACTAAACTCAATGTACTTCTACTGTGACATACAACAGAGCTACTAGATTGGAATGACAGTGTTCAGACCTCATGGGGGGGTAGGGATGTGGGGGAATCACCATGCAATTCTGTAAGGAGAGACACAATTTTAGCTGGGTAAATGGGAGACTGAAATGCAATTCTGGGTTGGTAAATGAGAGACCACAAAGTTGACTCTCTGTTAGCCTCCAAGAAAGGAAGCCAAAGTTAATTATAGTTTACAGTAATTGACAGTGACAAACTCATACAATGATTTAGGACAAGATTGTTGTCAAACCTATACAGTCAATTTCTAATTCAAGGGCAAAGGCAGAAGATAAAGAAAGAGCAATGCCAGATGGGTTATATTATCAAAGGCTTGTTCTAGTAGGGTCATCTATATTTGAAATAAGCTGCCAAATATAAAGATGGGGGCAAGAAGCTTAACAGACTTTGGGTCTCTCAAAGTCAAAATATCAATTGAAACAAATAACATATTATAACTATTCTAAGATACAGTTGCACTATTATTGGGAATATACCTGAGGTGCATTTTCGGAGGGATCGTTCACACAATATAAGGGAGAATTTGCAACAGGACAAACATATATTAAAAGCATCTGTAATTAGGTGGACCTAATTTCAGTGGCTTTGCCTTCAAGTAGATGATAGCGTGAACTGAAGGGTGAAGGTTATAAAGATCTAGAGGTATCAAGTGAAACCCCACTTGCATTAACACCACTGCTTGGACTGGCCAGAAGCCTCCACCATCAGAAGCGGAGACATACACACTACAGCCAAAAATTAATCCTTAACTTGATGCATGCTAAATACAAACTAATAGAGTATCTAAGAAGCTGAGCCACAAACCATAACATTTCCAGTTCAAATCTTCATGTTGGCCATGTTCTGATAAACTCTGGCACTTGAGCCTTAACTCTACATACCCCCACCCACTTTGTGCCATAATGGGATCAGTTTAGCATATTCTTGCAAGAGTTCTTCTATTCACCTAATAGGGCTAACCAATCAGTCTATTTCCAGTTGATATCAGTTCCATATCTGTTCACTCCTAAGTCGGTTCTATTCCATTTCAGCATTAATCCTGTCATATTTTTGAAGAACTTTTATGTAAATTTATATTTAAATCAACTTCTACTTGGCCAGATGATTGGTTATTGCCTTAAAACTGATTGTAAAAACAGATGCAGAGCAAGAATAATCTCTAAGAAATGGCCTCTGAACCTAATCCTGCTGCCTCATAGTGATAAATATATCACCAGATCTTTACTTGCTGTTAACAAACAATATTTACAAATAGAAATGATGCAAAAGTTTAACATAGTCATTACTTGAAAGGGGGGGGGTGGTTTTACCTAATGGTGGGCTACTTCTTTAAATGGATCTCCTCCCCCCAAAACTTACCAATAAGTTCCCACTATTCATGCAGAACCTCCTGACAAAATTCTATTCTGTCCAGTTGCTTGGGGAGTTTTGAACCCTGTAGCTGAGGGTGCCTCTCCTCAGTCTACCCCTAGGGGGAAAAATAGAAAAAAAATGTATTTCTGACTTCTTTGTCCTTGGTCAGAACCATAGAACTAAACTAAAAATGTGAGAATCCTGATAACACAAATGGGAGCTTTGCAACCATACAGTCTGTGGGGGGAAATAGTGAGAAGTACCATTTTAAAACAAGGCAGCCAAACAATCAAACATTTTAAAGCACTTTATTTGTAGAGAGGGGAAGAGCAAGGGGACAATGCCACACACAGTGAGGTCAAGCTGGGAGTTGTAGGACTGTTTTCTATTTGAATGGGATTAAGCCATTGGCTACTCATATCTCATCTGTGTGAATAGAACCTTAGGTTACAGAATGCATGCAGAGTTCTTCACAGAAAGGACGGTCTGAAAGGAAGCACCTTGGTCTCTTCATTATACCATTAAAAGAGCAACAGGCAGTGAACAAGGTCCCACTTTTCTGGGAATATGGATTTGGTGAAATCTGCCCTCTTAGTGGAGATTGTCTGCTGTTTTCTCCAAGGATTGACTGCTGTCAATAGTGCATTATCTGCCATTTCTGATAGATATCGATCTATCGGAAATGGTAGATCCAGCCAGCAATCAGAAAATTGCTTACTGGTTGGTATTACCTTCATAACAATCCTGTATTAGAATTATAGGATTAAACAAACAGTTACAGGAGCTGTCATTTTAACTGCACAAGCTATTGTGCAAATGTGCTTAAGTTCTGGATATGTTCAGGGGAAGAAAAAGTACAATCTAGGTTATGCAGTCATCCTGACATGGTGCCAATTTACCAGATGCTCTGGGACACTGCATTAGAAGTAGAAATTAGTTGCAGATATATAACAGCTGGTTGACTTCACACAGCCATCTCCCTCTGGCAAATGCCATCACCTTCAAGGGACATTTTCTTCAGACTGCCTGGCTGGATTCACACAACATAACAAGAAACTCTCTATGGGTACCATGGTGAATGTTTTTATACTATGATCTGCCCAAATGACAATCAAGTGTTCTCTATGCTATTATAGTTTCCATCCCCTTGCTCAGTCCTCCTGATGTTTGCATGTATCCCATCAGCCACCCCACCTGAAATTGAAATCTGAGGTGCAGTACTCCCTCCCCATGTCACCTACTTCTTCCTATTTGGTCTGGGCATAGAGGCTGGATGACTGGAGTGGGTCTTCCAGTTGCTGGCCTTTCCAGGGGACTCTATGGTAGTTGCATACCAGCATCATATATACCATGATCCTGGGTTGAGGCAACATGAGAAGCCATGGTGGTATGGAAAAACCATAGAACAAGCATTTGTACTGTGGTTTCTAAAGACCAAACTCACCATGGTGAAATTCCACAACTGGGTTCAGACAGCATGATAGACCAACAACGGTAATCAATCACCATGACTTGTCATGTTGTCTGAGTCCAGCCCCTGTGTGAGAGAATTTTTGTCTTCATTAACTCTTCCATCCTAAAGGACTATGAAGCCAACATGGAATACTCCTGCTGTGCTGACAAGAATGGCAGTAGTATATACACCAATACATGAGATACACACATCTCATGCATGTCATGAGAAGCTATGGTGAAATTTTACCATTGTGGATGTATTGTGTTGTCTGGCTTGAGTTCCACAGTTCTTGTGTGGTGGGATTACTTTTCTAAAACCACAGACAGAATCAAAGATCCATTCTAAGCTTTCTTTCTGTACCACACTTAACCTGGATCACTATTTTACCATTGTTGGTATGGAAACACCATACAGTTCCCTGGCAAGAGTAGCCATGTAAGTGGCTGCTTCTACCCATCATTTTATATTACCCTCAGCTCTCTACCATCAGATGCAACATTGCTCACTTTATTCCCATTGGCCAAGCAGTGTGTCTGTTGCCCTGTTTAATTTTGGTAGCAGGGTCAGTGCAAAACACATGGAGGAAGAAGGGGGGAATAGTAGTGAAATTGCTTATTTCAATGTAATAAAAATCTCTGTAGCAACTGGAGCATCTGGGAAGCACCACAAATGTACAATCATACTCAGGAGAGGGAAGCAGGGAACCAACCTCAGGACTGCAGTAGATCAGTCAGGAGAAGGCTGCTTTGGTCCATAGGCAAGAATACAGAAAGAACCAGAGCTGCTGGGATGCATAGTGAGGTTAGGTGGTTGGGAGTAGGCAGTGTGGAAACCATGTTGTACTCTAAAAACACAATTGCCTGACTTGTGAGTTCAAATTCAGTGTGCCAGAGAAATTGTGTGGCTTAGTTTTCCATGATATGCAAAGGTGGCCAGTGTGCATGTGTGTGGGTGTGTATGGTAGGGGGCTGCTTTAATGTATATGATTTAGAATAGAAAATCATCATGTTTCAAATAAATAATCAGTGTCCAGCCAGATTCTGTTTCAACAACAAAAAGGAAGATCCACCTTCCCTTTGACCTGCCTTTCCTCTCAACATTCAGTTGTCCAGACTTGCTGACCATCTCCATGGCTCCCATGGTGCCCATGGGTGCCTGATTGCTTATCCAGCCCCTAGCTTCAGCCTGTCAAATCATATGAACCTAGTAATGCCAAATGGGCGGCATTGTTCACAAACTAACCACAGGCTTAAAAGAGGATCTGTATGATTTGTTAACTACACGTACCCACCCTTTCTGGGTTCACATGACTTCACAAACTTAAATATTCCAACTGTTCACCAACACATACCACTAAGTCCTGGAGGTTTATTAACTCACAATGGTTTACACTAATGTATGAATAGAAAAGACAGGTTAGAACAAGACAATAACTCAGAGACTGAGTGTGGATTGTCAATGAACTGGGCATTGTTGTTGAAGTATGGGTTATCATGTTGTCTAAACCCAGCTTCTCTAACAAGCCATGGCTTGTTGGCTGTGAACAGCCCATGAAAAGAGCCCATACTGGGTTGTGAATTGTGGGTTTGTTTGTTTTATATATTTTGGCTGGGTTCGGACCATGCGATAACTCATGTTTCAACAACAACTCATGCCTGAACCTCTGTTTAGTTCCTGAGTGTGGTCTATCATGTTGCAAGAACCTAATAATCCCTCCCCACACTTCAACTTTATCACTTGAAATTAGCTAACAGAATAGAGTGCCTGAGGGGATGGAGTACAATGAAAAAAGTCAGAGCTATTATAGTTCAGCTCCCCTTACCTCCATGGATGTTAAATCAATCCCCAAGTCCTCCTTGTGAAAGGAGGAGATGTGAGTAAACACCTATGACTGGTACCATCTCATTTACTTTGGACCTCAATTTGACTACTTAATATACTGGTCCCAAGGCTCTTAATTCAATATACTATCACTCTTACAAACAGTGCAGCCTTGTTCCTTTCATTTTTAGAGATATGATGCAATTCCAATTAAATTTCAACAGTGTTAAAACTTGCAAGTAGCAAAGTCAAGTGATTCAGTCAGAATTTATTTCCTTTTCTTTCATGCTGTTTTCTTAACAGCTTTCCTTTGAGTATTCTGTCACCATTAAAAGTTATTATTGCTTGGTAACCTTTCACATCAGCCTTTCAGTCTCTTGAAAATGGAACGAAATTTGTCTTCTTGAGCTACAAAGACAATCTCCAGTTATGAAGTTTGGGCTTACTTTGAAGTACAATAGCAGGATGTGAGAAAAAGCAGCATAATATGGTTAGGATAAGCTGTCTTATTCACTTTTAGTTGCACTGAACTCCTGATTGTTCTTCTCTCATAATACATTAATGTCTCCATGTATATTTCTAATACATCTTTCTTAAAGGTAAAGGTTTCTCCTTGACATTAAGTCCAGTCATGCCCGACTCTAGGGGGCGATGCTCATCTCTGTTTCCTAGCTGAGGGAGCCAGCGTTTGTCTGCAGACAGTCTCCATGGTCATGTGGCCAGCATGACTAAACATTGAAGTGCATGGAACGCTGTTACCTGCCCACCGAAGTGGTACCTTTTCATCTACTTGCATTTGCATGCTTTCGAACTGCAAGGTTGGCAGGAGCTGGGACGGAGCAACGGGAACTCACCCCGTTGTGCAGATTCAAACCGGTGACCTTTCGATCAAGCAGCCCAGCAGCACAGTGGTTTAAACTACTGCGCCACCTGCAGTCCCTTAATGGAAGACAAAGTGAGAACCATATAGAGCACATTCTCCTAAAATATTTTGATATATTCTCCCTTGTATTTCATTCATTGGTTGTTCAACAAACTATTGCCAATCATTTAACTTTTCATTCCTTTTATCACAACTAATAAGAGATTAACCACTTGCATCTTCTAAACCATTCTGAGGTCCATTCCAAAGAAAACTGGTTCCAGAAGAGATCATGCAATTTGTTAGATATTTGGTAGTATTGCTTGAGTAGAGTCACTAAGGGAAAATGGATTCATGGGCACCAAGGACTAAGCTGCCTGCATGCTTAACTAACCACATCTGCTTTCTCCTATCTGGTGAACCTTACCTTGCAAGGGAGACCTCTCTTTCCTCTTGAACCCTCCTTGAGGAAAGACATACATGCCTGGGTCTCTTTTAGCCATGCTGATTCCAACGGACTCTAAGCTGTACCTGCATGAACTAACCAGCATGCAAAATAGCAGGTACTTTTGTAAGTACAATTGTTTTAAAAAGGCATTTCTTGTTATAACTAGTCTGGATTAGCTTTCATCTTAAAGAGCTTTCTGGGTCCTCATGGACCATATGGTGAACAGTCGAGTAAGTTGGTAATAAGATTCCACATATAATCCTCCTTCTCATTAGTCATAACGATGGGTTAGAAGTTCTGAATTACCATATTCATTTATGTATGGATATACTACCATTGATATGCAATGTGCTTTACAATTTATAATATATAAACATTGTGCTCCTTGCCCAGAAATGCTTATAGTCTACATCTCAGTGATGGATGAGACAACAAATAGAGAGGAGAATGGAAGAGAAAAGGATGAATTTGAGCAAATACATTTCAGCTGGGAATAAGAACCCTAAATGGTCCAGATGACCAGGATGCCCTTTTTACCATCTTCATCTGATATACCTGCTGCATTGGTTCCCATTGTTAATACTGGGACACAAAGATCATATCACATGTTTTCTATATTGTTCCACCTTCATTAATCATTAGTTTGTTTGAGGGCTCCATTCAAGATGCTGATTTTTACCCTTTAAAGCCCTCCAAAGCCCAGGACAACCCTTCAGCTCCAGACGCTGATGGAATGAGTAGTCCATTCTGAATAGTTTCCTTCATTTATACGGTTCATAAACCCTTTCCCCAAATAAGCATATTCTCTGCATCTCTGGTTGAAAGATCTGTCTAAATGTAAAATGTCTCATGCTTTTTGTTTTGTTTTACTCCCTAAGTATCAGTATCATAATGAGTGTGTGCCCAGCTTTATGACTCATATTTTTCCACAATAGAAAACTTAGCTTTGGTACCAATACACATATTACATATTATCCTTCTGAGATACTTTGAGTCTTCCTAACTGTTCATACAATTAAAAGAAAAAGTACCTAACAACCACAGGTCCAACAAGGCAACAGAATTGTAATGAGAAACATTGTATAGCTTGGATATATGGATTGACGTTTAATAAAGGGAAGTGGCAGGTATTGGGTAAAAATTCTCAACCATCAGTTAAGGGGAACTTTTTTAAAGGAAATTGCACTCAACTGGCGAGGAAGTAATTCTCAAAGTCTCTTAAGAGTGAGGCACATTTCCAGAATTCATTGCTAGTGAAGTCATAGAGGAAACAGTTCTACTACTAAATAATTCCTCAGGAGAAGACATTGTTTTGAATACTCCCTATTAGGTGATAGGAAATTTCAGAGGTGAGCTTTATTTGTGGCGTTCTTCCAATATCTGTGTATTTATAAATAGGCAGACTGAGAATGGGACAGCAGGAAGACATTCAGAAAGATAGTGTTAGATTGTAACACCATGTCAGTTCCCCAAAAACTGATGGGAAACTGATTGGCATTTTGACAACTCCTGCAAAACTGCTGTTCATTTGTCGTTTTCTCTATTGCAGAGTAAATTCAGCCTCCAGTCCCAAGGCACACACCTTGAGAACATTAGCTTTATTTCTCACCCAAGAAGACAGGACGAAGCCAAAGACATCAAAATCCACCAAACCGACACCTTCTGCTAATGAATTACATGAAAGCTCTGAGAGAGAGCATTTTATATATCCAAAGAGGATGTTTGCAGCAATATACTCATTACAGATAAGATTATGCATTCCACAGTACAGAAGCTACATTGGACTGCTTCTCACCACATGGACAAGTTTGTCACTGAACTAGCAAACTGGGTGACAAGTGCAAGTGAGAGAAAAATGCAGCCGAAAGATAAATCTGCTGTTCTCATTAAAGCCAGTTACATTTGTTGTGTTTTCTGGTCCATTTCCAAATGGAAAGTGTTTAATGCCTTACCATGTTGTAAAAGTACATATCTAGTTCTAATATCTAGCAGGGACTTGTCAAGCAATGATTTGCTGTCTCTCAGATCACCAGACCAGTGTGGGGGCACTTAAAAGTGTGGGGAAGCAGAACTGGAAAGAGAAGCAGAGACATGCCTTCAGAAGGGAATCCCAGCTCCTTCCTGGACTCTCTCACCCTCCTCAAGCCATTGTGAGATTATCTACTTGCCTTCTAAGGGTGCTCAGCAGGTCCCTTGCTTTTGGTGGACCCAGAGTAGCCAGGACCATTTTCACCTAGTCCACACCAACAGTAGCAAAAGTTCAGTACAGTCACAAATTGTGAATAGTGTGGGCAATGATGAGTTGAGATCTATTCACCTTAAGGTTGCTCTTTCAATGTTCTTCTGTCTAGTTTCTTCTTGGATTTTGGGGTCCTGTACTATGATAAATGTTTGCTGGAGCAAAGTAGCTAATATCAGGTTATTCTGGAGTTGTATGCTAGAGTCCATACTCCATGGAAAAGTAGAACAAATTCAGTTCATATTTAATGTTTCTGACCTCAGGTCAGGAATGGTCAGAAGACAAATTTGGATCTACTAAGAGTTCTCTGGGTGATCTGCAGTAAATTGTCAAGTATTTTTGAGTCCCATTTGTTCTAACAATAGGAATAAAATTACTCTGCTCTAAATTATACTGCTGAAATGAAGAAAGGTTGAGGTAAGTGGCTTGGGGGTTTATGAGGATGGCATTTAGACTTGACTGACATGTATTGTGTGTGATGACTTGAGTTTAAAGCCAGAAGGAAGAAAGAAAGAGACTAGGCCATGACAGGTAGCACAACACAAACAGGTGTGTGATGTTTTTAATAGGTGTTACCTTGACATACTGGCTAAAATATCCATTTTGTTCCAGACACAGAGTATGGAGAGCCAGCAGGGATGGTACTAAGGTCTGGGACTGCCATACTGGCACAGTAACCCTAGTGTATATATAGCCAATGTCTAGTTTGGATTAAATGGAGGAGGTCCCTGTAACAATGGAAATATGCAAATGCATGCCTGATTGCTATGCCACCAGACAGCCAAGCAACCCACAAGGGTACATTTGCATTTGCTGATCAGAAGCCCTTGTGAGGGAAATACGGTCTGCTCTGAAGGAGCTGGCAGGCCAGCCAGGTCAGCTGCAACCTGAGTATCCTCATACCTTCTGTTTCAAATACCGTTATATGCCACTCTATGTAGCCATCAAGATGTACATTAATCAAGAAGCAAGAGATCTGCAGGAGCCTTTTCTTCAGTAGCCCATGCCAAATGATTATTTCCTTTCTTCAACCAATCCTGGACCATGTTTCTGAGCTGCCAAACTTCCCAACCCTTTGTTACAAACCCTGTAACTGGCTTACAGTTTATTTCATTTTTTTTACCTTGGGACATCATCATTTTGGTGTGTCTCAGCTGCAAGAACAACCCAGATGTGATGCACTGCAGCATCTTCTTCATGATCTTTCTTTAGCAGGATTCCTTTCTCTACTCTGGTGCTGCCTGTCCCTTTCCTCCTTCCTTCTAGTTTTAAACTCAAGGCAGTTTTCTGGGATTCAGTCCTTTTACTGAAACTCAACAGTATGAATGGTAAACAGCCTTCTACCAAAGTTGAGGGAGAAACATCTGCTTTTGAAAAGAGTTGGATGACGTATTTCCACAATGAGCCACAAAACACTGAGCATGAAGCTTCTGGGTTTGCCAATTGCCATAAAGGTTTCCATGGCTGCTCACCAACCTGAACCCCAACTGAAATATGCCTACACTTACCTGCCAATCATGACTAAGTGGATGAAGTCTAATCAGCTTTAGCATGACCCATCCCATCTAAATGTGTGAAATCGGCAAAAGAAACAGGCAGAAAAATTCCTACTTGGCTCTGGAGAGGTGACCAGACACACTCATGCTGTACACAAGGAGGGAGCTTGAAAATACAGTGAAGCTGAGGCTCTGTGGACCATAGTCCCACCAAACACCTGATATAATGTCTGTGCATTAAGTATGCAGTGTTGACCCACTTGCCAGTCTATATGAGCTGGGCATGTGCAGAAATATATCCTTGCCCAGAATTCCCAGTATATAATCGGATACACAACAATGCTATCCTTGAAGTATGATAAAGGCATGCTGGCTTGTCATATGAACAGATGCCCTCTGCTGACTGCACCAAATTATTTTCTGTCACTTGAGAAAGGATTTCTATAGTTTAAAAAGGCCATTTACAGTGAAACTTTTGTGTCATTTTGGTACCTACTATCTTCAGCCTCTTGAGCAGAGAATAAGTATTTTAATAGTGCCTCTGGAATGGCCAAATTAACGTTAAAGTACATAGAGATTGAATATGCAACATAAAAAGGAGAGGCAGTGCCTAATGTGGAGTTCCACCACATTTTCAGCAGCCTGGTTGAGGAAAAACTTCAATTTTTCCTTTTCCCTTGATGGTTCACATTAATAAGAAAGCAACAAAAGATAGTTCAGATGGAAGAAAAGGACATTTTGCACATCTACCAATGGAGCAACTTTATGGACTATGGAAATGGTTTGAAAGCTGAAGATAAGATAAATCTCCACCTCCACCCAGACCAAATCTAAGAAAAGATGGTCTATATTAATAACATTCCGATAACATTATTTTCCTGAGGTTACTAGTCCCATCAGTTATCATGTCGTCTCTTTTCCAGAACTGTTCACTTCTTAGTGGGCATTCTGAAAGCACATCTCTCTTTTAGTAAAGAGAGTGTTTTGTGTGGGCAAAGGAATACCAAGTTTTAGGACTGAACAGGTCACATTTACGTTCTGTGCACTTCAGTGTTTAGTGACGCTGAACACATGACCACGGAAACTGTCTGCGGACAAAGGGTGACTCACTCGGCCATGAAACAGAGATGAGCACCACCCACAAGAGTCAGACATGACTGGACTTTAATGTAATGGGGAAACCTTTATCTTTAATATAGAGCTGTCTAACATGATCGACATGGAGAACGTTCTATAATTAACATAGGGATGAACAAATCTCTCAGTTCTGATTTCTCTTATTTTCTCATTTTCCCAATTCCAATTCCACCTCACACTCTCAGAATTTTTCAAGGCTTAAGCCATGATCTGAGAAGGAGTTTTGCATGAAAAATGAAAACCACTTTTTCTGTGCACATTTCTTTTAATGTGTTCATTTCTGCTCAATGCACACAGTTTTGCAAGCAACTTTCCTAAAACATGTTAATCTTATTTCAAAGGCATTTATTTTGTATATTAATTAACCCATTCACTTTATGAAGAAAGTGTGAGGTAGTCTTCCCATTGAAACTCTCCATAGACTTCGCCAGTGTAAACAAATTAGCACTATGCTGCCAAGCTCAACTATTTCATTACTTAGGAGAGGGCTTATCACTGGTTCCCAGGTTCAGTCTCTAGCATCTGCAGGCGGGAATGGAATAATTCCTCCCTGGAACTTTGGAAAGTCACTAACAGTCAGAATTGACTATAGTGGGCTAGCCAAATAAATTGTATCTTGACTTCATTAAAACAGTGTCCTGTGCACCAAGGCCAACAGTTCCACCTCCACTCATTAACTGATGGATCATATGATTGTAGATGCCATCTCTCATTTCTCAGACATCCTTTTCCACTGAATACCAGCCTCAACCCTCTTTCTTCTTTCATACTTAACACCAGTCCTTTTTCCAAACTTGCGATGGAAAAGTTTATGAATGATTAATCAAAGATAGAATATTTTCCTTCTCTTCTAGCAGGAAAGAAGAAAGTTGCCTTTTAGGACTTGTGTTTTGTTTGTGCACTCATTATGTCTTGTTCAAGGTTATTCCCTCTTGTACTTTGCCTTGTACTTGGTGGCCATGTTGCTTATACTTCTATTATTCTATGTGTTCTGCCTCCTACATTCATTTAGTAGGATTTTATCATTGTATTCTCTCTCACTGGGGCTTATTACAGTGTTTTTGTTTTCCCCCCACAAGTAATTATTTTTTCATTACAGAATAAACTAAACAAAATAAAACAATAGCTGGAATACCAAGCCTGGACTGTGTATAGCCATTGACTATAGGTCTTTTCACCTTTGCTGCTGCAACATTCAACTTGCCAAAGAAGCATCTGGGGAAACAGTAGCCATTTTCATATGCCATCGATACCACAGGAATCGAGCTATACTGCCTGACCCACTCTTAATGTAGCATCTTCCTTTACTGCTGCCCCATTGCCATCCACCCCTGAAGAGTTGAGACCCCAGCTTGTCCAGAACTCCTAATCACATGAAGCGTCTACTTGGAGCAACTCTGCAAAAACATCTGTGTTAACTACATGAATGGGAAGAGGCAGGACAAGTGAATGAAATGACTTTAGAGATGGGCCAACACTGCACCCCCAATTTCTGTCCAAACTGTGATGATCCTGCAGAGTTGGTCCTATGATGGTCTTTTTCCATAGGTGGTTCGCCATCCTTCATAAGGTAATGAAAGGATGGGCAGAGACACATGTTTTCCCACTGGTACTGATTCAGGAAGCCAATGGAGTGGCAGAAAGGTCTTCATCTAATTTCTAAAACAAGATGTTTTAATATAGATCATTCCAAAAGCAGGTGTACATGAGTATGATTATTTGTGGAAGGGAAGCAAAGCAGCAAGCAAAGATGTCACGCACACAAGATGAAGTATGTTTCCCTCTATAAAATGATAACATTAAATGATTCTTCTCCTCTCAGTCAAACCTGTCAACATGGAGAAATAAGAAAAGAGAGCTGCAGCACAGGCAGGGTAATAGGAAGCTTCTTGAAAGCCTTACATCCCAACATGGCTTGCTTACATATTTCAGTTCATTAAAGTGTTACAATCCTCTCACAAGCCATTTTCTTCTTCTGTGTTTTCAGTGCTGGTATCTGAAAAACATACTAATGAATTGAATAACTGAACAGACAGCCTTGTTTCCTTAAATGCCCGGGCGGGTAAGGAAAAAGGAGCACAATCCTGTCCACGTAAAAGCGACTGAGAAACCTCCACTTGCACTTGCATCCACCGCTGCCACCATTGCATGTCCGCTACTGTATCACTAGGAAGGAGTCAGTGCCACTGTATCGGCTATTTAGACATTAGTGAAGCATTAAGCCCGGTTCACATGGACATGACTTTGTGGCTAAGAACCAAAGTGTGAACTGAACGCCATGAACAGAGAAGTGCAAGGAGGTATCACTTTCAGGTTAATGATGCTTAGGGGGTGATGAATGAGTGTTGGAACAGCAGGGAACAGAAGACAGGAGTGGAATGGAGTGACTAATATCCCTTTCAGGGAACACTGTACACTGCAGTCTTTTGTTTCAGGTCTCTCGTGGTGGTGCCATAGCCTAATCACACATGCAAGTCTTTGAGCAAATAGAAAGCAGCATGCATGTTCCATCCTTGGTTTTAAATAGTCAGTTGACCAATGCTATTGCAGCCATCAAGGAATTCAGAACCAACCCATTGCTGCCGCATTTGGAAGGCTTGTTCGATGAATCCTAACGTAACCTGAAAATTGACTTCTTTAGGAGACATCCACCCCAATACATCAAGAGTGGGAAAAACAAGAAGATGCAGCAGTAACTCTGCAAAAATGAGTTCAAAGAGAGAGAGAAGTGCCTAGCTGGTGGCAGCAACAGTGGAAAGGAAGAGAGAACTGCACTCATGGAAGCCTAATGACAGCAGCTCACAAAAGATCCCCTCAGCTGCGTGCACACACAAACCTGGAATGGGCACTGAGGGGGCCACTTTTGTCTTACAAAAAAAGAAAGTCTAAACACACAGAGAGAGAATGAGAGAGCAAAGGCAAGCGCAGAAGACAAAAGAGGACACCATTTGGCTCAATATTTGTATATGCTAACTAACATAATATTAGTTATGTCATATTTTATTTATTTATTTATTTATTTACTTTATTAAAACATTTTATGCCACCCCATTCACCGAAGCCTTGTTGTTGTTTGTTGTTTAGGCACAAATTTGTGCCGGGCTCTTCACAACCCCATGGACAACATTCCTCCAGGCTCTCCTGCCCTCCACCATTCTCTGGAGTCCACCCAAGCTCACACCCACTGCCACAGTGACCCCATCCAGCCACCTCAACCTCTGCTGCCCCCTTCTCCTTTTGCCTTCAATCCTTCCCAGCATCAGGGTCTTCTCCAGGGAGTCCTTCCTTCTCATTAGGTGGCCAAAGTATTTGAGCTTCAGCTTTAGTACCTGACTTTCTATAGAGCAGTCATAACTACGTATACTTTAAATAGAAATGCAGTGCATCTCACCATAGCTGGGAAGTGACCCCTGTGACTATTGTCAGGCAACATCATTAAGCCTGTTACCCTTCCTAAGGGTCTTTCTCTTTAAACAAAGTTTGGACCATAGTCCTTTAAAAAGAAGATCTCCTTCTGAAAATTAGGACACCTGGCCATCCTATCTAGGTATATGCAGTCTGAGCATTTATCATTCTCCATTTACCTGCAGGATAAGATAACTGCCATACATATTTGCATCAGAAAATGACCCTAAATTAATAGAGATAAACTCTACTAATCATAATGGGACTTATTTCCTATGTTTTAGATAGCCACCTAATTATGTTTTCACCAACTGTTTCAGTGAAGCATCTTCGGAATCACACCAGCTTTGAGATGTCTGGTGATTTGGACTGTAGGGCATGTCACAAAATCTCCCTTTGGCTCAACATAAAATATACCAGTATGGCCAGCTGAAAGTCAAATACAATGACAAGCAAGTATACTGTCATCTGTAGCACAGCTAAAGGGGAAGACACATTTTCTTCACAAATGTATTAATAGTATATTTGATGAGCAATCTTTTTGGAAGTTAATTAGCAGGTGACTCTATTGTTAAGAACTAGGTCAAGTTTCAAGGTAATTGGATTTGCAGGTATTTCACCCTCTTATCACCTGGCATGGAAAGTAGGTTATCTCAAAATAAAAGTAAAATTCAGGACATTACTCTTCATTGCATATGGGAAAATATGCAGCTTTTAATAACACAAACACCCTAAATGTATTCAAATGGTTCCTTTTTAAAACTTCACCTTTATTTCTCCCTTGATCTTAGGAGATCTACACTAGAGTTCCTTCAGTTTACCAGGAAGCCCTGTCGCAGCATTTGTGCAAAACACAATTCGGGGCACATGGTAGTGAAAATAATGCAGCTTGCACTGGGTTGAACATGTGATCTTATGTCACACACAAGAGCAATTGTGGGAGAAGCAGGAGCAGTTGGAAATGTGATGTGTGCAGGGTTGTGGTGGTTTTTAATCCATGAAGACACATGCAGGTGCAAAGAGCAAACTTTTTTTAAGGCAGGAACTAACAGCCCTTTATGCCCCTCCAAAAAAAGGGGGGGAACAGAAGGTGGTGGATGTGGATGCAGATGCAGATGGGGGGAAAGAAGGGTAGGCTATGGAGTGGCTTACTGCCATCTTCCCATCTCCCATGGGGTAAAGCCAGTGGAATCAGCACCTCCCCTCCGCTCCCCTCCAGATGAGTACAATTCCTGAAAATAAGTTCAGCCCTCTCCTCTTTCCCAAGAACTGAAGACAATGTGATTTTTCCAAGAATAAACACCACTCAAGACAATGTGATTCACTCCTGTGCAGATGTGTCTGTTGGTGCATTTGCTGCTAGTTTTTCTTTGAGACAAGAGTACAAAGGAGCCATTGGAAGACATTCCATACTTCATTCCAGAGCACAGGGGAGGCAAGGGGGATGCAGAACTGCTTCCCCTCTTCAGTTCATTGGACCAAGCAGGAAGAGAGAGAAGCTGCGGGAGGGGGCATGAGAGTGCGAGGGGAAGCAAACTGAAAGCTGATCAGGCTTCATGCCAGGCTGCCTGTGTTGAGCCAAGCCAGGAACAGCTTCCTTCATCCAGTCCTGAAAGCAACCCAAGAGGTTGTGTTGTGCTTGTCACAGATTCACCTACTCTTGTTGGAAAACGTTGCCAGCAGCTGCCCAACAGGACACCTGCAGTTCCACTTTCCCGCAAGCCCACCAGCTCAGTGAAGGCTCTCGTTCTGTCCCACCCCAGAAGAGCCCCACAAGTCTATCATGTCAAATCATGGATTTGGGGAGAAGCACGGCATATAACATTTAGTGCTAGAACTGATCTGAAGAAAAGCAGATATAATGGCAGACATAGCATGAGGAGAATGATTTTTGAGTGAATACCAGTGCATTAAGCATTAGAAAACCTGTAAAATGGTCTAGCATGTATCTGTCCTATCATCTGAGATTAACTTTGGTCGAGTAAGAATACAAGAAGGGAAAAAATGGCCCAGTAGAAACCTTGAAGGCTTCTGCAATGCTAAAAGTCACGTGACAGCCTGCTCCATTTTCTCTTTCAAAAACTGACATTCAAAAGCCTAAAGTTTTATAAATAATTCATCCTGGCACTTAGCATCAGATAACTTAGTCAGTCTGTCCCTTTAAAAATATATATACTATCTGAATATTTTAAATTTTATGACTCCCTCAAGTTGCAGACAGAATATTTTCATTATTACCATACAGACATATTATTTATGGTGTACTTATAATAGAAGATATATGATCCAGTGACTGTACATCAAATTGATAAGAATCAAAATGCATTATCTCAAGTATGAGGCAAATACTAGGTGTGCTTGTGGTGGGGGGCAGGGGGATCTCGTTGATCAGATTTTCCTTCTCAGTCAATTTTATTTATTTATATATTTATTAATTATTGCATGCATTTATTCCCCATCCTATCGCTCCAAACACTCAGGATGGCTTACAAAATATATAAAAATACAATAAATATATAATTACTATAAAACATTAATTATTAAAAGAATATAAAACATCACTATGAAGTTAGTTGCTTCCTGCTGAGTTACCTAAGCAGGTACATACAAATTGCAACACAACATATATGATCTTAACATACTTGCCAAGTAATATATGACCTTATTAGTAATAATACCACATGACCTTCTTAAACATCTGAACAGGCTTACATTTAAAGAAAATGTGAGCTCTAATGCAGTCTATGTTCTAAAATTAGACCATATTGCCTACCTCAGTGGTTATTCCTATTTATTTGCACTTCTGTGAATACAATGAAAGCAACTGAGAACTCAAAAGAAAGCTGTGCTTTTATCTGGTGCTCCCAGTATTATGGAGCTCCATAAGTCAATATTGTGATAAATAGTCTAGTTCTGTAGTTCAAATATGGAGCCCATATAGTGTTTTAGATTTGCAACATCCTTCCATGTAGCTTGCTAAAGTTTATGGCATAAATGAAAAAAAAAATACAGAGCTTTGCCTTGACACAAATGACTTCAAGCAAATACTATATATCAGCCTTCTCGAACCTTGTACCTTCCAGACATGTTTGTACTGTAATACCCAGTATTCCCAGCAATGGATTTGCTTGATGGGAATTTTGGGAGTTGAAGTCCAAATGTCTCTGAAGGCCACCTGCTCTAGTCTACACTTTTTGCTAACCTGAACATGTAAAATTTCTGTATAACCAATCCATACCTATTTTCTGTAATAAATATGCAACATGGATATGCCTAGTTGGGAAAGACTGGACTAAACAATCTAAGGCAAGGGAGCCAACTGGGTGACTTTGGGCCAGTCACAGACTCTCAGCCCAACCTACCTCACAGGGTTGTTGTTGTGGGGATAAGATGGAGGAGGAGATGTAAGCTGCCTTGAGCCCTTTGTAGGAAAAAGGCAGGATATAAATCGAAATAATAAATAAATAAATAAATAAATATGTCATAGAAGACCATCCATGTGCTTAGGTGGGTTCAGGCTATGCTCCATATTCCCTCTACCTTTAGAAGAGTGGATGATAAATGGGGTGACCATTTATAAATCCAAAATACCAGCACATGCTCTTACTACCAATGACTAAGCATTTGAAATATTACTAGGATGCCATATTTGTTTTGAAAATTTAAGAGATGCCTAAACCAGTAAGGACATACAAGATAGATAACTCCATTATGAATGGATGTATGTGTGTAATTAATTTGTTTTTCATTCTCATTTTCTCTTCTTTTTCTTTAAAAAGGTAAAGATTTCCCCATGACAAAGTCCAGTTATGTCTGACTCTTGGGGGCGGTGCTCATCTCAATTTCCTAGCTGAGGGAGCCAGCATTTGTCCGCAGACAGTTTCTGTGGTCATGTGTCCAGCATGACTAAACCGTGAATTGCACGGAATACTGTTACCTTCCCACTGAAGAGGTACCTTTTTATCTACTTGCATTTGTATGCTTTCGAACTACATGGTTGGCAGGAGCTGGGACAGAGTACAGGAACTCACCCAGTCTGCAGATTTGAACTGTCGATCTTTCGATCAACCAGCCCAGCAGATCAGCAGTTTAATTACAGAGGTATAAAAATGCTCTGCTCTTATACTGTGTGGGTATCCGGAATGTAACGAACCAGAATAAAATACCCAAGCAGTTTTCACCTCAATGGAAATAGACATGCTGAGTGCATACAGAAAGTTTTGTGCTAAACTCTAGAAATATATCTAATTGTACTAAGCAATCATTCTAGTCATTGAAAATATGTTATAATATCAACTATGTGAACTACTTTAGGAAAAATATATATGCAAATATATATTATTAGGAAGTACAGTCTGGGTTAATATTCAAATTAGCCTTCAAAAAATCACTTAATTGATTGTTACTGTAAAAAATATTCTATTTTATGGTTTATTTCCCAGCTTCTACTACAAGAGGAACTTTGGTTTGAAATAGAGGATTTGTTATGGTCCTTTTCAATTATTGTATCTAACTGGGAGAAAATACAACATATTTATTTAATAAATGGAATGGACTTCCCATTCCACTTAATTCAGAAGGAATTATATGAGAATTTATATGCTTCTGTCACAAGGTATCAATTCATGAAAATTAACCAACCATCCACTTTTACCGAGCTGATGCGTGATTGTTCGGAACTGGTACGGCTCCATGCAGCCTGCCAGGATTGCACTGATTGGCTTTGACATGTGTGGTTTGTTGCTGAAATGGAAAAATTAACTAAAGGACTCTAGAATGAACTTGGTGTAGTTTATGATGTGTCTTTTATTTATCTGTAGTCCTGAAAGCTTAACTCTTTGGTTGCTCAACCCTACTTGTGTTCATTCAGAAGCAAGTCCACTAACGGGCCTTACTTCCAGTTAAATGGATATTGGAATGCATCCTGAGACCTGTTTAAAAGGCACTGCTGGTTTATTTCAAGAAAGGCACTTCCCTGTACAAAATGAGTGAGGGCAATATCCTGGGGGATGAATGAGAGGGATGCCCTTTTAGAAAAGTGTTCAGTGGCTGCATTCCAGTGGTGGGTGTCATGAAAGGTAAGAAGAGTAGGAACAAGAATTCCCCAAATACCAGCTTATTTCAGCTGGAATCTTTTACTGCCAGTAACTAAGCCTTAAGACAGGCATTTCTGCCTTTTAGAGTGGGGAAAACACAGCAAGCCATGGCAACTGTCAAAAATAAATGTTGGCGGTTGAGGAAAGGGGGCACAAAGATCCTAGGCAGGCCATATTTGGACTGGACACCTGAGGTGCAAGATCTCTGACTTAGACCCACCCTCTGTCTTATTACAGTTAGTTCTCCATGTCTCAGTTTCCCAGCACTGAGAGTTTGTATTGTTGTACAGGGCAACTGCTGGACTGGAGAGGCAGGAGAAATCATTGTGCCAATGTTACCAAGAACTTGTGAACTTCAAGATCACTGGGACGGAAGGCAGGGATCTGGCAACTTCAGCAGATGAAATTCGTTACAGTTTTTTTTAATCAGTTTTTTATCCCTCTTGTGCACCTTGTGAACCAAACAGACTCTGATACAAGTATGAACATTTCCAAGTTTGCAATGTGGTTGAAAAAATTGTACAAAGATGATAACAACATACTTCTGAAAGATCCATTCATATGCACTTTAGTCAATAGCAAAAAATATGTATGCTTAAAAATGGGTGCAATTGGAAACATACAGAATTTTGAATAAAAAATTAAAAAGTAACCACACAGTCTGAAACAGGCCCGATTCACATACCCCTAGCTGTTGGTTCACATACCCCTAGCAGATGGTGACAGAAAATATGAAGCTTACAGGACAGGAAAGTAATTTCAAAACGAAAGAAGTTTGAAGGCAAGAAAAAGAATAATTAAGCAGGTAGATAAGCCCCCTATAAACCAAGCTTTAAAGAAAGATTGCAATACTTCTCCAAATATTTGTGGAGAAGTTGATGTGGTATAAAAATTCAGATATGTTTTAATTATATGTACATTCCTCTAGTCACTCTGTTTCTTTCATTCAATTTATGGATGTGGAAAATGCAAAAAACAATTTGAGCACCAAATAGTAAAAATAGAATAAATGTTTATAGATGTATTTCACATTTCACCACCTATAAGAAGAGTAGCATAATTACCTCTAAGATATTAAAGGCATTGCACTTTTCCAGCAAAAGGCAGCAATACATTTATTGATTTCTGGTTTTCCAAGTTGAGGCCTAATGATGAATTCTTATTAAATCTGGCAAAGTCTTTGATTACATTTCTTGCTATTGTCCTAAACAAACAAAAAGAAGAAAAGGTTGCAGACAAATCCTGAAGAGCTTACCTTGGCTGTCACTCTTAGGAAACGTTTTATACTTTGATTGGCTTTATCTTTATTATTAAAGAAGAAAATGAAACAGAACTGATCAAGTGGTACCTAAATCTTGGTAATTTGTTATTTAGCTACTTGACAGACATTTAGTATTGTGAAGATATCTTAAAGTACTTGCCTTTTAACTACAGTGGGTCAGATCCAGAGTTCTGCATATGACTCAATACGGATCTGACCTGAAATCTGCTGTCTCTTGGTAATGGGTGGGAAGAGAAATACTGCTTTTCAATAGAAGTTGTGAATTGCTTTCAAAAAGATTTAAGTGGAAACTAGCATGTTTTAATGCTTTAAAAGTATAGACCATGACAAGTCTAAAATGTTTTATCCATTTGCAATAAGTGAAGATGAACATGAACAATATCTTGCTAGGTGTTATTTCTTGGTCCATTTCAGTAATGAGCCGATTATGTTACAGTCGCATTTTCTGTGACCACAATGGTATAAGTGACAGTTGTTTAGAATCACATCTTTGTATGCATACTTGGAGCTGTTAGTGGGATGTTTCTCCCTGTAGAACTCTCCAAGTCATAGGTGTTGAAGGATGCGTACCTGCCATTCACATTTATTTTTGATTTTCATCAAGGAACACCAGCAAAACTGAGGTGGACGTGACCAAGGTGTGAAGCGTGACGTGGCCCCAAGTGATGGGATGGAATCTGCAAGAGAAACCAGTGACTGCCATACCACTTAGTGGGGGTGTCGTGAGTGAAGCTGATCACTACTCTTGGTGAGTGTCCCAGGATCAGCTTCATGGGGATTCTTAAGAAAGGGTCCTTGGGAAAGTGGTGATGGGATTTTTGGGATCTCAGGCAAAATTGCAGGCCTTTGAAGTGTCCTCAAGGTCACTGCCCACAGGTTTCCAGGACAACCCGGAGAGAAGGGATGTTTTAGAAGCAATGGGAGGAATACAAAAGGAGAGGGAGAGCTACGGTACTGCCCAGACCCTGACCCCATGATGAGGCACTGGGAGAGATGGGCAGCTCAGTTAGAAGGCTTCCATAGGCCTCAGTGGCTGGCTCTTCACCACCAGGAGCCACCCAGAATTTCTGAAAGGGAGATCATTAGGTTGGGTTCAACCACCATTCTTGTCATGTGTAGAAGCATCACTTCCAGCTTACTACAGGACTTTTAGGGTTATCTTGCCTTGTAGCTGCAAAGGGCCAATAAAGATGTGCTTTGCAAAGAGACTGTCTGCTGTTTTGGGGCCTAAAAACAAGAAGGGCAGAACCAGGATCCCAACAGGAGGTAGTATAAAGAGATGTCCCTCAATTTCAGCAGCTAAGGGCAGATATATCTAACTGCCTCGCCCGGACCAGTTTTTTCCTTTATCAGTCCTTGCAAATGCATACTAAGTCAGATGGCCTGCTGTGCTTCTCTCCATTGTCATCAGAGACATGTTTGGTAGGGATGAAGGAAAGGGCTTTTCCAGTGCCTGGGAATCCCTAACACAGGAGCTTAAGGTTAGCTGCCTCTCCACCGATATTCCAACAACACAGCAAATGCATTTTTATTCTTGCAGGGCCTTGGTACATGAGCTGATTTGCCGTTGAAGAGGGTTTTATTGTGCTGGCGTGTTTATTTCCTTTACTGATTTATTTTTGATTGTACTTTTAATTAGTTTTACTGTTAAATCTCTGCTGTTACTGTTAGCTGTTTAGCTGTCCTGAGTACTATTTTTGATGGAAAGGTGACATATAAATTTAATAAATAAATGTAAGGCAAACTGAATACTTATTTCTGTCTGAACAGGCATACACTTGTGCTATAAATAAATAAATAAATAAATAAATAAATAAGGGTGTGACTGTATACCTGTGTAGACAGGAAAATGCATACAATCAAATCTTAAACATGATATAGGAGGGGAAATGCTGATCATATGGAAATATGAAATAATTTCAGTATATCAGCTTCCAAAGAATGCAAATTCAAAGCAGTTTGGATTTGTCTGCATATTACACTGACAGAATTAGCACAGTTCCCTCCCAGCCATCTCTCCATATTACCACTAGAATTTCTTGTGTGAACCCCGCCTACTATATATGAGGCATTAATGGTGGCCAGTGGCAGGTGCAGGAAAGCTGAATCTATAATGGGTATAATAGGCATGACTTTCATGAAGGTTTCTGATATACCTGGCGGGCTGAGCTTAGGAGGCTAAGGAAAATACCACAGAAATGTCAGTCCTTAGGACAAGTATTATATGTAAGCCAGTTCCTTCAGAGACAGGAAAAAAATGCTACTTGTGTGCAGAGTTAGGACAGGTTTTATTCACATTCATTTGGATTTTGGGTGTCTTTTTGTATACTTGGAATCCCAGTTAGCATTTATTACTGTAACGTGCTCTACATGGGGCTGCCCTTGAAGACAGTCTGGATACTTCAGATGGTGCAAAATAGAGCTACCAGGATGCTGTCGGGGACTGGTCATTATTCTCACATAACTCCAGTCCTCTATCAGCTCCATTGGCTTCCCATTGAAGTCTGGGCTCAATTCAAGGTGCTGATCATTACCTATGAAGCTCTAAATGGCTTGGGACCAGGATACCTAAAGGAACGCCTTTTTCCGTACATGCCCTCCCACCCCCTAAGATCGGCAGCAGAGGCCCTCCTCCAAGAACCCGCTTTGAAAGAGGTCAGGAGACAGAGTACTCGGAGAAGAGCTTCCTCTGCGGTGGCATCCCGACTAGGGAATGCACTCCCGAGAGAGGTCCATCTGGTGCCGTCATATTATGCTTTTCGGCACCAGATCAAGACCATTTTATTTGACCAATATTTTAACATAAGTAAGTTTAATTGTATTAGATTTATTTAATTTATTTTAAATAGGTTAGTTTTATGCTCAGTTGTGAAATAGTTAATTTATTTTATTTAGGATTTGAAATAATGTTGTAAGCTGTCCAGAGACAACAGTGATGGACAGCCTACAAATTTTCTAAATAAATAAATAAATAAATAAATAAATAAATATTTAAGGAAGGAGTGTTGAATTTCTTCAAGTCTGAAGGCCAAATTCAATTTCAGAGAAGTTCTCAGGGACATTGTCCCTATTCAGGGCTGTGCCAGAGGAAAAGTGGTATAGCCAATCTTATGCATGTTTGAACATAATCCTATGCATGCTTATACTGAAAAAGTCCCAGCATGCCCAGCATACCTGGCTGGGGAATTCTGGGAGTTGTAGAACATACATAGAATTGTGTCCATAAGCTTGTAGTGCTAGTAAAGCAGCCCTAGGAGAGACATTTCAACCTTTTAGAACATAAAACAACAGTACAAAAGCCAAGCAACCATCAAGTGACTGGCAATTGAAGAAAACGGGGTGGGTCAAAGGGGACAGATACAGGGTGGCCATCAGAAGGCCAGATTGGGAAACCAAGCAGGCTGGATTTGGCCCCTGGGATTCACATTCATCGCTCTTGCTTTCAGGAGAACATCTCCTAAATATCATGGACTATCGCTGGGATGAAATATATAATGATTTAAAATATAGTACTATAAATATTTTTAATGAAACATTTCAAAAAGAACGGTAGCAGGTTTATCACTCCAAGACAGAGCTATAATCCCACTTGTAACTTAATAGTAGTTTACATTTCATAGCACAGCTTTAGCCAGCACTCCTGAGTTGTCATCTCCCTGATTTTAAATGCTGTGCACAAACAACTTATCTCTCCGAGTACACCAGCTTCGTGTCCTTGATTCAAGTATTGGGCATAAGTGCCTGAACATGAACATTTAAAAGCAGGACCAGCAGTTTCTTCTCTTGCCAACAACAAAAACAGAGATTAAATTTGACAGAGAAAAGATGCTTGGGAGCAGAAGGGGCTGTGCTCAATTTTCACATAAAACTGTAATGAATTTGCTGCAGGATAATATGAAACCAAACTTAGAACTACTAAGGAATGTAGCTGTTCTTGAAAAGCATTGCAGAATCAAAAATCCCTCTATAGTATCACATTTTTAAAAGGACTCTCAGCTGCATGTCAGTCTAGTTTATACTACACTTTGAAATAACGTGGACTTCTTACTATCCAAGACTGCTTGGGGTAGGCCATGGCTCATGTGTACAGCATCCGCTTTGCAGGCAGAAGATCTAAGCCTGACTCCTCGATGTCTCCAAGTAAACCTGGAGAAACCACTGCATAAAACCCTGGAAATCCTGTGGTCTGACTCTATAAAGGCAGTATTCTGTGTTTCTAAGTCACTGAAGCCCCAAAATTGCAGCTTCTAAACCTTGTTCTGTGTTTACAAAACATACAAATCCTGACCAGTGCAACTGTTGGAGTTTAACATGGAATCTTACCGTGAAGACAGTGAGGCTTGCCAAATCTCCCCTCATTCAGCGCCCCACTCTTAAAATCTTCTTCCCACTAAAATATAAATTGGCAAATGATGTATGGAGCCTTGGCACTCAAGCGGATCGTGTGCAAATTTGCTTAGAGATTTATCCAGCAGGTTGAGCAGGGCTTTCTGTAAGTGTGTATCAAAGCCCAGCTCTCAAAATCCATTAGAGAAGGTGATTCAAGTGCCACCACTGACAAGATTTCAGAAGGACGGGCCCAGGCATGACCTTTTCAAGGAAGCGGTAGTAATGTGGTAGTTGATCTGACCTTCTAGAAGCTTCTCTGAATCAGTGGATGAGTGGCTATGAGGTGAAACCACAGAGTAAGAATGACAACCTTTCTGACAAAGACCAAATTCTTTGTAAACTATCTGCCAGGGCCTGAAGCCACCACTGCATACAGTCAAAGGCAAAGTGAGGGAGCCACCCCCTTTCTCTTCATCACCTCATTTTCTTTTTCTGACACCATTTTCTCTCTCTCTCTTTCCTAAAGAGATGCCAAGGAAAAGAAAGATAGCTCTTGGCAGATGTTCAGCCCAGCCCAGCAATTGAAAATAGAACAGGATTTACATCGTTACCTTCAGAGGCTGTTAAACATTCTGCTATCTGATGCAAAGGATGAGATGGTGCTCTCTCTGATCCATGCCCAAGTGCTCACTGGAGCGTCAAACGGATCTGTCATTGAAGCTGATGGGACGGTACCCTCCAATGCCCCTAAAGGCTGTGGGGTAGCTTAGAAGGGGCTCAGAGCGGGCCACATGGCCTACAGCTCTCTCTTCTGACAAGCTGGTGCTTCCTCCCATAACATGCCACCTGAGAAGATTTTGATTAATGGTAGGCCCAGCCTCCTTGTACCAGGAGGTGCTGATGGACGTCGGTGAGGCAGGTGGCCCCATGTAAATGCAGTTTTGCTCTGTGGAGAGGTGACCCAGCACATACACAGCAATGATATCAGGAGCACCTGGCTATACACTCAGCAAACATGTGCATGGCACTGGATTAGACAGTCCTCACCTGCACTGCCATCTCTCAATGTCAGACCTTCCCTATTGTGGCCATGCAGTGTTCAGTAATGCCTCTGATAAGAATCTGCCTCATCATCCCATGCAACTAAGGAGGTTCCTTTCTCATGTGGATAAGTCTGAGAATCTTTTCCAATCTTCCAAATCTATTATTCTAATGTGTTCTATTTCCATAATATTGTATTATTATGTTCAAGACCAAATTTAACACAGGACAGGAATGCAGGGAGTGCAGGGAGAGGAGAGAAATTCTCTTTTGCACTCTAATATCCACTTCAAAAAATTGTGAGATCATCCAGGAACAAAACCTGAGATATTTTCCCCCTTGTCTGAAAAGTATTTCCTCCTCGGCTCCATTGGATAAAATATATCCCCAAAGCAAACACAAAGCCGTAATTCACTCGAGGGGTTCTGCTTCCATTATAAACTGTGAGTGAGCACCACTTGAGCAAGTTTGATGAATGGCAGGGAAGCTCCAAATGTGAAGTCAACCATGTATTATAGGGTTGAGTGAACATGCTGGTATGAAATAAGAGCAGGCTGCAACCTTCGCACAAGCTCTGACCCAGTCACATTTCACACTTCAGATTCGCATGGGTTTGCAAGTCACCCCGTATTCCAAGCACACACATCAAAATCATATCATTACAGCCCTCCATGGGCGCTTTTCAAAACACACCTGAGAGTCACCCTTTGTCCAGCTCATACTTTACTTTTGCTTAGCACTTTAACCTTGAGATGCGTAGGATGTCACACTGGGTATTGCTTGTATGTGAACACTTTGTGAAGACAAATCTATCATATAGAGATGGCTCATCATAAAGACAGTTGTTATTTTTGTCATATCTGGAAAAATACTCTCTGTAAGCAATTGTCTTGGAACAAAGTGCTGATGCTTATATTTTTGTTTAGTCACAGTTGTGCCCAACCTATCATGACCCCACGGACAACATTCCTCCAGGCTCTCCTGTCCTCCACCATCCCTCGGAGTCCACCCAAGCCCACACCCTCTGCCCCATCTA
Organism: Varanus komodoensis; assembly: GCF_004798865.1. Classification (NCBI taxonomy): domain Eukaryota; kingdom Metazoa; phylum Chordata; class Lepidosauria; order Squamata; family Varanidae; genus Varanus; species Varanus komodoensis. The sequence goes on along the minus strand of NW_025336087.1, from coordinate 40,256,443 downwards.
GCCACCTCATCCTCTGCTGTCCCCTTCTTCATTTGCCATCAATTGTTCCCAGCATCAGGGTCTAATGTTCATAAAGGCATTGTAAATCGTTGCTTCTATCAGGGTTCTACCTTGCCTGTGCAGAAACTGGTTCCAGAGAAGAGAGTGAGACTGAGCCTCAAAAAGGGGACAAGGAGGGTATAATGATCTGAAGGTCACAAGAATTATAAATAATGGAAGGTGTCAAATAGTAATGATTTCTGAATAGCATCCATGTCAGTCCACAGGGAACTGCAAACAGCTTGCCCTGGAATGCTATTTCTTGATCTTAAAGGATTATTGATACAGGTAAAGATTGTAAAACAGCCTTTAATTTGTCTGCCCACTGAAAGAATAAGAACATGCTTTGCTTTGTCTTTGTATATGAGTATTCCTACATATGCATTATTTCAGCAGGGCCTTAATGATCTCCAGAACTTCAAAGCAGAACACAGTGGAAATAGACCTGCACTGCTGATGGTACTCAACAACTGGTAATCACAGGACCATTATCTACACATTTGGAGCTTTAATTTTTGGCTGAAAGCCACTGAGAGATCCATCCTCAACAAGTCTGTGACTGTATTTCATATTCATGGATCACTGAGATGCTGTGGCTGCAATCCACCAATCTCCAGGGAGTTCTCCTGAATTCTAGGAGATTGCTTTATGGCTGTGAAGTTAATGGACCATGTTTTCCTTTTTTTTTTTTTTTTTTTTTGGACCAGATGATTTATTTACATGCGAATTCCTTTTTTTAAGTGTATTTTTGAGATTCAGTTTCTGTGATTGTGGAATAACACACTATACCCTTCTCTCCAGTTCACCTTTCTCATGACAGCATTCTTTTGCCTACATATCTAAGCCTCTTCCCACACAATGCTATTTTATTTTCATAGTTTTTGCTCATGCATGCAGGAGCCTCAGCACTGCTCCAGTGATATATCTCTTCTTTTGCAGCCAACTCTTTTACAATCCTTTGTTGTTAAGCAGAGAACATTCCATTTAAGGGGAAAATGTCAAGTGAATATCTGAGACTAGAACTATTCTTGGGTGAGGGTGGGGTAGGCTGTAGCAGTAAGATAATATGTTAACCCAAGAACAGGAAAACCTTGGATCTCTTCCCAAGAATGCACGGGGAAATGAGCAGATTATGACTGCATTCTTTTAAGAAGAGCCATTGACAAAATCTGCTAACTAAGTCAAAGCCAACAACAAGGCTAGGAGGATTCACATACAAATCAGTGCACAGAAGGGTGATGAGAGATCAAAAGGAGCACTAATGAAGAAGTAATGCTGTTGGCCAAAGGCAGCCTTCTAGTAATTAGGGGAGTTGTAGTCCAAGACACTGGATGACCTTGAGCAACTCTAGACAGGAGCAGTTTTCTGGAGGAGTTGTCCTGTCAATAGTCTAATACAAAATCACTCCTCATCTCCATACCCATGTCGTATCCATTTGCCAGTGTGCTTATCCATTTCGAATTGGGCTTCAGAGCTGTTTTTCACGTCATCAATTTCCAGTGGGAATGAAATGTTGTAACATTTGCAAAAAAGTGGAAGAGTGGCTGGGAACAAGCCCAGATCTAGGAACGAGTGGGGGTGGGCCATAGCATAAGGCAGTCACTGTCCATTCCCAGTCTCAATGTACACACCTGGCAGATGTAAAAACAGATAGGTCAGGACAGGCAGACAGAGGACAATTGTCCCCTTCTCCAATCCCAATTCAGGCCTGACCAGGAGAGGGAATAGGTACATTTCCCACCTATGCCATTTGACACAGATAATTTATCGTCTCCAAAATAAAACTTAATGTTTGCCCTCTCTAGCTTTTCATTTCCAAGAGATGATTCACAAATTCATATCAAGAAAGTATACCAAAGATACTAATCAGCAACTTTCTGGAAAAGTGCTCATTCAAACTCATGCATTCCCTCCCTGCTGGGTATTTTTATTAAAGAAAAAAACTTCCCACTACAAATATTTTGGTGTTTCTTTTATTTCAAAGATCAGAGTAAAAGATCATGCCTTTGAGTGTTTTGTCCTGCTCATAGGTGTCACATATATCGTGCTTCTGTGAATGAGTTTTCCTCAAGTGGAGGCCTACTAGTCTATGTGGTTATCCTTTGTTCATTCTCCAGTTCCTTTTGTCCTCCTGTCCCAAGATCAGAAACTATACAGTACAACTGCAATCAATAATTACTGTCCCCATGGAGCAACATAAAGCACTTGCTTTGGCTGGAAGATTGCTCGGGACATGACTCGGACTCTGTTTGGCATCTCTGTATCATTGGCGTGGCTTTCTCAGCTGAGGCACCTACCATATGGAATCACTTTTCCACTGAGATCAGACAGGTTTCTGCTATAAAGAACTTCTGTCAACAACTTAAATCTTATTTGTCTCCCCAGGCATTTTCTCTTTCACTAGCACTGTCAGCAAGCCCTGATCTTTGTAATGAAGTTTTATTGTTTTAATTATTAGTTTGTAGTATATCATCATGTTTTTATTTTTTAAACCTCTTTGGAGTTTTAAAGTAAAAAATCAGTACAAAGATTTCCTGACATAAAAAATGCATCAATGACTAAACATGAATAACAACTCTAAACACTTCTTATAGATCTTGGATGCATCCCACCTCAGGCACAAGGCTAAGAATTATATATGGAAATGTGATAAATCCGTCTAAAGAATACTTCATATTCAATGTCCATTTTCAATGAACTGGGCTAGATCTTACCAAGCTGCAGTGAAAAGGGACAAGCCACCTGACAATAGCAAAGAGAACTTGCACAACTTACTGAAGATTTCTTCTTTTAATTAATTTCCTTTCCCACTTCCACCCCACAAGACACATTTCACAGTGTTCTGTAATTGCCCATCTTCTGGAAATATTGTAGAGGATAATAGAAGAAGATGGAAAACAAAAGGTCTGTTAAATGAGCATTTTACCCAAACAAATTGAATATGTCATAAGCATTCACAGACCAGAGTCTGTATCTACATCTTACGTATCATGAGGTCAATTCTAATCCATGGTCCTTTGTATGTGTACTACAGACATGATCTACCCTCAATGACAGGCTAAATAGAATTACAAATAAAATAAAAATATGTATTCAGATAGAAGTCCCATTGAATTCAATAAGCTTCCTCCAAGGAGATGTGTAGAAAGTATTGCAGCCTGACCTGAAGGCACCAGAAGAGTTTGTTTTGTGCGTGTGGGGGTTTTTTTTCTTCTTTTTTTGTATTAGATTATTCATTACAGATCATATTAACTGATAAATTTATGGCCCTTCGGTCCATAAATCATGCCATAATTATAGGCATGGGAACAACTTAATTCTTCAGTGCAGAGTAGCTTCTAATATACTAAACATATTTGGAAACTCCTTAGAGAAAGTTTCTACATTTATTATTCCTTTCATGCACAGCAAAATTCTCAAAATATTACCAGGAATATTGCTGATTTCATCATGGGTCAGCTTTAATATGTGCTAGGGTTGCTATATGGACATTATGAAAGCTGTGAGACTTATTACACTAATAAAGGTGATTCTGTATATAATGCCAAAGAAATGTTGTTTTAACTTATTAGCCTGGTGATGGAGTGTAAAATAGATTTCTGCCTTGAATTGTCAGAACTAACTTAAGCACTGAATATTTTGGAAGCACATTTATTGGACAGAACTTGAGATATTTCAAAATAATAATAATAATAATAATAATAATAACAATAATAATAATAATAATAATAATAATAATAATAATATACCTTTAGCATACCCAAGTAGTAATTGCAAGTAGTTGATGTGTTACGTGCTACTTGTTCTATTAATGACTCAATTTGGTCAAGTTCAGTTAAGAATCAATGAATAGCAAATTTAGCAAAGAAGCATACATTTCTTTATTAACTTGGAAGTCCATTTTTATCTCTTCTGGTCTTTGTTTAGTTTCTCATTTTTCTACAGTGTGGGAGTAGGAAAAATAAGTGAAGCAAGACTATCACATTTTAATCTAGGCGTATTGTTTTAAGACAGAAGGTTTTCTTTTTATGTTGAATTGCATTCTAATCTTTTATTCAGTGTTTAATTTCCTGTTAATTTTAATGATATCTATGCAGTATAAAATGGCTCAAGAAAACCATTGGAGAGATTACATGCTTAGCAATGACAGCTCCTAAAACAAAAATATGGCACTTGCCTAAGCTGTAGCTGGATTACCAAGGCAAATAATATTCAGAGTCTTAGGCAGCAATCCTATGCAAACAGATCTGGAAGTAAGACTTACTGAATTCAGTGCAGCTTTCCTCCAAGTAGATATACATAGAATTGCTGTGCATGTGACTACAAATGAATAGGAAGCTTATGGCATGAATGAGATTCACTAAAATTTTCAATGCACAGTTCATTGGAAAACCCAACCTTGTCTAATCCTTTGATCTTTTTTCCTTGCCATATGATTAATGCAGACCAAAGTCCTCTAGGTAATCCTATTCAGAAAGCTCATGGTAAACAAAGTAAAAAATTAGCTATTTAAAGATCTTTCCAAATACACAAAGGAATAGTTTACCTTTGTTTTGTGAACAATAGCTAAGGACAAGTAGTATTCTCTTTCTAGCAAAGCAGAGTCTGAAAGAAGCTGAGATATGGAAATCTAGACACATTGCAGTTGGTAACAGGGATTTTAAGCAACACTTTCCAAGAACAACGGCATGTCTTTGCAAGAGCACCGGGAGGTCATGATTATGAGGCAGCAGCCAAGGCCCAAGGTATTTGAGGAGGACCTTCCAACAACCTCTGAGAATGAAATGGGGGTGCTTCTGGAGGGGCCTTTTATTGCAGTGCTGCTCTGCCTCATTCATTCAAGGAGACAGAAAACTCAGTAGACAGAGCACCTGCATTCTCTCACCTGGATTCTCATCTCATTCATAGTGGTGGAACCTATCATGGAGTGAGCCCTGAGCTAGGCCAGCTAGGCCTTGTGCTTGCCTCCTCTTCTGCTGCAGCAATTGCCCAATTTACATCCTAGACTGCCAAAACAGGTGAGCGTAGGGTGGAGATGGCTCGGAGAAGCAGCAGCAACCCAGGAGAAGGAAGAAGCTGCAGCTCTTCATCAACTCTGCTGCCTGCTCACCTGTTGTAGGAGGCAGGTAAAGGTGTGATCTGGTGAATGCAAGCAAATGAGTGGGTGTTATTGCCTCTCTTCTGCCATCAGTCACTTGCCTGCCCTCTGCCTTTTGCATTTCTGCTTTTTTGTGTATGCAATCATTTCTACCTTTCAGCTCCAAAAGACATCCCCTGTTTCAAGGAGGTTTGCATGAGGAAACAAAGCTATGCTTTCATCTGCATAGTAGGTTCTTCTACCACCTCCACTTTTGCTTGAACTCTGGCCAAGCAATGGGTCCAGAGGTCCTAGGTGATTTGCCTGAGAGATGCAGTGACTCCCATCTGCACAGGAAGGGACAGCTTGCTCTACCTTCCCTAGCAAACTTCTTGCATCTAAGAGTTTCCTGTTTTGCGGATCCGAAAACTGTGGAATAGCCATTAATTTGGCTTTGTGCATTTGCTGCTCACCTCAGACAGGATGCCTCCCACATATAATGCAATGACAACTACACACCATGATAATGAGTTGTGAGATAATCAAAACAATTAAATGAAAAAAGAATGAAAAACGCAGCCAGTCTAAAATGTAATTCAGCAGCAGGAAGACAAGAACAACATCAGCAGCAACTCAACCTTAAGACAGCGAAAAGACTTGGCAAAACTGGAGCCACGAAGCCAATAAATTTGATGTAATCCCTATGGCTATATGTTCCCAACAGTATCTAGTTGAACAAATTATAATTTGTAGATCAAAAATCTGAAATTCCGAAGCATTATGTAATAATTGACTCAAAATCAATCCATCTACACTTGAGGATACACTGGAGAACTGATTATAATATTTCACAAGATAGCAAGTAATAGCATTGCAGCATGCAAGAGACAGTGATCAAATCTCCACTGTCACACAAGCATATGGGCCTCGGAAATATTCTCCATTAAAGCTAATTTCTGTAGGAGTTACATAGTCAATACACATATGAAAAATGAACCTAATTCTGATGGAACAAATCTTTGATTTCTTAAAAACCTGTCTGCTTTTATTGATATACAATTACCTATTGACTTGGTAATAATCATGCTTTACCCTCCCTTAATGCATCTAAAATTGAATACGTTATCTATTTCCTTCATTCAAAGGAAGATCAAAACTGGGCTGCACTGAATCATAATAAAGCATCTGTCTATTCAGAGTTAGTTCTGATTTTACATACTTTGCTTTAAACAGAAAGACACACTTGCTTATGTGATTGAATAAAGAGAATCAACATGTTCTATCCTGCTCTATTTGGTGGTAGCTGTTTATTTGATGTTTATTTTCATCTATGTGGGAAAGCCAGGCCAGGAAAGCATGGCATTCCACTCTGATGTAATGTGTCAGCTCTCTGCACACTGAAATGTGCATGTCCCAGATGTTTAATATTGTTCTAATGTAGACTGTTCTTGATAGTTGTCCACTTGTTGGATGTTCCATAATTCAGGCTGTCAGCAAACTAATATAACTTGTCAGGACCATAAGAGGAAAAGAATTCATCTAAGCCATGTGGCTTAAATGGAGTGCTTTTCTCCTTATAAATATTTATTTTCTGATCCAATTGGAAAGTTGCAGGAAATAGCACTCTTTTCTGTAGGCAGGAAAGAAGGCATTAGTTAGTTTGAGAGACAGAATGACTCCCTGTCCAGTTGGCTGCCCAAGTGTTTGCTTTCATTTCTATTCATCAGGTTTCCAATTTTTCCCTAAATGTGGCCATCAAGGTCTAGAGACTCTGAAAGCTTTTGCCATAAATTGCCCAAAATGAACTGGAGAGAAACTTCTATTCTATTTAATGTTTCTAAGTTTGACATGAGCCTATTTAGGTCAGACAATTATACTATCTTCTTGGCCAATGTATGAAATGTGTATACTTGCACACTAACCAATGTTGATAGTTCCACTTGTTGCAGTTTAGTTATCTGTGGCACAGACTTTGCCATCAACCGAGTCTGGCAATGCATCTTAGAAGTTGCTTCTCACTTTTATACTTTACAATTGGTAGTGGATTCTACTTTAAGTCTACTTTAAGACTTTCTGGAAATTTGGTCACCTTCTACGACATTAGATCGCCAAAATGCAGTATTATAGGATATCTGCATCAGAGCAGTAGCCTCAAGGGGTTATGTTCTGTGTTATTGCCCACTTCAGATGAATCTCCACACTTAGGAGTTGGGCAGCATCAAGAATCAGCAAGTCTCTTTTCCTCCAACGGCAACAACAGGGCTTCCTTCATTTTAAGGAATGGACTTCTTATTGTTACTAACTAAAGTCAAGTATTATTATTAGCTAATGGTTAGCTAATATTATGAACTGTTATGTTAAAGGGGCTGTTCTTAGTTCATAGTCATGTAGATCGTATTAGGTATGAACAAGGATAATTATGAACACACAAACACATATTCTGTATACCCCAAGCTTCTTCAGATGTTGGAAGACAATTTCCTGAATGATGAGAATGGTGGGAAGAGACTGCTGTTGAAGTGTATAGTTTTAGAAGAATTGTCCAAAAATAGGCAGAGGGATTTTTCACCAGTAGAGCCTTTTTTTGACTTGTGCTGTCATTAGGTATCAATCAAATACTCATGAATCTGGCATGAGAGAGAGCCCATTATTACAACCAAATACTTTCTAGGAAGATGATCTGACAGTCATTTAAATTAACCAAAACTTTCCTTTCAGTAATCCCAGAAATGTAGAGGAAGGATTCTAGCCAGACCTAGTCATATTTAGAGGTGACCTATTGAAATCAATGGAAAATTTTAAGCATTACTCAATTAATCTAATTTCTTTCAAAATACATGAATAAATGTATAGACAAACAAATAACATACTACCAAAAGCCACAATTAAAAATAAGAAAAATGAATATGGTTGCTCAAGTAAACCTGAAAAATTAACAGTCATCAAGCAATTGAAGTTTCCCAATTTAGATTCCATATCTAAGATATTCCTAACATTTTCAATAAATAAGTTATAATCTAGTGTCCACATCAAGAATTTCCACCAATAATACATAGGTTCTATATATATTATCGACCAAAAGAAATTATTGAATTGATGTTTTAATAACCAGCCTCCAAAGTTGTTCATTTTTTGTTTGCTTTTCTTGTCTACATTAATGAAAGCAATCAAATTTATTTAAGGCATATTCTGTTTTATTCTTATTTCTTACATTTGTATACTACCTTTCTTCTATCATGGAGCTCAAGGTGATTCCCAGGTGGTCTCCCTTACAAGCTCTAACCAAACACAGACCTACTTAACTTCAGCTAGGTGGTAACCTCATTTGCTTTTAGACTATGTTTTTTAATAAAAGGAATCATACCCAATCTTAGGGCAGCTATAACTAATTGTGCAGCTACTAAAAGATTTCCTAACTATTCCACACATTCATGTCTTATACTACAGATAAGAGCACCATCCAGCACATCTGCTCATAATCCTCTATCAACTGTGGAGGAAAACATTGCATCTCATCCATGCTTTTCCCAACTAGCAAGAGTAGTAGACAATTGATTTTGGTCATCTATTTTTTAAAATAATTTTTTCTCAGAACTTTCTGTTCTTTTTTTTTATAAATTTTATTAAAATTTTAAAACTAAAACTAAAAAACAACAATCGTCGCACACACCGGATTTACTGGATCAGCCCCCTACTACATATCTTTTAAACATTTTTTTGATCCTACTAGAATCCATTTATAATAACTTGAAAGCATCATTAGATCAAAACCAAGTCCTGTTTCTCCAGCCAATAAAATAATAATGATGATAATAATCCGATTTGAATAGAAGTCACTATCTTCCTCTTCTTCCTCCATGAAATCATGGTCATCATTTCCTACAAAGTCCTGTTTCTCTTAAACAATGTCAAAGGAAAGCATTTCCAGGTTAAATAAAATTGCAATATTTTCTTTCTTCTTCAATGTTAAGTTTGACCTAAACATTTGTGGACAATTCAAAATCATTTTAATTTTCTAATAGCAAATAACTTCCTCACTACCACAATTACATATAAACATCAAAATATCCATTTAGCATCTCTACAATTTTCTTACCTACTCTACTTGATAATGAGTAATACCTATAATATCTTTTTGAACATTTTTCTTTAAGCTAAATTACTAGTATTTCATCTCACTTAAACACCATTTGATCAAATATGATTAATTCCATATAAAAGCCCAGCTGTTTACAGTCTTTAACATATATGATCAGCAACAATAGCTTATTAGAAATACAATCAAAGACATCCATTTAACAATAATATCTTTTAAACAGATATTAAATTATTATTAAATTAAATTTCCTTAAGCTAAATTGCTACTATTTCATCAGCAATAATAGCTTAGCCTTTCTACATCACGTGTGAGCATATCAAACTATATGAATTACCCATTTATTTATTTATTTATTAGAATAGAAAGAAAGAAATTTCCTTTATCTTCCCTTTACACCCCTGCCATGTTTATTTTTTCTTTTTCTTTACCCCTCTACCAGACCTTTCTATTTTTCTTCCATTAGACCACTGTAATTTCTGTAATGGAGTCTTCAGTTGCAGCCACATAAACATAACCTCTTTCAGATGATCAGCTAAATTGCCCTTCTCTAAGATGAGACACAGATCAGTTGAACTTATTTTCTTTCCAGTTTCAGATTTTCCTTCTCTCTGTAGTGAAGTCTTCAGTTGCAGCCACATAAACATAACCTCTTTCAAATGGTCAGCTGAATTGCCCTTCTCTAAGATAACACACAGATCCCATGGAAGCTTGCTTCATAATGACTGCAAGAAATCATGTGTCTTGAGTTGTGGCCAAGCTGTCTTCTCCTCCAGTGTATCACACAAATCAGTTGCATTTTCTTTCTTTCCAGTTTTGGATTTTCCTTCTACTTGTTGAATATTTTGTATATTCTGTTCAGATGCAGGTTGTTTGTGTAAGGTGAAATTGATAGCAATATCTAATTTATCAAAACCACTTTTCTGTTCAGTTTAAAAAACAATCAAGTTGCTCTAAAACAGTTTTCTGACGCATTATTATCGCCTGCTGGGATAACTGCACAGCTATTAAAGAAGATCGTATTGCCAGGAATGATTCCTGCAATTCCTCCATGATAGCAGTAAAGTATCAAGGCTTGGCAGGTGTCCAAGGGTCCCCGGAACAAAGAGAAAGATGGCCGCTACTTCTTGGCAGCAGTCCAACACAGTCCAATAAAGGAAAGATCCTCTATTACTCAGTTCCACAACACAATTATTCACCCTTGGAGAGATTAAAGAAGATAAATCTTTTCCTTACTTACAAACAGTTCTGTCTTTCTCTCCGTTATGCAATTCGCCGCTTTTCAACTCCGTGGGGGCGGGGGAGCTTTCATTCCCCCTCCATCCGAAGGGCTTTTTAATTAGCAAGAAATACAGCTTATTCCATGGGTATCATTGCAGATAAAAAAGAAACAAAAATACATTCCAATAGATACGGTGTGTTCACAAAAGCTAAAACAAAAGCTAAAAAAAAGGAGTATGTCGAGAACATAAGGAGAGCAGCATTCTCTCTGGTTTTGCCCGGCTGAAAAAGCTTGATTTCCTCCCACTAAATGTGGAATTGACATTCCACATCTCCTGGGGGATTTGCCAAGCAATCTATCTTAGCTCCTGCAGAGCTTAGATTGAGCCCCATGGCCCACGACTGGGCATTTACCAGCGTGATAACGGAGGTTCATTAATCACGTCTGTATCATTCCAACGCCATGCTGCTTCCCGAACTTTCTGTTCTTTTTTATAAGTCTACCATTAGCAAAGGAAATCTGCACTGATTTCTCCACATTTCAACCAGTACTAGCAAAGTTACAGTATATTTTAGCCAATTCTTGTGGTGTCATATGACAGTATTTTTATATGTTCTGGAAGTTTACCTTTAAAACGACACACAGAGAAATTTTTGATATATTTCTACTGATCAACAAATATCTGTACCTGGCATTTTAACTCAAAATATTTCACTCTATTTTTTATTTATTTATTTATTTATTTATTTATCTATTTAACACATTTCTATGCCGCCCCCATCGCAACAAAGCCTTGGGGTGGCTCACAATGGATACATAAATATATAAATAATAACAATGTAACAATTTTTTAAAAATTGTTTAAAAACCCCCAGTACATTCTCGGCTAAAAATTTTAAAATCCTATGAATCCAAATATTTAACAATTAAAGTAAGTTTTAAATAAAAAGGTCTTAGCCTGGCGCTGGAAAACAAATAACGACGGTGCCAGGCGGGCCTCTCTGGGGAGCACATTCCATAGATGGGGCACCACCGCAGAGAAAGCCCTCCTCCGGGTACTCACCCTCCTAATATCATTCACGGAGGGTTCCCGGAGAAGGGCATCTGTAGCTGATCTCAAGGGGCGGGAGAGCATATATGGGCGCAAGCATTCCTTTAGATATTAGATCTGATAAATATAAGCTAACAATTTCTTGGCTTTCATGCCCTTCATTAATTGTCTTTTCAAATCATCTTTATTCAAATTTGTATCTTTTATATGTTTGGCTGAAAAGTTCTACAATACCTGCTTGTCCCCATTTTACCTACTATATCAGCCTTTCCATCCTTAATCACATCTGCAGATGCTATAATTTCATATTTAAAACCATTCCTATAATATTTAAAACCATTCCTATAAGTCATTATCTAGTTGGAATTTAGTGTTATATTAAAAGGATGGCACCAGGGAGATTTTATACTTCTATATTTCTATATTTGTCCCACACTTTCAAGACAGCTGATGTAGTATAATTGGGTTTCAAGAAATCCTGAATTTCCTTAAAATGTCTCTGATATGCCTAAGGTAAGTATTAAAGAGGAATTTTCGAGCATGCTTGCTTCAGAATAGAAGATAGCTCATTTTTATTACCTAGAGGCTGGAATAATATTTTTAATATTGAAGATGTTCAATAAAGAATGGTGGCGATATATCTATATATTTACATATGATGTATTTATCCAGTTAAGTTCCATTCATTTCAGTGGACCTATTCTTAGTATAACTAAGGCTGGATCCAACCTGAACGCTTTATGTTAAGTTTCTAAAATGTCAAAACTGGTGATCCTGCTTAAAATGAAGCCTATCTGAAGGCAAACCATAAGTGATGTGATTAAGACATATTATGTCGGACACTTTGAAGGAATGATTCCCTTTATTCCATCCAAGCTATGTGGATCGACAGCAATTTTGGGCAAAGGTATTCATTGAGATGAAACTGCTAGCAGTGAAAACCATGCATAATTGACAAAGAATAGTGTAAAAACAAGAAGTATTACAAATGGATTATAAAATAATGTACGGCTAATGCCATATGACATGTTCTTGCTGTTATATCTGCAGAAAACAATCTTAAGGTGGCTCTTCCAGTGTATGACAACTAAGTTTAAAGAAGAGTTGACTGACAAATTGATGAGCTTCCCCTTTGCAGATAAAAGGGCACTGAAGAGATGGGTTCATGAAGTAGGTTAGACATGCAAAGATGCCATGGACAGAGCACATTAATTGGTTGTTTCTGCTACAACGATCAGCAGTTAAATTTGTTAGCAATGTGAGCATTTAAACAGCAAATTAAACTGGGGCTGAGAGTTAACAACCCATTACAAATGAACTGGACAGCACTGAAGATAGACTGTGGGGAATGTCAGTATTGATAGTGGGGAAGACCAGGCAGAAGAGCAATTGTATTTACCCCAGCTACAGTGATTCTAACGTTTTGTTTTACTCAATGCACTTGGATAGTCTTGCCTTGAAAGGGGAATTCTGCTGCTATAGTTTGTACCATTTCTCTGAGAAATTTGCAATGGATTCAACTGAACTCAGCCTTCTATTAAGCCATTCCATGGATTCTACAATACACTGGTTCTTTCCAAGTTCTGTGGACTTGGAGACCAGCTTCTTTTATTTTCAAAATTGCATGCTTTTCCAAAATACAAAAAATAAAAATATAAACAATTAAGAAACAAGAACTGAAAATGTACATTTCCTCTGGTAGGCTAACTCATTAAAATACAGGTTTGAAGGGAACTTGTTCCTTCTCTTTCTCTTTCTCTCTCTCTCTCTCTTGCTCTCTTTTTCTGGAAAAGAACATTTGTACAACTGTACACTTTCCAATATGTTCGTAAGTTCAGGAAATTAAGAAAACTCCAATTCTGTCAGTGAGTGTATGACAGAATGAATGATGCCTGACAATCCTTAAAACACAGATGGAACAAATTTAACAAAATCTGTTAAAAAAAACTTTCTGAAATTAAGTGCACTAGGATCAAACAGAAGAAGAAATAATGAAAAGAAGTAGGTAAATTTCAAGAAAGGTTTTAGCTGACATCCTTGATACTCTGGGTGTAGCCAAACAGGGCAGGAACTGGCATATCTAACATGGGCCCAGCTGTAGGACTTTTCCATTGAGCCATGAGCTGATTACATTTATACAAGATATGAAGTATTTTTCAATACATACAAAGATCCTTTGAAAAAATACATCGCCATGTAGTTATCCACATTTGTGGCTGGACACTGAAGTGTTTTATTCTGCCTAAACTTGGGCAGGGTTGGGCCTGGTTGACTTAATGTTGTGAACTGCACCCACACTGTACATGTAGCACATAGCAGAACCTGATCCCAGCTATTAGATAAGGTGCAAATGTATTCTAAAACCATTTCTCAAAACCTTCAATAGGATAGGTTTAGACTTGCTGATGTGGAATAGCTCGATACTGTTTATTCTTCTCGTTGTTCTGTTCGTTTGTTTTTTGATGATAGTTACACTGGAAAGGGATCGTGCAGACTTACAGTATAGAAAAAGAGAAAAAGCAATGTGATCATATAATGGGATATCGCTAGAAGTTCTGCATTAAAGAAGGTTGTTAACACTCAATAAGAACCTTGCATCCATGACATTAAGATCAATGGTCTGGTGCTCAATTGAAACACAAGGAAATGTGTGTAACCTATGGCAGGATGTGGGCACACATGCAAGCCCCGCTCTTCAATGTCCTCATGCATCTGGCTCTGCTTCAGGTCTTCACTCTTTGAGTGCCTGAAAAGACTTCTGGAAGTGCATTCAGCTGGACAGATGTGCAAAACTCTTGTGATCAAGAGCCCTGATGAAGAGGGAGCTCCCAGTGCCCATGAGAGCATTCTAAGTTCATTCAGCCAAATATGTTTAGAGAACTTCATGATGCACAGAGAAGCGCTTACATCCATATATGCCCGACTGCCCCTTGAGATCTGCGGGAGAGGCCCTTCTCCGGGAACCCTCCATGAAAGAAATTAGGAGGGTAGGTACTCGGAGGAGGGCTTTCTCTGCAGTGGCACCCAATCTATGGAATGCACTCCCCAGAGAGGTCTGCCTGGCGCCGTCCTTTTGGCTCTGGCCTTTTGGCAGAGCAGCAGAGGCACAGGCTGGGAGCGAGTGCTGAGTGGCCAGGGGACTGGCGAAGGCAAGGTAGGAGCCGGGCAGGGGAGCAGAGGGTCAGGAGCAGCGGAGAGGAAGGGGGCGGGGCCAGAGAGGCTAGAGGGGCCAGGAGGGAGCAGAGGGGCAGGGCCACCGGTCTGAGGGACTGATAAGGTGTTGTCCCTTGTCTGCGGCCCTTAGCTGCAGCCCGGGCTGTCCGGAGACTCCCTTCCCAGAGACACAGAGGTTTGATTGTTTGTTTGTTTGTTTGTTTGTTTGTTTGTTTTGTTTGTGCTGTGCTATGCTGTACTTTGCTTTGTTTTTCTTCCAATTTAAATTTAAGTTTATTTTATCCTTGTGTGTATGCGCGAGTGGATTTTTGTCTGAGAGAACTGGGCGAGTGAGAGGAACTGCAGGACAAACAAGCCGGGGGACCAAGGTAAGGTCTCGGAAGGGATACCGATGGCAGAGCAGGAGATGGCCTTGGCGGGAGTCACGGGTGTTGCTGTCCTCTGCGACAGCTGCGACATGTTCGCCCTTCTCCCCCAGGAGAGGCAGGGATACTCTTGCCTCGGTGCAAGATGGTGACCCTACTAGAAGAGGAGGTGAGGTGCCTGAGGGCCGAGAGAGCCCTCCAGGCCCCCCCGGAGCAGCCCTCCTCTGGACTGAGGGTTGAGAGATAGGCCACGGGAGGAGCAGCCATGGAGACATGGAGGCATGTCACCCACAGGAGGAGGAGGCCAGCACGGCCTCCTCCTTCTCCTGGCACCAATCTGGAGCTGGGAAACAGGTTCTCTCTGCTTGGGGAGGCTGGGGCTGATGAGGCCTCGGGGTCCAGCAGGATCCCCAGCCTGGGACGACAGGCAGCAAGGGGGCCGCTGCAGGAGAGGCAAAGGCCAGGGCACGACTGCCCACCAGCACCGGGAAGGTACGGTGGCTGGTGATTGTTGCTGGGGACTCCCTGCTGAGGGGCACTGAGGTGGCAGTGTGCCGCCCCAGCCTGGAGACAAGGGAGGTTTGCTGCCTGCCGGGCACACACATCTGGCATGTGAAGGACAGAGTGGAGCATCTTGTTCGCTCCAGGGGTCACCAGCCGCTCCTGGTGATCCATGTGGGCACAAACAATGTGGCCAGGCAGGGTGTGGTTGGGACCACCAGGGACTTTAAGGCCTTGGGGAAGAAACTCAGGGAGCTGAAGGCCCAAGTGGTCTTCTTGTTAATCTTACCTGTCTGGGGATTTGGGCCAGGAAGGGACAGGAGGGCCTCCGAGGTGAACGACTGGCTTCGGGTTCCTCGACCACGGCACTCATTTTCTTGCAAATGGACTTCTGGCAAGGGACGGGTTACGCCTCACAAGGATGGGGAAAAGGTCCTTTGGAGATGCTCTTGCGAGCTTCGTCCGGAAGACTTTAAACTGAGCCGGGGGGGGGGCTTCAGGCCCCCCAGGAATGTGTCTGCACTGGACAAGGGTGGGGGAGGATCAGGGCTCTGGGAGCAGGGTTTTAGAGGTACTGCAGGGACTGACAGGACTCAGCGACTGAGAGAGGCCAGGTATCAGGGAGGATGGGAGGAAGGAGGAGACTGGGAACTCGAAGGAAAGGAAGCAGTGGGAAGGAGTTGAGGTGCATGTACACTAATGCTAGGAGCATGGGTAATAAGCAGGAAGAGCTTGAAGCTCTCCTGGGAATAGGAGGGTATGACCTGGTGGAAATCACAGAAACTTGGTGGGATGAAAGGCAAGTCTGGAATGCGAACATAGAAGGGTATCACCTTTTTAGAAAGGACAGGAAGGGAAAGAGAGGTGGGGGCATGGCTTTATACGTCAGGGAAGGGATAGGATGCAGTGAGATAGAATGCAGCACAGATGGGGATTCGGTAGAGGCAGTCTGGGTGAAACTTAGGGGTTTTGACAGGGAAAGACACCTGACAGTGGGGGTATGTTACTGCCCTCCAGGTCAACTTGAGACCCTGGATGATGTCCTGACAGGCCAGATTCTAAGGATATCTTGGGGGAGGGACAAAGTAATTATGAGAGATTTCAGTCTCCCGGATATTACTTGGGAGACTCACTCGGCAGTGACAGCCAGGTCACGTCGCTTCCTAGGAACTATAGAGGGAGGGTTTTTCACACAGAGGGTCTTAGAGGCGACGGGGGGAAACATCCTTTACTTGGTCTTGACCAATAGGGAGGAGCTGATAGATGAAGTACAGATTAGGGGAGCTCTGGATGCGAGTGATCACTCCATCCTTTGCTTTGAGATCAGGGGATTGGGGACGTGCAGCAGGTCGAGCACTAGAAGCTAGGACTTCAAGAGGGCCAACTTTGGCCAACTGAAGACCAGACTGGGGAAAGTCTCCTGGGATAGGTTACTGGAAGGTAAGCAAGTTGAGGAGGGGTGGATGGCACTCAAAAGGGAGGTTTTGGAGGCGCAAGCCTTGATGATACCTCTAGTCAGTAAGGTGGGGAAGTGGAGGAGAGTGCCGCCATAGATGCGAAAGGAGGTGGTTAGAGAGATTAGAGTAAAGAGGAACCTCCGTAGGAAATGGGTACTGGGGGAAATAGACAAAAGGGTATACCAGGAGGAGGAGGCCCATTGCAGAAGGTTTCTTTGCAAGGCTAATGGTGATTATGAGCTGAGACTTGCCAAGAATATCAAGAGCAACAAAAAGGGCTTCTTTCAGCATGTAAATAGGAAGAGGAAGGGGATACAAGTGGTGGGACCACTAAATAAGGAGGAAGGAGATCCAGTGACTGATATTAGGGAACAGGCACAAATGTTAAATGACTATTTTGCCTCTGTGTTCTCCCCAAAGCAGGAGGGGGGATATCCGCATAGGAGATTAGATGAGGCCGGGGACTTAGGGGCACAGATTAGAGTCACCCCCCTTGAAGTCGAGGGGCTCCTCAGGGCATTGGACATGACAAAGGTGCCAGGCCCTGACTGGTTATACCCGAGAGTACTTAGAGAGTTGGCAGGGGTTCTCTCATGCCCACTGGCCTCCATTTTTGAGACCTCGTGGAGAACGGGTGAAGTTCCAGAGGACTGGAGGGTGGCATCAGTGGTCCCAATTTTCAAAAAGGGTAGTAGAAAGGACATGGGGAATTATAGACCGGTTAGCCTTATGTCCATTGTAGGAAAAACAATGGAAAGGCTCATAATAGAGACAGATCTAGTGATGCTAGATAGGGAAGGGAGGCTGACAGCCACACACCACGGCTTCCACAAAAACAGGTCCCGCCAGACAAACCTTGTGGAATTCTATGACAAGGTTTCGAGATGGCTAGATGGAGGGGATGCAGTGGATGTGGTATACCTGGATTTCAGCAAGGCCTTTGACAAAGTGCCCCATGATATCCTGGTGGAGAAACTGAAGAGTTTTGGGATACACCAAAGCACTGTCCAGTGGATTAGGGCATGGTTGACTGAACGAAAGCCGAAGGTAACCATTAGCGGGGAAACATCGGGATGGCAGCCAGTGACAAGCAGGGCTCCTGGGGCCAATCCTGTTTAATCTTTTCATTAACGACATGGAAGAAGGGGTGAACAGTCTGCTGATCAAATTCGCAGATGACACCAAAACTGGAGCAGTGGCCACAACTGAGGAGCAGGTACTCCAGATCCAAAAGGATCTGGACAGACTATGGAAGTGGGCAGGAGACAACAGGATGGCGTTCAATGTGGATAAGTGCAAGGTCTTACACTTGGGGCATAGGAATAGCTGTCATAAGTACAGGTTAGGTGACAAGTGGCTGGAAAGCCGCAATTGTGAAAGGGACCTCGGGGTGTTGGGTGACTGCAGGCTAAACATGAGTCAGCAGTGTAATGTGGTGGTCAAAAGGGCGAATGCCACCCTTGGTTGCGTAGCCAAAAGTGTGGCTTCTAGAACAAGAGAGGTATTACTACCACCCTACACAACTCTGGTATGCCCGCAACTGGAGTATTTTGTTCAGTTTTGGGCCCCTCATTACAGAAAGGATATAGCCAGGTTGGAGTCAGTGCAGCATAGGGCCACAAGGTTGGTGGCCGGTTTGCAGGGGATCCCGTATGAGGCGAGACTGAGGGAACTGGGTCTCTTCAGCCTGGAGAAGAGGAGACTCAGAGGGGATATGTTGGTGACATACAGATATGTGAGGAGATGTCACATGGAGATGGGTAGAGACCTGTTCTCCCCTGCAGAGGAAGGCAGGACGCGCTCCAACAGAGCAAAGCTCAGGGAGCCAAGGTTCCATTTGGATGCCAGGAAGCACTTCCTGACAGTCAGGACCCCGAGGGTGTGGAATGGGCTTCCACGAGAGGTTGTTGAGGTCCCATCAGTGCGGGTGTTCAAGGATAGGCTGGATGTCCACATGGTGGGCATGTCGTGAACGGAGCCGGCTGGTGCCGGAGGTCAGACTAGATGGCCTGGGAGGCACCTTCTGACTTGCTCTGTTTCTATGTTTCTATGACACAGTTTTGTATATAATTTTGAACTGGAAAACTTTACTGAAAAATTCAGAAAAGTGTGGTTTTTGAAAAAATAGTTGAGTTTCGGTTAATGTGTTGGTTTGAAAATGCAAAATTAGTTAGCCTCAAATTAAATGAGCTGAACAAATTTCTCCCTTGTGCCTAGAGGAGTCCAGTGACTTTTAACCATGCATTTTTATTTTCTGCAAAGTTACCAGGGAGGGATAAAGAGATAGGTCTGCTTCCCAATTGGTGGCATGGGGAGCTGCCCTACATACTGGCAGTGGAAGGGAGAGGCAGAAGAATGGTGTTAGACACTTCATGAGCAAGTGTATTCTTGTAAAGCTTTGATCCTTTAGGATCAATTGCTCAGAATGCATCCCTCAGGAAGGACCTGCCCTTGCAGGATGCTCTTGTGGAATACTTTGTATCCCTGAAATAAGGTGATGTTCAAACCCAGATTTTCTATTCTTCAAAACAGATGCAAAGTACAAGTAGAAGAATCTACCTTGTCTTTTTCTTCTCATCACTCTTGTTGTTTTATACAGTCTGTGGCAGCCATAACAAAACAATTATCTTGTATTCTAACTCCCCACCCTTTACCTGAAGTACCACTTTTTCCCTGTGATATCAATCCACTGAACACTTTCATGATGATGACAGATGAGGCTTTACTATTGAGTAAACACTAGATCTTAGGCTGCATGACAAAAATTCTGTCTAGCATCTCTTCTTGCCCCATAATGTTTATAAACTGTAGTGAAGGGTTTAGAGTCAAATAAGTCACATTAAACATGCTTCAGCCCTCAGGCTACTACAGAATTACCAAAAAAAAATTACATATAATACACTGTCAAACAGAGGCCTCCACAATACATCTCTTTCATCCACTGCTATCCTCTCTTGTGAATTTCATTGTATTTCTAAATCTAAAGTTTCTTAGATCAAACCCACAGTCAAATTCACTTAGCCATGGGACATTGCCATTGAGCTGACAGAATGAAAAGAAGCATCTGTAACAATGAAATGTAAATTCAGGTATCCTAAGGTTTAGAAGTAAAAGAAAACACAACAAAAAATCAAACATTTATGATAGAGTGCACAGTGGTATATGATATAGTTAAAGATGAAATACAACTTCTTTCATAAAAACACTTTTGTGTCACTTGGATTTTTTTTTTTTTTTTTGGTAACATCTCTGTAAGGCTGAAATTTACCATGCTTGTTATTGTCCCAGGTAAGATGTGAAAGAAAACATAAGAAAAAAGAGAAGAGAGAATGAGAGAGCAGTACCCTTTCCCACTGGTTCTTTAGGAAGAATATTTTTTTTTAAATAACAACAAAAACAGACTTTTTAAAAAGTGTATTGTCATGTGTTCATTTTTGGAACAACAAGAACTTACTTGGCATGGACATCAGCAAATTGCCTTTTGCAAAAAAACACTAATTTGGATCCTAAAATAAGTCAAAGGCTGTTCATAAATAAATGAATAAATACAAATTACAATCTGTGTCCCTCAAGCCTCACCAGGCCTGGGGGTCTTCCCAAGCCATTTGTTGTGGGGCTTGTCTTGCATTTGCTGTTGCAAACAGCTTGGTTACTTGACCTCTGTGATATCAGAGGACCTCTGTGATATCATTTAGGAATCCTTCCCATCACTTCTTGGAGATGTGGGAAATTGAACTTGGACTTTTATGAAGCAATCTATACAAGTTACCACTTGGTTATGGCCTCTCCCGGTGTGGTTTTGATCCATTCTCTAACAGGAGTGATCAGTGATCATTTAGCACATTCACAAAGTGT
Organism: Varanus komodoensis; assembly: GCF_004798865.1. Taxonomy (NCBI): domain Eukaryota; kingdom Metazoa; phylum Chordata; class Lepidosauria; order Squamata; family Varanidae; genus Varanus; species Varanus komodoensis. The sequence continues at coordinate 40,235,606 of NW_025336087.1, read as the reverse complement.
TTCATTTTTATCTTTATTCTGTTCTTGGCACAAGGTATCCAAGATGAATAGCATAGCAGGACGAATAGAATCAACCAACACTTAAAGAGAAAGACTTGCATTCTGTCATGAATTAGACACTTCATTGAGAATGAGTTCCGTATGTCAAATGTGCTAATGAATTCCAACTGAGCAGCTTCACTCTGCAGTCAACTTGCTTTGAAATGCTTTACTAGCATGTGGCATTTGAGATCTATTATAGAATGCCCATGGCTAACCACTGGTGATGATTTGATTGTCTAGTTTGTACTCTTTCAGTGTGTTGCATTTTAATTTGTCCACACATTGCTGGTGGACCACACATTGCTGAAATGTATCACCCATCAGCCAGCATAACCAATGTTGAGGGATGATGGAAGTTGCAATACAATCGCATCTAGATGAGCATATCTGTCTGACTCCTTTGTTAAATTGGGAACAAAGTAGACCTGGGTGAGTATTCATATTACATTGTTTTGCTGAATATACTGATGGGTATCGTGCTTGATTGTGTTTTATGTACTATCAGTTTTTGACGGTCAACTTTATTTAAAATTCACAACCTTTTCCAGTGCTACAAATTAGCTTTGCACATGGCTTCACACTGGCTGGCTGGTAGGACTTTTTTTCTGTTTGAAAATGTATTGGGACTGCAAGAAAGCTTGGAGGAAGTGGTGAGGATGGTTTATGGTATTTGTCGATAGCTTGCTAAATTGATGAACTTATAGAATTGTCTTTTTTGGAGTACTTTATGCTAGTATTGTCATAAATCAAATGTATCCAGACTTATCTGGACTTTTATTGACTATAAGCTAGCATCCAAAACACCATCATTCTCCAAACCTTGTAATGGTTAATTTGAAATGTAAACCAACAGCTCCAGTGCAACTCTTATTTTTCCAGTTGTTGCCTTTGAAGAGATCCCACCTGAATACAGCAATTTAACAACATGTGCTACCTATGACAGTGCATTCCCATAGCCTTCTTCTGCAGTTAGTTCAAAGGAAATTCAGAAAGATTACTATTCTTTCAAAGATCATACAGCAAAACAAGAGAATAGTTAGAAGGCCCTCTGAAGCTCCACTTTATGTGATTGTCCTCCAAGGTAACATCTATTGATCATGCTTGAAGAAGTTCAATGGTATCACAGCTTGGGACTGCCTATGTGAGGACTTTCAAAGATTTCCCAGCTGGCTGCAGCTCTTCAACGGTTCGAGATATTGCTCACGAGGGAAACCAGTCTCCTTATCCCTGGTTAGGCTCAAAGTCTATGGTCCAGAGAACAATGGAGAGGGATTGAATAATAAGCAACCAAGGAAAGTGGGGATTCATTGCAAGGGAATGAATGAAATAATAAGAAAAGAAGAGCTATCCCAGTAGAAGGAAATAAGCCAGTGTTTTACAGTGTTGGTCAATTTCTCTTTGCTGTGTCATAGAGATGCTTATTTCAGGTGGCTCACAAAATGAATGAACTGACTGTTCCATCAGCAAACATAAAATGATAATTAGACTTTGCAGATCACTAGCTTCTAAAGCATATTCTGCTCTAGAAATGAACAGCAAGAAGTTCCATTTCCATTCATTGCCAATAGCTATGCAAATCTGGGAGGAAATGTTTCCTGTGAAAGGGGGTGGGGAAGGGAAGCTTAAATATAAATGCACAACTTCCTGGCATAGCCATGTACTGGAAGATGATCCTTGCACGATTAATTTTGAAACCAAAAAATCCATGCTATGGCTCCAGATAATATAGTAGAATATGCTTGCTCAGTCACATTAAGAAGGAGACAAGTAAGAATGCATATCTTCATCTCACTGTGCATGGTAATGGTCAGTCCTGAAGGAAATGTCCTGATTTCTACAGAGAGAAAAGCTGCACCAAAATGTCTCATAACAAAAAGCAGTTGCTACATGGAACACTTAAAATCTATGCATGATAACCAACATTCGTTATGGAAATTATAAATAGCCGGAATAGCTTGCCTTGTTTTCAGCATTCAGCAATAGGTTTGAGATTTTATTACATATGATCTTGAAAAGGCCAAGAGCCTTTTTTTGAAAAAAAAATGAAATTTTAAGATATGGTTTATTTGCAAGATATTAAAGCTTCCTTGAAAAGCCCTTTAAAAAGAATGCTAATTTAAAATGGGATGACTGTGGTATGCCTATATAAGTCTACTGATGAGAGAATTGTCTTTGCATATATTGCAAATACACAAAAGCCTGATCTCTGACTGACCAGATCTTGAATGTTCTTGTGAGGGAACATCAACTGATAGCTTTCAAGATTTATTTATTTTAAGATAAACTAACTATATTGTGAATGAGTCCAGCATCGTACAAATTCTGACCACCCTTTATGCTCATTGTGCCAGTATGTTATTATCCATGCATTATGTGAGCAAATCAGTACTTTGGCATAATGTTTTTTACCTTATTTTGAAAGCTTAAGTGGGAATCAAGTGCTTTATAAGCCTTGTGTGAGCCTCCAGATGGCAGTAAATATCTCTGTATATGAAAGAAGCTTGTTTTAAAATGTCCCATTCACATTCTGGTCTTCATTGGGGGTGCAATCCATATTTGATTCAGACAAGCTATCCATCAAATTTGATACAGCCTACAGTATGGGAAGTAAAGCTGAAATAATAATTTTTCATTGATTGGTTTTGAATGTACAGTTGGAAAACAAAAACAAGACACAAAGTTCTGCATTTCTAGTGAATTTTTGAGTTAATACTTGTCAGCATAAGACAACACTTGTATTTGTTAAATTTACCAACATCCGTTGGTTTGTCAGCTCTGCCCTCTCCTGGTGAGAAACACTCTGGTCACTGTCATACATGGACTGCTAACTTTACATCTAGACTGGATAAATAAGTACACGGCTAAAATTTAGGTTGGAAGGGAAGCTTTCATTGGGAACAATGGAAGTGTCTTTCCCAAACTGAGTAACAGCTTGAAAGAGATTTCCACTGGGACCTCAGCCCAGAGGAAAAGGGTACATTGATACATACACATGTGTGTGTGCCTGAGTGCCACAAGATGTGCATATTGGACTCACTAGGAGAACTGGAAAATGGAAGATGGACTCACTCGGAGAATTGGATAATGGAAGATGGACTCACTCGGAGAACTGGATAATGCAGCAGTTTTGTTTCACTGCCCCAAAGATATTGGTGTGGTTTTGAGGCTTAACTAGTGTTTAGATACTTCTTGTATTCCTCATTCACACTTCCTGCCAAACCCTCTAATATTTGACCAGTGTGCATTACTTACACATAAAAATATTATCAGAAAGGCAACCTAAGAGTCCATTCCTATGCATAATTTATTGGAAATAAATCACAATGTGTTCAGTAGAGTTTACTCTCCAGTGAACACAAAAAGGATCAGAGTCCAACTCTCGTAGCTCTTCGCACCATGATGGTTGTTCTGAATTCTTAGTCACTTGTGTGCAGAGGGGAAGAGGGCATTTTTATTTATATTTTAATCACAATATAATTCACACTGCAGTTAATGTGGGATCATATTGCACTTCAGCAGGGGACCCCTACAGTGAAAGCCTGCTGTACTTTTTCATTTCTGTCCATGCACTTTTTATTTGGGAAAAGGTATACCCTCATTAAAATGTTGTAACCTCAAGCATAATCTCATTATCAAGATTCAGGCCTTTATCAGTTATCCTACTGATGCTTAGCAGAAGTGAACAAAGATCATCTCATAGAAGTAACTGCTGAACTAATGCATTAATCCATGTAATGTCTAATACATACTACAAATCAAGATCACAGGTCAGGAGGAGAGGTCAGAGAAGAAAAGACAAGTCTGAACTGAGCCATTACCCGTATGTGATGCAGGAATTGCAACTGAATTCTAAGTCAGAAGGTCAGTTTATTTATTCATTATTTAGGTATTAGATTTATAGCCCCCCTTTTCTTTTTAAAGAACTCAAAGCAGCTTACATCATTCTCCTCCTGCTTTTCTCTATCTTATCCCCACAACAAAAACCCTGTGAGGTAGGTTGGGTTGAAAGTCTGTGCATGACCTAAAGTCACCCAACTGGATACTTGGCTGAGTGAGGACTAGAACCTAGACCGCCTGAGTTTCAGTCCTGCACTCTTAACCACTACACCACACTCTACACTTGCTCTCAGTCACACTGGATGTGACACACCCCCCGGTATGCTACAGGTGGCCTATATTCACTGCTGTTTTATGTCATTGTGCTCCATCATGTTCCCCAGCAGATGGGATAGTGCTCTTCTGGCAGGCAGAAATCTAGGATTCTCTCCCACTCCTCATGTAGCTAAATTCATGAAAACTGTAGCTAACAGATTTTGACCCATCTTAAACCCAGTTTTGTGCTGCACGTTTGTCCCCCACTCCATTTCTCCCCTGCTGCAGGCACAAATATTTTTAGATGGTTGAAAGAAAGGAGGGGGAGAGACCGAGAGTGAGAGAATGAGAGAGAGATTTTACAGGGGTATGAAATCCCTCAAACCATGGGGGAGATGGACCAGGATTGCTAGTCAAGAAATGAGGCAGGACCCCAGGTAGGAATGACAGCCAAAGGATTGGCAGGATGCAAAATAAACAGATGTGCAGGCAGGGTTGCCAACTACAGCTGGTCTCTATAGCCACATCTTGGACAGTGCTGTGATCAGTAGGCATTAGCTGATGCTGAAGCTAGAGTCAAGAAATGAGTGGAAAGTCACACATGAAGAATAAGTCCTTTGGCCAAGGCATCCCAAGAAAACACAGGTGATCATCCACTCCACGACAGCCTGAGAAGCTGTCTCTGGCCCATTTCTCCACTGGCCCAAGTGCACACCCAGGGGGTGGAGAATGGAGAAATGGGCCAGAAAGCAAAGCAGCTGCATCCTGCGTTGATTCTTCAGCACCCCAGAAAGCCTTGCGGTGGCAGAAGGCAAACCCAGATGTGGCTAATTGTGAGCTGCTCCCGTCCACTTCAACTAATCTACTTCTCCAAGAACATTTCACACTATCAGTTCATGAAATAAATGAGTACAACTTGCCACTGTTCCTCTCACATGCTAAGAAAGGTTGTACAGGACCAGTCCTGTGTGGTCACAAATTTTGACTGTTGACAAATCCACGAAGAGTGAAAAGGGCTGTGGTCTAGCATCTAAGTAGCCTTTCTTTCTTATCCAGCAAATAACTGAATCCCTCAAGCAGGACAGGGCAGCTAACTTCTGCTATGCCTTTCCAAGGGCTCTGCTTGCTAGGAAAGATGAACAGTAAGGTCCTCCAACATCAAAAGGCGACATGTTCCTCACCCCTGCATTGGAGCATGACTCATTTTGGAAAAATCACACTGCTCCCTCTCCGTCCAATGGTTGGAGATGAGTGTTGTTGCTTATGTAGACAAACAGCATCACCCATGAATGAGAAAGATCATGAGAGAGATGGAGAAATTAATCTCAGTTGAATTTTATCAGGATTTAGTCATTTCACACCTTCTGGACCAAACATTGACCTTAACACATTTTGATACATTTTCAAGCTTGCTATGTGATTTGCAGTCCAAAATATATGCTAGGAAAATCTGCATGTTTAAAACGTATATCAAAATGTTTTATTTCTGAAAATGTGCCCAAGCATGCTTTAATCAATGAAAGAAGAATATGTGTATTTCAAAGATGTACAGAATCGATACATGCATTTTGAAAATATATACACTAAACTGTACACAAAGTTACTCATGACAAGTAAAAACTTATTGCCACCTGATACGATCAGAAGACAGAATAAGTTTTGAGATGGAATTTGTACAAATTCAAGGTTTTGCTAGTTATCAGCAGGCAAGAACAGTCCTCATGAGTACCAAAAGCTCCTCATCATGGAAGTTCACCCAAGAGTCTCAGAGGAGGATAACAATCTTGTTAAATGCACAACTACACAGCCCTGATGTATCTTGTTGCTGTTAGCTCTTGGCTGTGTAATGCCTGAGCAGATCTTTAGAAGAAATTGAATCTTATCTGTGTAAAAAGTAAAGACAGATGTGGAATTGGTATGATGCTAAAAGCATTTTATTGAATGGAAAATAATTCACTTCCAAGGCATATGTTCCAAGGTGCATCCCCCTTCTAGCCTTTGCTTGCTATCTTGTAGAAATGACTACATGCTGCATCAGCAAGCGAATCACATGACTGATGCCACACAATAAGGCAAGCAGCACTGATGAAATAATATAAAACAAACTGTATCCCCACCACCTCCACTGATACTGAGAATGCCTGAGTCATCAGTGTGAGAAACGGAGATACAATGCCGTTCACAGGAGAAATTTGAAATAGTGCAAGGATGCAATATTTAGTAGCCTGTCAAGTAATTGCAATAACTTGAACAGATTGGAAAAAGGTTTTGTGATTTCATTGCTGGGAGAAAGGAGATTGTTTTATCAGCAAGTATGGTTAGACTGTACTTGTAATCTTAGATGTATTTCCCGTTCCCCATTAAGTAAAAATGATAAAATTGAAGATGAAGAAAAGCTCCTGGGGGGTGGGGGGTGCTTACCGGTGTGGGGAAGAACAGATTTAATGAACTGTTCATGGACCCCTTGATGAATCAGCCTCTGCAGCTGAACCTTGCTCCACTCTCATCGGGGGAATGTAAAGTACACAGGTTCTGTCAACAGGTGTCAACTGGGCAGGCAGAGTTCAGGCTGCTGTTACAGGTACTGGAATCAATACACACACACAAACACTCCTTTTCCTTTCCCTACACTCAAATGTTTTCTGCAAATGCATAGGTGGCATAGCTAGGGAAAAAACATGCCCTTTCGGTTCAGCTATTACAGGACCAGAAAAGCAATTAGCAGAGGGAAGAGCTACTATGGCTGAAGCATATGCTAATAGCTCTGGCATCAGAAACCAACTCTAGACAATCATAGCAGCAAAATTCAATACATCTGAGAATACACAGGGAGCAGTGGGAAGGAGTCACCTTCCAATGACCTGACACGAAAGATGAAGTCAGCAAGCAAGAGGCGCAGGATAGTGACAAGAAAAGGAGAGCTGCAATTAAAATCCCCTCTTTCCAAATATGATTGTTACTTTCAGACTCCCCTTCATTTTATTGCTGATATCATAACAACATACCTACAAGCTAAGAGCCAAAACCAGACATGGCTTTAAATGTGTGTCAATGACTGTATCTTCTTTTCATTTTTTTTTCTTTACTGTCATTTTAAGGGTTGAAATGAGATCTTCAAAGCCCTCATCCTGTGCCTACCCAATCATAAAACGGGGTGAAATCTAGCCACTGTTGTCCAGGCACACATGCTTGCTTTGGCCTTTGGCCTTTCCCAAGCTGCTTCCCAGCATCTACGAGCCATCCAACTAAAGGACACTGTGTAGGTGTTCAGCACTATTTTGGTGGTCTGTGCCTCAGCTTACCTGCTTTATTCAAGCAAGGCCTCCCCACTGAGATCTCTTGGGCTGTCACCTCCTTTTCTTCAAGCCAGAAGCAGCAGCTGTTGCCCTGAATACTTCTAAAGCACAGCTCTCTCAAACAGAATCCAGCATTCCTTTCCTTGTAGTATCTTGGGGAAGGCTGCTATGGCTATTGTTGAAGCCTTTAGTAAGCAATCTATGCATCTTTAACTGAAAACTACAACAGTGTGATAAAAATGAGTGGAGAAATTGAAAGATGTCCTGTGTATATCAAAGTAAAGTGTGAACTTGGCCTTCAAGCATCTCTGAAAAGCATAACAGGTTACATTCTGAGGAGATTTCAAACAGCTTTTTTAAACTGAACCAAGTGCCTGTACTTCTGTGCTAACTGGGAAAAGGTTGCAGTAGAAATAAATGACTTAAAGCAGACTTTATGTCTTCTAAGTACACTGTGTACCGATTCCATTTCTTGGCAGCCTCGCCTGCTTCATCTAGTGCAGTGTGTTGTTCTGCTTTGTTTGCAACTGACAAAAAGTTCCACAAAGTGTGAACTGAGCGTGGAACACATCAAGAAATCAGCAGATGTGGATTTTAAAATAAAAAGAGATCGTCATGCTGAGGCTCCCTGTGGGGGAAAGCCAGGTTGAGAGGTGTGATCCTGGACAGCAGCACACACATTGCAGACCCAGGGACTGACACAGTCTGGATCTCACCAGGGCATGCTTGGCAGTGACTAGATCATGGTTTAGGAAAGCTGACTCACCCATGACCACTTTCTACATTTTCTTGGATGAAGGACAAAGCATATAGAAACTTCCTCTGGGCTGGCTCTATTGAAGAATGGCTTCCCTGGCCCACCACCATGTAACAGGGTCCATACCTAACCTGGGAAAGCCAACCATGTGTGTTGACTGTGTGTGTTGCACCAGAAACGGTGCATGATCAGGATACACAAAGCCAGGGAAGCTCACACGTTTATGTGCACAGCTGCCTCCCTTCCGATACCGAGCTAACCTGTGGGGTCAGAGATTCTGCGCAACATCAGGGGACGGGATGGACCACAGCTGCATTCCCTCAGCTCCTTTCTGCATGCTTTTCCTCTTCACTCAAGTGACAGACAGACGAAGGGGGCATGTGCTATGCCACTTGCGCACTGTGGGCTGCTGCCTCATGTCAGACCCAGATTTGATTATTCTCAAAGTATAGGGTTCTGTTGTTGAAAAGATAATGGTAAGAAATGCATCCAGAGTCTGTTTGCATCCTCCCTTTTTCCTTTTGTTTTGCATTTTGTTTGCTTGGGTAGTAGGCCCATGGGAAGGGGCTGTATTATTTATGTTGCTCTTATGGAGCTGCTCTTGGAGGAAAGTGCCATTGCATTTGGAGGTGGGAGATGGACTGCTGTAATGTTGGAGAAAGCTTTCCCTCATCTGTTAGAATGGACAGCTCAGAAATATCAAGAGAGTGCACAATGACACACAATGACGCACTCCACAAGGGATGCTAGAACACCACCAGCTTCTTCCACACAGCAGAGGGAGGACCAAAATATCATCCAAGGGCCCTGCACTCTGATACCCATGACTTTACCAAGATGTTAGGAAAGGCCTAGTTCCCCCTTTTCAGAAAGTGTGGGCATGTTGATTGGTACCACATGGTAGCACACAAGCTCCAGAGGAAGGGTGAAGGCACAGACTTGGCTTTGCATTATGGGCGTGGTGGTAAATGAGGGAACAGCCTTAATGAATCTAGCAGATAAGTCATGGTGGCCAGTGAAGCTGGGTGAAAGTTGGAATCAGCTATGGGCACATTGCAAAACTGAGGCCAGAAGGCTGCCTTGCAACATGGCCAGTATGCACACACTGCTATGGACTGGCCAGTGATATCTGCATTGTCCTCTTCCACAACTATCTTCAGAGTTTAATTGAAAACTTACACAGAGACTTCCAAAATAAGAAAGAAAGAAAGAAAGAAAGAAAGAAAGAAAGAAAGAAAGAAAGA